>NC_036872.1:3038351-3355721 GCF_002910315.2 Salvelinus sp. IW2-2015
TACAAATTAACCCCATGCTAACAGAATCAGTTACAGCAGGTGGAAAAAATGCCAAATGGTGTTTGCTTCCTCAATGGAACGCTTGATAGACATCCTACTACGCCATTTGATCTCCACCAGGACAGAGACCTTTACAGCCCCAGTAGTGAAATATATTCAAATCTTGCAAACGAAAAGCCCCCAAAAGCTTTGACTCTGAAATGGTAGAGCTCAACAGATACATATCTTTGTCTGTGTTATTGTGACCCAAACAACTGCGTGAAAAGATTTTCACTCCCAAAAGCTGCAACAGAAAGTGGCTATCGTTTCTATAGTGCATTTACACATTCAGCCCAGCTTTTGCCTTGCGTATCTTATACCACGTACCCTCCATATGCCATTTAGCACAACACTGTATACTGCCACCTTCTTTCTCTTTCCTATTGTGTATGGAAAACCTTTTTCTTAACCCCCGGCCCCTTGTGGTTTATAATCAAGTGTAAACTCTGTTTGTGTGTTGTCCTGTCGCACTGTTTGCTTTATCAAATTGCCCAGTTCGCAGCTTACCCTCCATGTAAAAGGGAAACTTGTCTCATCACACCTAGCTCTACCATGGTCTAAACCTACAAGAGTTAAATAATAACTACAATAACTAAACATGGACGAAATCAAAGACAGCAACACAGCAACGGCCCAAGTGATCAACCAAAACAGACAAGGAAGGTTGATGAAAGAAATATTTATACATACTTTGTTATCACTCCAATGATCTAAAATCGATACTCTCAGCCCTCCCACAAAGCTCCACATAACTCTACGACACCCCACCGGTTCGCTCGAACTGTGGTTCCTCTCGCTCCGTACAGCAAACCCACCCTCCCCACCTCGGACCCCAGCGGGCCACGCAATTCCGCAAAGCAAAACACCCCGGCAACCAAGGGCGGGGCCACGGAACCCAGTACGACACGAACCCCGCCCCCCCACGACTTCCGGCAATCCCAGGAATTACTTGCCTAATCTCAGGCGCTACCAGGCAACAACACCTACGGCCATACCGGACCACACTACCCCCACCCCCCTTGTGAGCAGGCACAACTCGTTGGTGCAAATTTATATCTCCAGGCCTCCTCGCCAAGTCTCGAAACCCCCTCACACGCGCGGCCAACACAGCGCCACCCCCACACGCACCAACCCGCAAACAACCAACCCCAATGACCTCATAGGAGGACCTCCACCACCCGGAACTCTGACTCCCAAGAAAACCAAAACAGACCCCACCACCGTGACGCTCAGCTGCAACTCTTCCGCACACCCCCACTCGCGCCCCACCTAGCACGACGCTGGCGACCACCCAGACTCCCTCGCACCGCAAACGAACCAAAACACCCACACCACCCACATTCCCCGCTCACCGACCACACACCTACGACGCCCGCCCCAAGAATATACAATCCGGCCCACTTAAAATCTGCCAGCGCACGGCAAGGTCCCCCTGCTCCAAGCACAGCGCTGTCCAGAGCGCCCGTCCCCTGACAGTTTAGCCACAATGTCCACAAAGCCATCAAGAAATATGAGTCCAAGAAGGAGGAATGCACCGAAAACACGCCACCAACCGTACACCCCTCTCCGCGCCACCCTCCCTCAGCGATGAAGCCCCACCTCCCAACAGCACTTTTTGGTCTAAAACAGCCAACGCTACATCGCGTGTCACAACCCACCTCACCTCTCTGCGCGGAAAGCCCCACCAAACCACCCAACAGACCGCCTCCCCATAATACCATACCCCGACAGAACACCCCCCACGCCACCTCCCACTGGACAAACAGCCCCCCCCACCGGAAAACTCCAACCCACTCTCCTCCACCCACACCCTCTGCTCTTTTCTCGCCAAGAAAACCCACCGAAGGGACAGAAACGAGCACGCCACAGCCCGAACCTTTCAAAACGAAGAGGAAACCACGCCAAACACACCACACCACCACCACATGGACATCAACACACCGACCAGGGCCCCCCCCGAACACTCCATACAGCCAGACACGATCATTGCAACCAAAACACCCCCCACATCGCCACACCCTAACTCCCTCAAACCTCTCCCGTCCACAACAGCAGCCCCTCCGGAGCATGGGTCCGTCCGCTGGTATACCATACCTCAGCCACCCATGGACAACGACCCGGAACACACGACCCCCAGGGCCCCTCAATGGCAAAGTTGGCTCTGTCCACGACACCAGGTGAATCGGTCCTGGGAGTGGCCTAGCCAGTCTCCCAGTACCCTGAACCCATAGAACAATCTTTGGAGGGAGCTGAAGATCCGTATTGGCCCAGCCAGAACCAAAACCATGAAAGGATTCGAGAAGAGCCCTGTCACATTAGGGCAGGACCCACAGACAACCCCGCCAAGAACACACCCCAACAAAAGTCTGGGCCAAAACGATCCCCACTCCCCTCGCAACCCAGCTCGCGCGCCAAGGCCAAAGCGCCCCCTTGGTCCCAAGCCAATCGCTCCCACGCCACCACCCACACAGCCGCCCCCTCCCCCCCCCGCCCTCTGCCTCACTTCCCTCCGCTCAAACCACCAACCACCCAATGTTTCTCCCCTCGACTCTCTACACAACCCAATAACTTAAAATCACACACTCTCTTGAAGTACTCAAATCAACCAAAACCCCAACCCGCCACCCGGCAACCGAAAGCCAGAACCCGGCACAAACCCACCAAACAACCCACCCCCCCCACCAACACCCCCCACCAACCGCCACCAGGACCCACGACCCCTCCCCGGTCACCAAGATATAGACCAACCCCCATCAAACTCTCACATAACATATATAAAACTCCACTCAACAAACGCAAATTGTGATTTTCTGGATTCTATATGTTTTCTAGACTCACTCCCGCCTCTCACCGCCATCGCCAGACAGGTTGTACCCTCCAGCATTCACAAATAACACACATCACACTCGGAAACACCACACCCACTCAAGCCTCTCTCTCCAGTAGGAAACCTGCAACAAATCCATGCAAGTGCAATAAACATCACCCATAAATAAACTTGAATATATACGCCCCACTGTATGTCTCAGTATCTCTTGACCAGCCGGGACAAAGACGCCGCTCGCACACAATACTAAACCGCATGCTGACTGCCCCCACCGAACACAATGATCCGCAAGCCAGAGACAGTCCCGTGCCCACCCAGCACTTGAATGTGTGTCATTTTCGACCAACATCCTTTTAGAGCCATTTGGGCCAGTTTGTCCAACCAGCCCTCACAAAATATAAACAGAGCCACGCTCGTAACCACCGCCAGCCAGACCTCCACATCCGCTCTCTTCACCTGTGGAGCATCTGCCCACTCCCTCACACAACCAAGCGCAAACCCAGACGCTGTGACTGAGCTTTCCTACGTCTTACAAATCGCCTTATAGCTGCCGGGAAACAAACTCTAACTGGGCCGTTGTGGCTGTCTCCGCCTAAACGTGGTCCGCACAAAAGTGGACCCCACCCCGCCACCGACCCACACCACCCCACCCACACACCACCCGGACCAACACCACCCCACCCCAGAAACCAAGTGCACCGCAATCCGTATGCATTCATCCCTCAAATTTATCCCCCCCCTCCACTCTTACCACCCCAGACTCCACAAGCAACCAAAGAACTTCACACCTCATCCAACCCAAGCCTATCCACCCACCACCGAACACACCAACACACCGCCTAGAAATTCTCACTACCATCCCTCCTCTCTCCCACATCCCACCCACACCCAGACTAAGGCCCAACCCACACCCGCAGCTCAATAGACGCCCCCAAAAAAAAACACAAACACAACCAGCAGCACACCACCCCCGCCAAGCTCCGTGCGCATCTGAAGTGGCCTACGTTGAGCGTAAAACGTGCCATACTCTCATACCCCCAACACCCACCAGGCCACACATAAACAACCAGACCTCTCCCTCTCCAACCTCTCCCTCTCGGGGCGCAACCTTACCTCACAATCTGTGAATCAATACACCTCCCCTCAGGACGAGCCATTAATCCTTAGCAAACACCCCACCCCACCCTCAATACCCCCCCTGCACATGGATGCGAAACTACAGGCTATGGTGATTTGAGAAAGTCGGCCTTGCCTCTTGCTGCACAGTTAGTCTCTCATCAAGTGATCATATATTCACCCATCAGACTATTCTCAATTTAATCTTTCTTTACTAATATCCCAAAATAGTCTCGATTTAGAATGGCCATTATCAAATGGGCAGGCAACAGTGGCAGGGGAAAAAATACATGTCATCTGTATGCACTCACGCAATAGCGAATGGAGGCGGCGTGCTTTCCCCCACTTTTGTAGGCTACTTCGCCGAGCTGTGCTATTAACATGAGAGCTGAGAAATACATAAAATACAACACGATATTCACTCCCCAGCATAACACCACTGTTTAAGGAGCATGCTCTCGCTGCCGACAGGTGATATCCCGCACAACTGTTGGCCAGGGGCTCTCCAACCTTGTTCATGCAGCTACCCAGACTTCATCTGGGAAGCTAAGTGAAATCTGTTCGGGAACATCGATTGTAACATGTTTTTTTCAACGAATATATATTTCACGAAACTGTGACAGGCCGTCTGCGCGCACGAGAAAAGGATAAAGTAGAGATGAGGATATGGAAACGCATGGTATAGCTAAAGGTCATGTGTCACCCAATTAAATAGGAAAATATAAAACATGACCTATTGCTAGGCTATTCAAAATCAAATGCACACATTTTTGGCTACTAAACCAATCAATAAACAACAGCATCGCCTAGGGCTATACGTTCTCTCCGGGACTCACGGATATACATTTTGAAGGGCAGTAGCATAAGGTAACCAGTCCCATCCAGTATGCATAATAATACAGTCCACACTCAAAGGCGATTACTCGAATTTGTTAATTTTGGAGTATAGGTACACCAATTAAGTACCAAAGACAATCTAAATCAGTTGTATGATGTATAGGTGAATTGAGTATTGTATAATAACAGCACAATCATAATTTAAATTCCGTTTTTTTTTAAATAAACATATGCATATGCATAAATCTAAAAATACTCGAACCGATAAGTGCGTCTCCCGCCAGAACAAATCCAACTACTCGGTCAACCCTCGAACCGACCTTATTTACGCTTCTGACACCCACCTGCCCCACCACCACCAGATATTTATAACACCATAGCGACTCCTCCCGTCACCCTGCCCTGTTATTTCTTTCCTGGCCCCATTACCTGATCCATTACTCTCATTTGATCACGCCGGTACTCCGAGCCTACCCTCCCTACCCTAACAAAATGTTCACATCCCTGGGCATACCTCTCGCCGCTAGGAGATGACCTCTCCTCTCTCCAAACCACAATGCTCACCCCCAAAACAAGACTCACTTTATAGGTAATTCTCTGTTTACATACTCTAAAACACCCATAACACAATATCTACGGTAAGCTCAAACTCTGGCAACAATCCGCCTGCGCCCTCGCCTCCCCACCTGACAACTATAGACCACCTACCCATACCCCAACAACTTTCGCACCACCCGCCTACGGCAAACATACGTCACCTGTGACCCATTGCCCAGCTGCATAAACCACCCTCCTCTCCGATAAAGCCACCCATCCCACTCTGGACACCCCACCACACAGGTGAAAACTAATACCCTCAAAAAAGGTTACCAACCTACTCCTCTCTCACTGCTCAACCACTCAACACACACAAGTAACTCATACCATATAACTCACACCCCGTCGCAACTCGACATCACACCACTCCTCATAGCCCCTGCATCGACCATCCAGACTCGACAGCCCACCACCCCAAATTCCACACTAACACACACATAAGTCGACATCATCTCCGACCAACACTTCCGTTCCCGCATAGCAAAGCCCGCTCGTGACCCCAGTACTCGTAAACAACATACACACTTCATAATGCTATTGGTAACTACAAACACGCCTCTCAGAGCACAGACACCTGGCTACAGCAAAACAAAATGTACCGCCCGAAAAAAACGCACTCGTGTTCTAAGCCCGCCGCCCTCTACCGCTGCCCAAACGCACCAACCACACAGCTCAATAACCACAAACCGACCGGTAACCAAATCAACCCAAACTCGAACGCCCAACTACCTCATCCAATACAAAAAACAGGCCTCCAACACCACTCAAACAGCAATCAATAACCTCGAAAACCCACCCCCCAACCATATCTCACCACACTGGATCCAATGAAGACTCCTCAACGCTGCGCACCCCCTCACCTATACTACTCTCCGGACTCCGCAGACCGGCCGACCCAGCGACCCGGCCCCCACAGGAAATGCCACGCACCACGCGACGCGTCTACCACACACCGCCTCCCCTTATATACACCTCCAACAGACCTACAAGCTACAGCTTGGCCCAATATACGTCCCACAGCTCTCGCTCGACTCGCCATAGCGGACCAATGCCCTGCCACGCCCTCCTCCGGACATCCTACACACCCCTCCCGAATGTGTCTCTAAACGGCCAAGCCGGACAAAGACAACACCCACCCCCCCAACAAAAAAACGCCAAAAACCACACCACCCACCCAGCCACCACCCAGAGACAGAACCAACTCCAAACCGTAAACCACAACCAGACCACAACAACGACGATCGAATAAAAATACCCCAACCTTAACATCAAACAACCCCTGCAATCACATACCAAGTCCACCCAGCAGCCTCGCAACGCTACCCAATAATACTCAATAACACTCGACACGGACCCCTCACAACCAGCTGCTCTACATCTGGGGACATACATACACAAAATCACCAACCCCAGAGGAAAAGGGAATACCCCCCCCACACACCCCCCACACCCCCCCAACCCCCACGTAGAAAACCCGTTACAACACTAACCCAAACACCCCCCCCCCATGAAACAAACCCCCAGTCACCCTGACCATCAATAACCATAGAAAAACAAAGCCTCTTATGGTCAGGGCGTGACACCAATAATAACTGTAATACCGTAAAATATGCCATTAATGTACACAGTGCCACACGATTTTGGTTTGAGTTCCATGAGATGATGAGTGCCACGAAGCCTGGTGCCTCGTGACGTTCTATGACTACAGCCAGACAGGACCAGCCAATACATAAGTAGCATGCAACACCTATAAAAATACAATACACAGATTAATTCACAGCAGAGATCTGTGTAAAATAGCACTACACAGAGGCGTATATAAAAAATGGTAATAATGACATTAGTTGCAGCCAAAATGCCATATTGTATCTGACGTGGAAGTGAGTGTGTGTGTGTGTGCGCGTGCATGGGTGCGTGAAGCGATACATGTGTGTATGTGTGTGTTTGGTTGTAGGATCCTTCTCCTCCCACACTTCAGAGGGATTTCCTACACAAATATGTGGGTTCAAGACACTGTCGACTACAGTGTGTTCACCATCAGTCTTTTATCAAAGAAATAACCCACAGTGCAACGCAGGGCCAAGAACACATATAGAAACACACACATTCCTATTACGTAACCAACACACACACACACACACACACACACACACCACCAACACACACACACCACACCACACACACACACACACACACTTGTATATCTGAGACTGGGGGTCACAGAGGTGCCTGGCCAAATACCTAATTGAGTGTTAAAAAAAAGACAAAAAAACGAACATCAAACATTCCAGGGATGCTTCTGGAGTTGACCGGGTGATGCCTTAATATGGAAACTAGTTCAAATGGGGTCTGACTATAGGCTGAATGGACGACCCATAAACTTCTCTGCAGTTAGATGGAAATGTTAAATAAACACTGTTTTAGGGGCACACATGGAGGGACACAGCAGACAGAGCTGCCAGCATCTGGCCACTTAACACACACTGTTTGCACGCACACACGCAGACACCACACACACACACACACACACGCGCGCGCGCGCGCATACACATGCGCTCACATACACACCCACACAGCCACACACACACACTCCTTCTTCTCCCTATATTCCCCCATTCCTTTCTCTGTTTCCTGCGAGGCTCTGTCACCACTTAGTAAGTGGTTGTTTGTGTTGTGCCTGTCGGTGGCCCATCTCCCCATCTTAGTGGCACCAGGAACAATAGGGTCAGGAAGAGTGGACCCCAACCTGGGTATGGGCCCAGCCCACAACTGGACCAGACCAACCTATGCAGTAGGAAGTGCACCGAGGACAGGAAGACGTACAACAATGGAAGATAAACTACTGTGTGTAAATATAGAGCATGTGTGTGTGTCTATGTTTGTATGTGTGAGAGACAGAGAAGTTGTGTGTGTGGGGGAGGGTTTTGTGTGTGTGCCTGCTGGTGCGTATTTACTAATGTATGCGTGTGCACATAATGCCCGTGCTGGTGTGGGTTTGATACGTGTGTGTGTGTGTGTGTGTTTCTAAGTGTGTGTGACAACATCACTATTCATTCCCTTGGGCCTGGTCAGGCGAGTCCCACCCTTCCCACACTAGCATCACCGACTCTCTGTATTGTCTTGACAGTTACTACTGGAGCCCGTTTATCCATTATTCATCGTTAGAGAAACAGAGTGAAGAGACAAAACAGCCACCCACGGAGAGCAACATTCCACAACGGTACCGACACGGGATTGTAGGAGACGGATAGAGAAAGTGAGTGAAAAAGAGAACTATTTAGCATGCCTCTCCTGAATGCTATCAAATGCTGCAGATGCAATAAGGCCACTCAAACTGGCTGCATGACCAACAGACAAACTGGTGGCGCAGGGCAGGGCATGGCAGGGATAGGAGTGGTGTGGTACCGTACCTTGAAGAAGGCCTTGATAGCGGGCACATGGCTGGCACATTCCGTCCTGCGGTATTCATCCACGTTTGGCCCGACCTGGAGACAAACACAGGAAACACACAGGGGGTGTTAAGCTCTTTTTAAGCCAAGCCTCTGTTCACTATCAGAAAGTCTACTTTCAGTCTTTTGTCATATAGGTACTGCATGTACACCATTTGACAATGTTAGAGAGTAAGCCTAAAGTTATTAGCAAGTTACATATCTTACACGAGATAATTAAGGTACACTGACATTTTTTGGAGGTACAGTACGTTTCACAATTTTCAGATTTGTGTGCGTGTGTTTTGTATGTGTGTGTGTGTTTTGCTGCCTGACTGGTTACAGATGCACCCCTGACCCCACCACAACATTCCACAAGGTCACCATAGAGACGGGACCAGCGAAACACATTGTGAACATTCTAAGCATCTGCTCCCCTGCTTGTGTGTGTGTGTGTGTGTGTGTGTGTGTGTGTGTGTGTGTGTGTGTGTGTGTGTGGGTGTGCGTCTGTGCGTGCTCATCGGTCAAAATATTTGGTATCAGGGCCTGGCGTCCCGAGTCCGCAAGTTCACTGACACATCACACACATTGACCCCTAACCAACGGGCCAATCAAAACACATCCAACAGTAGCTAGAACCAGTGGGAGACGACAGCTTGAAACAGCTTGCCTATAACCTCTGATACAGGGTCAGATATTTTTCCATCCTCCTAATGGTTAAGGTTAGGTTTGAGGGTAGAGAATCTGATCCTAGATCTGTGGTTATGGGCAACTTCTACCTCAAGCATCATGTCATTGGAGTTCATCGGGTAACATACTGTATGGCATATCCATACGACTGTATGAGAGGGCCATGCTGTAGTGGATGACACTCACCCAGCAGATCATGGCGACCCGAGGGCCTCCTGTCTCGGCTGAGCCAGCCCTGCAGAGCCCATACAAAGGCCTGGCTATGTGGAACTTCCCTGACAACTCCACCACTCCACCCGCTGTAAGGACATGAACATGGAGAAGCAGAGAGAGAGACTACAAAAGCTCAGAGAAAGACAGAGAGGGAGAAGAGAGAGCTTAATACAACACCAACTTCCGTCTTTATCATTTAAAGGCGGGAAAGTCACAAAGAACAATGAAAGTGGAAAGCTTAGAACTCGCCAGTTAAGCTTTAAGAGTCATTTCTATGTCATCAGGCAAGCCCATGACAACCCACCATCTCATCATTGCTTCTGAAATGGAGTTCTGTGGTGAGAAAGCATGTAAATTGCATTCTGAAACATGCATTTATTGAAATGTGATTTTATCTCCAGATAAATTAAAGCGTAATGATTGCACCCAAGATTGGCCATTTTAATTTTATAGATTCAAATAATAATTCAATATAATATCATTACCCAACAATCCAATTTGGCCAGAATTGTTGATGATTAAGCAACCCACGATTCCCACACCCCATGCCACATCACCACCCCAACAACGCAGCATACAGTATCAGCATATCTATTGTTTTGACAAGATTAGTGATGAAGCTTGGCCTGGAGATATTTAGACTTCTCCATACACTATGTAATCAATTCCCTGTGAAATCTGGATTTCCCCCCCCCCACTGTCAGAGGTAAATGTAGTAATGATCGTCCCCTTGCCATGATCTACCATAAAGTAATTAACAAGACCCGCTCTGACAACTAGACACCGCTGTTCCTGCTGTACCGCCACCACTTCTTGTTATAACATGGTGCTGGTGTCATGTGTTTATTAAATAGATCACAACATTTCCTTTGCAACTTTGGGTAGAAAACCAATAGATTCGGCTCACGATGAAAATAAATTGGTGTGGTCATCCTCACAATTGCAAGCTCAACCAGTTTGTTAGGGTGGATTGGCATGGGGCTGTGGGGGGGGGGTCAGTGGGTGGCTATTGACACATTTTGGGGGATTCCTCGTCTTACTCATTGTAAGGAAGAAGTTTGGTCCAAATCGGATTTTGAGTACTATATTTATTATCTGAATCCTAAAAATATAAATAGCCAATTTGGGTGCAATCAATTAGCTTAACTTCTCAGATATCAAATTATATTTCACCAAAATAATGTTTCAGGAATGCTAATCGTATCTGTTACTAACTACAGGTGGAACTACCCTTTACCTCCAGAGTCAGCCAGTTTGAGGTTGTTGGTGACCCCATCGTAGGTAAATAGAGCCCTGTGGAGAGACAGAGAAAGACAGCTTAGGGACAGAAGCACAAACACACTACATCATCACAACCATGGATCCGGCGATTCAGTGAGCCAACATTTGGTTTGTTACAGCTTAGCACTAGTACCGCGTGGCAGGTAGCCTAGCGGTTAAGAGCATTGTGCCAGTAACAGAAAGGTCGCTGGTTTAAATCCCTGAGCCGACAACGTGAAAAATATGTTGATGTGCCCTTGAGCAAGGCACTTGACCCTAGCTGCCGAGTTGTGCAGGGTTCTAAGGCACTGCATCCAGTGGTGTAAAGTACTTAAGTAAAAATACTTTAAAGTACTACTTAAGTAGTTTTTTGGGGGTATCTGTACTTTACTTTACTATTTATATTTTTGACTACTACTATTTTTGACGACTTCACTACATTCCTTAAGAAAATATTGTACTTTTTACTCCATACATTTTCCTTGACACCCAAAGTACTCGTTCCATTTTGAATGCTTAGCAGGACAGGAAAATAGTCCAATTCACACACTTATCAACCGAACATCCCTGGTCATCCCTACTGCCTCTGATCTGGTAGACTCACTAAACACACATGCTTCATTTGGGAATTATGTCTGAGTGGCTTTCCGTAAATTAAATAAAAACAAGAAAATGGTGCCACCTGGTTTGCTTAATATAAGGAATTTGAAATGATTTATACTTTTACTTTTGATACTTAAGTATATTTTAAACCAAATACCTTTAGACTTTTACTCAAGTAGAATTTTACTAGGTGACTTTTACTTTAACCTGAGTCATTTTCTATTAAGGCATCTTGACTTTTACTCAAGTATGACATTTGGGTACTTCTTCCACCACTGACTGCATCTCAGTGCTAGAGGTGTCATTACAGACCCTGGTTCGATTCCAGGCTGTATCACCACCGGCCGTGATTGGGAGTCCCATAGGGTGGCACACAATTTGCCCATCGTCGTCCGGGTTAGGGTTGGGCCGGGGTAGGCCGTCATTGTAAACAAGAATTTGTTCTTAACCGACTTGCCTAGTTAAATAAAAGTAAATAAAAACAAAACAAGCAGTTTGAAGAAAGTTGCTAAATATACCTAGTGCAATTGCTAACTAGTGTTAGCGCAATGACTGGAAGTCTATGGGTATCTGCTAGCACCCAGATACCCATAGACTTCCAGTCATTGTGCTAGATACACATAAACTTCCAGTCATTGCGCTAACGCTAGTTAGCATTGGCTAGTTAGCATTGGCTCATGAAAATACCCCTAACATAATGGACATAGAGACATACAAATGGTATCCACAAGTTCATCTGACTCTGGGGAGGTAGAGAAAGGGCCTCATTGCCAAAATCCCAAAGTATCCTTTTAAGTCGACAGTACACGCACACACGCTCATACACACTCTCATATGCGTGCACGTACAAACGCATGCATGCACACACACCCGCGCACACACACACACTGTTGGCATTGGTTGCGCATACTTTTACCTAAATCCTAACTAGCATTCCCAGAGTGATGCGTGTCCAAAATGTGCCAGCAGATGAGCTCTGTTCAAGCATGACTCTCTCTCGCTTTCTCTCATTCTATCCCTCTCTCTTTCTTCCTCTCCATTATGCCCGTTCATTTATTTTTGACCCTTATTTTACCTTGTTGGCGAGGGGCCCTGCGTAAGACAGTGAGGCACTTATTACACAACATCTGAACAATAGCACACAGTGACATTGTTCCCTCAGTCTCGCCTGAAACCCATGTAAGCTATGCACGGTGCGCTGCAGGGTTTCCGTTCCACTCAAGAAAACCTGGCCTACTGCTCTCAGCTCAAGTCACACACTCTCTCAAAGATGACATTCGTACTGTAATGAGATCCCTGAAAATACGCAACACTACAGACACACACACACAAACACACACAGACACACAAATCAGAGATGGCTGAAGATGTTGTATAGTCATAACAGTAGGTTCATTCACGTGACCGAGGCAGGTAGCATAACCAAACAACTAAGTCCTATCAGACCACTTCACCAGTATCATCATAATATAAAATATGTTTTGCTGTCCCATGCACCGGATAGGTGCAGTGAAATGTGTTATTTTACAGGGTCAGCATAGTAGTACAGCACACCTGGAGCAAATTACGGTTAAGTGCCTTCCTCAAGGCCACATAACCAGATGTTTTACCTAGTTAGGTCTGGTGTTCGAGCCAGCAACTTTTTGGTTACTGACCCAATGCTCTATCCGCTAGGCTACCTGCAGCCCTACCTACCACAATGTCATCTACATGTATGTTAGCATCCATACACATACTGAGCAGCAGCACCACCTGTAGCACTCACTACACATTAGGGGCGAGTTTCCCAGACTAAGACTAAGCCTAGAGATTCTACATCGAAAATGCTTCGTAGTCCAAGTCTAGGCTTAATCAAGGTCTGGGAAACTGGCCCTAGATGGCCTAATTCAGTGGACACAAGAGGTAGGGAGAGAGAGAGAGAGACAAAGAGAGAGACAGACAGACAGACAGAGAGCGATAGTATGTTGGGTGTGAATATGTGTTTGGGGGGGATTTACAACCAGGACAGGAGGGTGTACATCTGTCCCTGCTTTAGCTCCTAGGCCTGCTGGGGGTGTGTCCCTGACATCAGGACCAGCAGGGGGGAGCACAGGGGGAAAGAGCACCAGGCCAAAGCTACTCATTAGTCTGGACCAGAACTGAGAGGCCTACCTATGTGAGCCGTGTGTACAGTGGGGAGAACAAGTATTTGATACACTGCCGATTTTGCAGGTTTTCCTACTTACAAAGCATGTAGAGGTCTGTAATTTTGATCATAGGTACACTTCAACTGTGAGAGACGGAATCTAAAACAAAAATCCAGAAAATCACATTGTATGATTTTTAAGTAATTAATTTGCATTTTATTGCATGACATAAGTATTTGATACATCAGAAAAAGCAGAACTTAATATTTGGTACAGAAACCTTTGTTTGCAATTACAGAGTCATAACGTTTCCTGTAGTTCTTGACCAGGTTTGCACACACTGCAGCAGGGATTTTGGCCCACTCCTCCATACAGACCTTCTCCAGATCCTTCAGGTTTCGGGGCTGTCGCTGGGCAATACGGACTTTCAGCTCCCTCCAAAGATTTTCTATTGGGTTCAGATCTGGAGACTGGCTAGGCCACTCCAGGACCTTGAGATGCTTCTTACGGAGCCACTCCTTAGTTGCCCTGGCTGTGGTTTTCGGGTCGTTGTCATGCTGGGAAGACCCAGCTACGACCCATCTTCAATGCTCTTACTGAGGGAAGGAGGTTGTTGGCCAAGATCTCGCGATACATGGCCCCATCCATCCTCCCCTCAATACGGTGCAGTCGTCCTGTCCCTTTGCAGAAAAGCATCCCTAAAGAATGATGTTTCCACCTCCATGCTTCACGGTTGGGATGGTGTTCTTGGGTTGTACTCATCCTTCTTCTTCTTCCAAACACGGCGAGTGGAGTTTAGACCAAAAAGCTCTATTTTTGTCTCATCAGACCACATGACCTTCTCCCATTCCTCCTCTGGATCATCCAGATGGTCATTGGCAAACTTCAGACGGGCCTGGACATGCGCTGGCTTGAGCAGGGGGGACCTTGTGTACACTGAGGATTTTAATCCATGACGGCGTAGTGTGTTACTAATGGTTTTTTTGAGACTGTGGTCCCAGCTCCTCTTCAGGTCATTGACCAGGTCCTGCCGGGTAGTTCTGGGCTGATCCCTCACCTTCCTCATGATCATTGATGCCCTACGAGGTGAGATCTTGCATGGAGCCCCAGACCGAGGGTGATTGACCGTCATCTTCAACTTCTTCCATTTTCTAATAATTGCGCCAACAGTGTTGCCTTCTCCCCAAGCTGCTTGCCTATTGTCCTGTAGCCCATCCAGCCTTGTGCAGGTCTACAATTTTATCCCTGATGTCCTTACACAGCTCTCTGGTCTTGGCCATTGTGGAGAGGTTGGAGTCTGTTTGATTGAGTGTGTGGACAGGTGTCTTTTATACAGGTAACGAGTTCAAACAGGTGCAGTTAATACAGGTAATGAGTGGAGAACAGGAGGGCTTCTTAAAGAAAAACTAACAGGTCTGTGAGAGACGGAATTCTTACTGGTGGTAGGTGATCAAATACTTATGTCATGCAATAAAATGCAAATTAATTAGTTAAAAATCAAACAATGTGATTTTCAGGATTTTTGTTTTAGATTCCGTCTCTCACAGTTGAAGTGTACCTATGATAAAAATTACAGACCTCTACATGCTTTGTAAGTAGAAAACCTGCAAAATCGGCAGTGTATCAAATACTTGTTCTCCCCACTGTGTGTATATATATATATATATACAGTGATCCCTCGCCACTTCGCGGTTCACTTATCGCGGATTCGCTATTTCGCGGATTTTCATAATGCATTTTTTTTTTTTTTTTGGTGCATTGTGCTCTGCATTCTGATTCGCTAAAAACTCACTCCCGCTTCTTGTATCAAAACATGCTACGAATTGTGCTATCATTTTGTCGTCTCGTGCAGTTATGTGTACGTACATAAAACAGCTTGGCAAATTTACATTAAGTTGGCCAAATTATCTTGTAATTTCGAACATCTCCTAAACCATAATGTCGACGAAACGGCCTACACGTGAGTCACTGTATTTGTATACATGTAATAGTTGCTAATTGTAAAAAAAAAAAAGTTTTCTATTTCGCGGATTTCACTTATCGCGGGTCATTTTCGGAACGTAACCCCCGCGATAAACGAGGGATTACTGTATATATATATATATATATATATATATATATCAATAAATAAATAAATAAATAAATAAGTAAATAAATGAGAGAGAATATGTGATCTCTATGCTCTATGAGCAAAACACCACAAACCATTCACCTCATTTTCAAGCCCATGAGAAACAGAGCAGAAACAGGTTACTGTTGAGATAGTGCCTGCCAATCTCTCTCCGACTCGGATTACTTTATGGAGTCACATCGGGTGTATAGTGTAGAGCATGACAGGACAGGTAACATTGAATATCACATCATTTGTTCAAGCCTGTCCCATTGAGACTTTGATAGACTTTTAAAAAAAAGAGCCCTTTCAAAATATCACCAGTATCAGCACATTCACAAATGAGATTACATCGCACATTTGCCTCGTGTCTATGAGCTAAGGACAAAGGCAATGACGTTTTGCTCTATGAATCTCCTATACAAAAGGCAGATACAGTACAGCCAAGTAGGACCTCTACAAAGACAGAATAGAAGACGTTATAATGAAGAGGTCACTGTGGCTAGTGCTGGCCAGAGGCAGGCCATTCTAAAAGACCTATACAGCAGCCCACAGACAATGAGGACATTGATTGACCCTTAAACCTCACCTCTATAAAGACCTCAGCAGACAGGCTAACGGGGTAACCATGTCTGAATTAGTGAATTATTGTGAAAAATGAATAAGTCAGTGTGCGTGTGCGTGTGTGCGTGATGAGTGATGAGGACCAGTGTTGGGGAAATTAGTTACAAAAGTAACATGTCACAAAAAGAACGATCTACAGTAATATATGACTTTTAGGAGTAACAGAGTAATTCAACGAGTTACTGTTATATTATTATATTGTTATATTATTACAGTTTAAGCAAATGCATCCATTACTTTCAGAATCATCTCTCTCAGCGTGTTATATATATATATATATATATATATATATATATATATATATATATATATATACATACAGTTGAAGTCGGAAGTTTACATACACTTAGGTTGGAGTCATTAAAACTAGTTTTTTCTTGTTAACAAACTATAGTTTTGGCAAGTTGGTTAGGACATCTACTTTGTGCATGACAAGTAATTTTTCCAACAATTGTTTACAGATTATTTCACTTATAATTCACTGTATCACAATTCCAGTGGGTCAGAAGTTTACATACACTAAGTTGACTATGCCTTTAAACAGCTTGGAAAATTCCAGAAAATGATGTCATTAGAAAATATTTACCAAGTAGGCTAAAATAAAAAGTAATAACGATGCTCCAGATACTCAACTAGTCTAAAGAAGTCCAGTTTTATTGCTTCTTTAATCAGAACAACAGTTTTCAGCTGTGCTCACATAATTGCAGAAGGGTTTTCTAATGATCAATTAGCCTTGTAAAATGAAAAACTTGGATTAGCTAACACAACGTGCCAATGGAACACAGCAGTGATGGTTGCTGATAATGGGCCTCTGTACGCCTACGTAGATATTCCATAAGAAATCTGCCGTTTCTAGCTACAATAGTAATTTACAACATGAACAATGTCTACACTGTATTTCTGATCAATTCAATGTCATTTTAATGGACTATTTTGTTTTTGCTTCTCTTTCAAAAACAAGGACATTTCTAAGTGACCCCAAACGTTTGAACGGTAGAGTATATATAAAACATGTTTAAATGATTATTGGGTTTGGGGCATCTCCGCCTTGCAAGTGGCTACGGAGGTGTGTGCTATGCCACTGCTTATAACTTTATGAAATAATATCCAGCTCAGACCTCCAGCTATGCATTTGGTTTGCTAACATGCTAGCTAAGTGGCTAGATGTCAAGAGCAAGCTTCTTGGTTACAGCAGAGACATTCAATCCCTTCCTGGATCAAGATCCCTGTTGCCTATACAGTGCATTGGGAAAGTAATCAGACCCCTATACTTTATCAAAATGCTGTTACGTTACAGCCCAAATCTAAAATGCATTAAAAAAAAAAAAAATCCCCCCTCATCAATCTACAAACAGTGCCCCATAATGACAAAGCAAAAACAGGTATTTAGACATTTTTGCAAATGTATTCTAAATAAAACACTGAAATATCACATTTACATAAGTATTCAGAGACTTGTCCTGAAGCCACTCCTGCGTTGTCTTGGCTGTGTGCTTCGGGTCGTTGTCCTGTTGGAAGGTGAACCTTCGCCCCAGTCTGAGGTCCTGAGCGCTGTGGGGTAGGTTTTCATCAAGGATCTCTCTGTAATTTGCTCCATTCCTCTTCCCCTCTATCCTGGGTAGTCTCCCAGTCCCTGCTGCTGAAAAACATCCCCACAGAACGATGCTGCCACCACCATGCTTCACCATAGGGATGGTGCCAGGTTTCCGCCAGACGTGACGCTTGGCATTCAGGCCAAAGAGTTCAATCTTGGTTTCATCAGACAAGAGAATCTTGTTTCTCATGATCTGAGAGTCCTTTAGGTGCCTTTAGGCAAACTCCAAGCGGGCTGTCAAGTGCCTTTTACTGAGGAATGGCTTTCATCTGGCCACTCTACCATACAGGCCTGATTCGTGGAGTGCTGCATAGATGGTTATCCTTCTGGAAGGTTCTCCCATCTCCACAGAGGAACTCTGGAGCTCTGTCAGAGTGACCATCGAATTCTTGGTCACCTCCCTGACCAAGGCCCTTCTCCCCCGATTGCTCAGTTTGGCTGGGCGGCCAGCTCTAGGAAGAGTCTTGGTGGTTCCAAACTTCTTCCATTTAAGAATGATGGAGGCCACTGTGCTCTTGGGGACCTTCAATGCTGCAGACATTTTTTGGTACCCTTCCCCAGATCTGTGCTTCAACACAATCCTGTCTCGGAGCTCTACGGACAATTCCTTCGACCTTATGGCTTGGTTTTTGCTCTGACATGCATTGTCAACTGTGGGACAGGTGTGTGCCTTTCCAAATCATGTCCAATCAATTGAATTGAAGGATGATCAATTGTAACAGGATGCACCTGAGCTCAATTTCGATTCTCATAGCAAAGGCTTTGAATACTTTCTTTTATACATTTGCAAAAATGTCTAAAAACCTTGAAAAGGTTAAAAGCAAAGCAGTTCGACACATACAACAACACAGAGTTACACATGGAGTAAAACAAATATACAGTCAATAATACAGTAGAAAAATAAGTCTATATACAATGTGAGCAAGTGAGGTGAGATAAGGGAGGTAAAGGCAAAAAAAGGCCATGGTGGCGAAGTAAATACAATATAGCAAGTAAAACACTGGAATGGTAGATTTGCAGTGGAAGAATGTGCAAAGTAGAGATAGAAATAAAGGGGGTGCAAAGGAGCAAAATAAATAAATAAATAAATACAGTAGGGGAAGAGGGAGTTGTTTGGGCTAAATTATAGATGGGCTATGTACAGGATTAGATTAAGGAAATGCGTATCTGGAACATGTCTACTCCTTATATCTAATTAAATGTCAGAAATCCAGAAATATATATATATATATACACTGAACAAAAACATGTAAAGTGTTGGTCCCAAGTTTCATGAGCTGAAATAAAAGATCCCAGAAATGTTGCATACACACAAAAAGCTAATTTCTCTAAATGTTTTAGCACAAATTTGTTTACATCCCTGTTAGTGAGCCTTTCTCCTTTGCCAAGATAACCCATCCACCTGACAGGTGTGACATATCAAGAAGCTGATTAAACAGCATTACACAGGTGCACCTTGTGCTGGGGGAAAATAAAAGGCCACTTTAAAATGTGCAGTTGTCATACAACACAATTCCACAGATGTCTCAAGTTCTGAGGGAGCATGCAATTGGCATGCTGACTACAGGAATGTCCACCAGAGCTGTTGCCAGATAATGTGACATTCATTTCTCTACCACAAGTCCCCTCCAACGTCGTTTTAGAGAATTTGTCCTTACGTCCAACCGGCCTCACAACCGCAGGCCACGTGTAACCATGCCAGCTCAGGACCTTCTTCACCTGCGGTATCGTCTGAGACCAGCCACCTGGACAGCTGATGAAACTGAGGAGTATTTATTTTTGTGATAAAGCCCTTTTGTGGGGAAAAATGTATTCTTATTGGCTGGGCCAGCTCCCCAGTGGGTGGGCCTATGCCCTCCCAGGCCCGTCCATAGCTGCGCCCCTGCCCAGTCATGTGAAATCGATACATTAGGGCCTAATTTATTTATTTCAGTTGAATGATTTCCTTATATGAACTGTAACTCAGTAAAGTTGTTGAAATTGTTGCATGTTGAGCTCAGAATTTTTGTTCAGAATTGATAAAGACGTCCCCTGATATTGACCCTAACAGCCGCTGGATGCACGAACCGTAACAGCTTCTGGTTTGTCAGCATTTTCAACTTGCAATCTCTGAGATGTTGGTTCAGGGCGCAGATGTCTAGAATGAGGCGTAAACCCCTGTCCCTTTCCGGAACCAGGAAATATCGACTGTACCAGCCGTATAGGGCATCCGGGAAAGGAAAGTCGCCATTGGTAACCAAGCTTCCTCAAGAATGCTAGACGTCTTTCCAGGGAGTTTGCATGCAGCATGTGGCAATGCGCACATGGACTGGTTTGAGCGAGGGCCGCCTGAGCGTGTGAATATCTTTCAGGGAAATAGTATAACCACACGACTGGGGGCGTGATCTCGACCCCGAACCCGGCTTAACCATTGTAGTCTCGGTCGCTTTCTTAGCCATCTTACTCATTGCTCCAGAAAATTGAAGAATAACTAAGTGTTTGTGATTAGGAAACTTGTGAGAACAAATACAAACTTCAGCACATAATGTCAAGGGGGTGAGCACGCTCTACCTCTATGGGATAGTTTAGTTGGCGCAAGGTAAGACAGTCTTGTTTTCCAATTGTTTGTTTTTGTACCATGAATCGTTCCTATTCAAACCGAGCTGAAGAGCGGAATAATTGAAGGAGTGAATCCAAGCCTCACGCTTATCGCCTGCGGAAGGTAGGGCTTCCAGGGAGGCGCAGATCTCACTGGCCTTGTCAGGCGTGATTGTAGATCATTCAACCAACGTCGCGAGAGTGCGACTCCCAATAGTATGTTGTACCGAAGTTGACTGACTGACCCCTGTTAGTGTTAGCAGTGTGCTGGCTCAGCGTGTGACAAGGCAGACTGACACCAGCTCTCTCTGGGGGGGGGTTGTGGTGGGAACGTGACCATGCACAACACATTCAGTAGTCTGGCTTAGATTCAGCTCGTCTCTACCAAGCACAACCACCATGAAAGCCATGCACCCATCCATTGTGTCTGTCTGACTGAGCTTTGTGTCGGTCTGTCTAGCTTCATCATACGAGTGACCTAAGTCTCTGTTTCCCACTTGAGATCAATGTGAACGACTTTGGTGGAAATCTTGCCCTTGGCTGCTCCACTCTGATTAGTGCTAGAGGCATTCCCAAAGGTCACAGGTCACCGTCTGCAACAGGGGTCGGTTCAAAGGTCACAGAGGCACGGAAGGAATCGTGATTGCATGCACAAATTCTCAACCCACAGGGAGTTGGCGGGCTGTGAGGGTCCACAGTGTTTAACAGGCTTGCTTTGTTAAAGTCTGTGGGAGTCAGGCTCTCACATATAGAGATGCAAATTCAGGCCACAGACATGCTTCAGATGAAAACGCCACAAGTGAATAAACAGATTTAACGATACAAACAATGTATAATAACTCATGTTGTACTTCACATCGATAGGGTGTGGCTAAATAATACAGGGGTAGGCAACTATTTTTGTCAGAGTGGATTCAACATATTTTGCGATGGTGCAAAGAGGAAATGTTGCAGTTTTAAAGCTAATATCCTGCAATTCTACACTTTTTGCCATGGGGCAGGGGGGAAAAAAATATGGGATAGCTAATAGGATCCAGAGCAAGTTAGAGCTCTCTGTCCCTCTCTCGCTCGTTCTCTCTCTCTCTCTGGATTTACATAGTAAAATATGTCTAGTGGGATCTCTCTCACAACTTCAGATTTGCAACTTCTCTGTTTACACTAGCCTTGGATGTGGTGTGGCCAAAGCCACAGTACTACTTCATGTGTGGGGGTGCAGCTGTTAGCATACCGTATATACCATATATATAGGTAGTATATAGAGAAACAATATAACGATAGCAATTCAATACAGGAGCGTCTCGTCTAAACCATATTGCACAGTGTTGCACACTTGATTCATGCAATGATTCACAAAAATGTGTGGGGATTTTATAAGCCTTTCATTTAAAATGTAGCTAACTGAGAGAAAAAATACTGTCTACTAGTATTAAGGTGTTTCTCACAGGGACATGTGGTGTGGGAGAGCCGTTGTCTTTACACTGTACCAACGATGGATCAATGAAGCTTGTTCACTCAGGCCGTTTACCATAAAATAAAACAAAGTGTGAATTTAGGTCTACTTAACCATAGACACCAATGCAATGGAATATCAGCTGGGTCTGGTCTACTTAGTTAACTGACTTTCATTGAACCAGAAACAAAATGGCGGAACAAAACAGCGAGTGGGGTGTCTCACTTCCTTTGCCGTGTCCGACTGTTCCACTCAGGGTTTTGTGGTGTAGATGTCTCCCACACTACATCCGAAGGTCGTGAGAGACACCTCTTAAAAAGAGAGATTTGATTCTCGATGCGCCTCTTTACACTACGTACTGTATCTCTCCTGGACCTAGTTTGTGTCGTCTAGGTCGTGTAATGTAAAGATGTCCCGTCTTTCTCTTCACACATGTGGGTTTCCTGCGTGTACAAGGCTGATTGGAATAACAGACCAAGCTCTGTACAGCAGCCCACTTCTACGCCAGCCAGCTATGAGCTCAGACAGAGCGGGAGGGATAGAAAGAAAAAGAAGAGGAGGGAGGTGGTCAGCGAAAAGGGGAATGCTGGGAAGGAGAAAGAAGAAGTGGTGTTGAGTGGAGGGGGGGAGACCATTACCAAGGTGGCAGTGGAGATAAAGTGAGGATATGGAGAACAAAAGAGAAGGATTTGAAAGGAAGAGAGAGGAGAACAAGAAAGATGCTGTCATAACTAGGAACTTTGTCAAATATTTTTGTGGAAGCAATTAACAATGATAATTACATTACTGGAGCCAACAAAGCTAACCTCAATGCAGTCATAAACAAACAAGGCAAAGATTGAGCATGCACGTTGCCTTTGCACACACACACACACACAAAGTGATTTCAATGGGTCTTTCTCTATTCTGATTGCTTTATACTGCTCAATTCAACCAAAAATCATTTTTCAGCATTTTCATCAATTTCTGCATTTCCTGCACTCATTGGAGATCATTTCCACACTACCACGGCTACATTAGCTACTTCATGTAGTTCTGATTACCAACAATGACGAGACAGCCTACAGGGAGGAGGTGAGGGCCCTGGCGGAGTGGTGCCAGGAAAATAACCTCTCCCTCAACGTCAACAAAATGAAGGAGCTGATCGTGGACTTCAGGTCACAGCAGAGGGAGCACGCCCCTCTCCACATCCACATGAAAGTGGAACGCTTAAAGTTCCTCGGAGTACACGTCACTGACAATCTGAAATGGTCCACCCACGCAGACAGGAGCCTCTTCAACCTCGGGAGGCTGAATAAATTCGACTTGGCCCCTAAGACCCTCACAAACTTTTACAGATGCACAATTGAAAGCATACCGTCAGGCTGTATCACCGCCTGGAATGGCAACTGCACCGCCCGCAACCGCAGGGCTCTCCAGAGGGTGGTGTGGTCTGCCTACCCTCCAGGACACCTACAACACCCGATGTCACAGGAAGGCCAAAAAGATCATCAACGACATCAACCACCCGAGCCAAGGCCTGTACACTTCGCTATCATCCAGAAGGCAAGGTCAGTGCATCACAGCTGGGACCGAGAGACTGAAAAACAGCTTCTATCTCAAGGCCATCAGACTGTTAAATAGCCATCACTAGCCGGCTACCACCCGGTTAGTCAACACTGCACCTTAGAGGCTGCTGCCCTACAGTATGTACATAGACATGGCATCACTAGTCACTTTAATAATGTTTACATTCTGCTTTACTCATTTCATACAGTTCAAGTCGGAAGTTTACATACACTTAGGTTGGAGTCATTAAAACTTTTTCCACTCCACAAATTCCTCGTTAACAAACTATAGTTTTGGCAAGTCGGTTAGGACATCTACTTTGTGCTTGACAAGTAATTTTTCCAACAATTGTTTACAGACAGATTATTTCACTTATAATTCACTGTATCACAATTCCAGTGGGTCAGAAGTTGACATACTCTAAGTTGACTATGCCTTTAAACAGCTTGGAAAATTCCAGAAAACGATATCATGGCTTTAGAAGCTTCTGATAGGCTAATTGACATCATTGAGTCAATTGGAGGTGTACCTGTGGATGTATGTCAAGGCCTACCTTCAATCTCAGTGCCTCTTTGCTTGACATCATGGGAAAATAAAAAGAAATCAGCCAATTGTTGGAAAAATGACTTGTCAAGCACAAAGTAGATGTACAACTGGATATAATGTTTTTTACTGTATTTTAGTCAATGCCATTCCGACATTGCTCATCCTAATATTTATATATTTCTTAATTCCATTCTTTCACTTTTAGATTTGTGTCTTGTTGTGAACTGTTAGATACTACTGCACTGTTGGAGCTAAATATGTGTATGTGGACCAATAAAATGTGATTTGATTTGATTGACCATGCAGACTGGATGCAAGCGTCTCTTGGTCAAAGAACAACAAACGTGCTCCTTTAAGTGACAGGGTGAGGTGCTAGGTCTGTGTGGAAAGTGGCATGGAGAGGGAGCTGAGAGAGAGGACTTCAGAAGGGAAGTAAACTATAAAAATGGACGTTACACACAGCGTATCACATTTAACGAACCAAACGTTCAAATACCGTTATAGAAGGTAAAGTGAAAACCCGAACTGGTCCGTGCATCAATTCCGGTATATCGTTAAATACGGTATACCGCCCAGCCCTAACACACACACACACACACACACACACACACACACACACACACACACACACAGAGGGAGAGAAAGAGAAAGCCAGTAACTACACCAATGGTTTATTTTGGACAGCAGCAGAACCTGTAGTACCTCCAAACACGCTCTGCTCTGCTCGACGATTTCAAAGATGAACATGACAAAAGCAGATGGTGCAGTACAGAGCAGAGGGCTAAGATTTTACTTAAAGACACTCTCCAGGGATGTTTGAACTTTTCCTGTTAAAGTGATATCCCAAGTATAAATACAAGTACACACACTAAAGGGTCATTTTAAAACATTTTGAGCAGAATAGTTTGTTTTTTGACACTACCGCAAACTTCAAGGAGTAGGGCATTCAAGGAGTCTGATGGGAATTCGTGATGTCATCGGCCTCCCCTCTTGCTTGAGGAACAATGGAGGAAAAGCCCCCCCCCACTTGTGCTTTGTCATGACATACCTGGACCACCTATTGAGATGTGCATTTTGTTAAGTAAATCAGCTGTTAAATGAGGTGAAAAAGACTTGAATGTCACTTAATAGTCAGGCTTTTACCATTCCCTAGTCCCTCTCAGCCATTTTACTGACTGACTGACTGACTGACTGACTGACTGACTGACTGACTGACTGACTGACTGACTGACTGACTGACTGACTGACTGACTGACTGACTGACTGACTGACTGAACTGACTGATGACTGACTGACTGACTGACTGACTGACTGACTGATGACTGACTGACTGACTGACTGACTGACTGACTGACTGACTGACTGACTGACTGACTGACTGCTGACTGACTGACTGACTGACTGACTGACTGACCATGACTGACTGACTGACTGACTGACTGACTGACTGACTGACTGACTGACTGACTGACTGACCTGAACTGACTGACTGGACTGACTGACTGGACTGACTGACTGACTGATCCTGACTGACTGACTGACTGACTGACCTGACTGACTGTCTGTCTGTCTGTCTGCTGTCTGCTGTGTCTGTCTGTCTGTCTGTCTGTCTGTCTGTCTGTCTGTCTGTCTGTCTGTCTGTCCTGTCTTCTGTCTGTTGTCTGTCTGTCTGTCTGTCTGTCTGTCTGTCTGTCTGTCTGTCTGTCTGTTCTGTCTGTCTGTCTGTCCTGTCTGTCTGTCTGTCTGTCTGTCTGTCTGTCTGTCTGTCTGTCTGTCTGTCTGTCTGTCTGTCCTGTCTGTCTGTCTGTCTGTCTGTCTCTGTCTGTCTGTCTGTCTGTCTGTCTGTCTGTCTGTCTGTCTGTCTGTCTGTCTGTCTTGGTCTGTCTGTCTGTCTGTCTGTCTGTCTGTCTGTCTGTCTGTCTGTCTGTCTGTCTGTCTCGGTCCTGTCTGTCTGTCTGTCTGTCTGTCTGTCTGTCTGTCTGTCTGTCTGTCTGTCTGTCTGTCTGTCTGTCCTGTCCTGTCTGTCTGGTCTGTCTGTCTGTCTGTCTGTCTGTCTGTCTGTCCTGTCTGTCTGTCTGTCTGTCTGTCTGTCTGTCTGTCTGTCTGTCTGTCTCTGTCTGTCTGTCTGCTCTGTCTGTCTGTCTGTCTGTCTGTCTGTCTGTCTGTCTGTCTGTCTGTCCTGTCCTGTCCTGTCTGTCTGTCTGTCTGTCTGTCTGTCTGTCTGTCTGTCTGTCTGTCTGTCTGTCTGTCTGTCTGTCTGTCTGTCTGTCTGTCTGTCTGTGCGCGCGTGACACACCACACTAAACAAAGATATCTTCCTGTTCCGATCTCTAAACAGACTTGGATCCTAATGTACACTGTATCACCGTCTTTCCGCTGGTGACTTATTGTCAGATCATTCCATAATGCTTTGTAAGGTTTCCAAAATGTACGTTTACATCCTTTACTTGAATGACGAGAACAGCAACTCCATGTCCTACAAAATACTGATGTTATACAACAAACAGGTACATAACATAACCCCCAAAAAACAACTCTCATAATTTAAAAAAACATTTTCATCACCCTTTTTTTACGACTCACTCCTTACCCATCGTACACAAAATGGCATATATTTCCACTCTTCTTATATCTTTCCACTCTTCCTCCCTACACCTCTCCTACAAACAATAGTAACATCCCTAGACACAGACAACCCCTCCATTGAAGACAGTGGAGAGTTGAGAGATTTGTAGGGTGCATGATACAACTTCCTGTAGATGCAGAGATAGTGGGGAACAGATGGTTAGGTTTCATGCTAAGATAAACTACTTAGATCAAACTCTTAACGGGATATCTAGGGGAAGCCATCTTGTTTTTAATGTTATATCTGTGCTCTGGGTATGACAGAACATCAGTCAAGAGCGCTCCCTCCTTTTTCCAAAGGTATCTCTTTGGTGATAACTATGGACAGAGAATGAGAGGTTGTGTTGTGTCCTCCCAATCTTTTCAACCCCTTACTTTCCTCTGTTCTTCTTTTCGTTGCTATCTATTGGTCTCTTCTTCTTTTTTTCTCCCGTTATGAATTTTTCCTCCAACATCTTCCCCTTCGTGTTCATTTTCACTTTCCTCCCCCATTCTTCCTCTCCCTCCCTCCCTCTTGGCTCTGTGTCTGAGTTGTGACCTGGGCTCAGGCGACTATTTATAGCCATTAGCCAGTCAGTCAGTCTGTGTGTCTGACTGTGTGTTGGAGTGGAGACAGACTGGAGCTGTGTGGAGAACACGGAGACATTGCTCAGCTCAGTACTCATTTCCTCTCTCCAAACACGGACAAAAACAGCCAGACCAGACCAGGCTTGGTGCCAGCACAGTGAACCTGTCGGTCGGTACATTCCTCCATCTGTGTGGAATGGCTGTACAGCACACAGTGGTAGCTACGGGCTGCTTCGGTTTCTCCTCAGTGTGAGGTGATGGGGTATCGGAATAAACATCCTGACTGACTTACCTGGTGCGGTGGAAAGCCATGGGCGAACACATTCCTCTAAACGTGGGTCGTGGCGCAGACAGAAATACGTCTTAAAGTCTTCAGAAATGCACTGTAAGCAGCGTAAAATGGTGAGAGACAAAAATCAAATACCGAAGTTTAAAAAAAAGTTATATTCACTTGGACAATATTGCGCTGAATGTGTCCACGTGGACACCACAACAACCAAGCCCTGGTCCAATAGGGCTTCCAACATTGACCGAAGACCATCCCAATAAGAAAGGCCTTTCGCTTCAGTAAGCACTGACAGGTGGAAGTCAGGTCAGGAGATGTAGACTGTGGCTGAGCCATGGTGCTTGTGAAAACCCTCTCTGTGCTCATCGAAACCCAATAGGGGAAATGACCTGTGCATAGAGAGGTGGAGGAAGAAAGAGGGTGAACGATGGAGAGATGAAGGGGGAGAGATAAAAGAGGTAGAGAGCCCCCGCTCCGGCTATAGTGAGGACAGTCATTCAGGTACACCGCAGACAGGGACGGGACGGACAGACGCACACAAACAGATACACGGACAGAAATCCCCTCACAGAGCCAGCAGCCGTCCAATATAATGAGAGCTGGTCAGTGGGGGAATGCATGAGGAGGTACATACAGGGCGACATGCACACAGGGACGGACGGCGGGGCTAAAGGGACACACATACTGTAGCCAAGAGAGGAGCAAGCCAAACTGCCTCAGGCTAACACATTGTAATATCCCCTTTTACTGTTAGCTCAGCTGCTGGTTAGCATTTAGCATGCTAGTCTAACCCCTACAGAGTGGAGATGGACGACCAGGGAGGCCCACAGGAGATGTTGCTGTACTTATTGGGAAGAGAGTCAAACGCAGCTGAGGTGCCATTTCCAGTGCCCGCAGTGTCAGAGAATGTGTTTTTCCATTAGTATTATACTCAAGTCTCATTCTGCTTCAGACAATAAACATGTTTTAATTGACTGCATTTTAACTGACTGTAAACTCCAATCCGAGGAATGTTGGTTTGCCCAAACTATATACATATACCCAAATTGTATGTGTATAACATGAATTGCATACTGGTTGTTCTTTAGTAAAGTCCCTTGTCCTGGAGGAAGTTGTGCGTAGTCATAGAGGTTTCACTATGGAGACACCTTGGCACAGATATGCCCTACACTGTAGGCATGTTACTGCCTGGCGCAGTACAATGCCAAAGTCCTAATCAGCACAGTTTATAAGTGGCCAAACACTCTGGGAGACTCAGACTGGTCTGCTGCACACAAGCCATTTACTCTCAACACTACACATATAAATATCTCGTGTTGTATTTATCATTTGTATCATTGGGATAGTATGTGCTTCATGTCAGGATTGAATATGACGGACGCCAAAGACAAGTTCCCATTTTACTCTGAACTTTTGACTTTTCAACACATTTCTTAATTCGTTGGAAAAAAACGACATTTCCAATATAATAATCATAACTCCACAGCAGAAGTGGTGTGTTTCCTGCATATTTCCCACTGGTTGTAAATTCATACAGAGAGAGAACAGAAGGGGACCTTGTGCCGCCCAATACGTGAGAGAGCAGTGGCTGCTGGGATCTGGCTGGGTGAAGAAGGACTCCCCTGAGTAGCCATTACAGGCCAGTAGAGCTATTTGCGGAGAAGGGAAAGGAATGATAGAAATAAGAGAGGCTCCGTCAGGGTAGAGAAGGAGGGAATGGAAAAGCAGGAGAGAGAGGCAGTTGAGGAGAAAAGAAAGAAAACAGACCAAAATGGAGAGAGGCAAGAGTGCGTCAAAAAGACATGCACAAGAAGAAACACGGGCATGGGAAGGGAAAAGAGAGGAAAAGGTTTCAAATAAAGAGAAAGGAATTGCTAGGGAGTGGGAGAGAGGGAAAGGGGGAGAGGGTTAGAGGGAGAGCGGATGGAATGCTGAGGGGAGGAATGGAAATGTCTGCTCCCAGCAAAACCTTAGAGCCAGAGAGCTTAAAAAAAAAAAGACAAACCAAATAAACAAATAAATAAATATCTCTGTCAAGGATCCGCGAGACGTAACAACTGTACTGAACCAGATTAGAAAAGAGGCTGTGGGGGGAAAAGGACGAAAGGAGGTGGGGTCCCCTATCAAAAACATGCCTCTTTTTTTTAAACTGTCAGATTATCTAAATCTGGCCCAAAATATAATCTCTAATCACGAATGAAACCAAGATTATCAGGAAGAGTTGAGCTCTAGTGCAACCTGGATCAAACCGGTGAGTGTGGCATTCATTGTAAGGGGATGGACACGGTGTTCTGTCCGAAGGGAGTGGAGTCTAGCGTTGAGAGGACAACAGCAAGTCTGCTGTTACAGGTAGTGCCTACTAATCCCAAGATAACCTTAGCCTCTAATTGTGTAAGTGTGTCACAGAACAGTCATTACTTAGTTACCACAGTCCTCACTCTGTAACCTAACCTAATAAGAAACGATCATGTGGAGGGCATGCAGTTCAGCAGTATATATTCCAGTCCGCCTAGAAAGCACCACCAGAAATGTGTTTCCTAGAAAGCATATAGGGCTTTTTCATGTTAAGGGGAAGTCGTCTAGGCCTCCCCTGGTGTCGTTATCAGTGTGTTAACTGGAGATGATGACAGAGAGGGACCAGACCAGCTCCCATTTACACACACACGGCATGCTATATGGAATCAATCAACACTCCATGACCACTATAGAGGGAATTCACTATACTGAATAATCATTTGGCAATTAGAATGTCTCTATTTTTCCGGTGAAAAGCCTATGGATGTTGATCAGAATTCACAGGTCTACAGCATTCAATGGGTCTAGAGTAAGATCACCGAGTTCCACTGTTGAGTGTACAAAATGTTCACAGTAAAATTCAACGGAGCATGTTTCCCGTGTGTACGGTGCACCGCTGCAGCCAAACTTATCAGAGGAGCTATTCTCCAGGCATTGGCGACGATGAGAGTGTACTGTTGTGGGCCCATACAGGGGTGCGTTGCTAAGAAGGGGGTGTGAAGGGGTGCCTTGAGAGGGGTGCGTTAAGGGAAAAGGGGGCTAGACTACACACTGGGAGGGCTTAATGCTAAGGAGCTCTGGGAATTTGAACGAGCACCAAAGGCCTAGGTTGAGAGGGGTGCATAGTGCATACAGGGGTTGCATGCTGCTGTTTGCACACAGGGAAGGCTAAATTGGGGGGGGGGGGGGGGGGGCGGGGAGGGGGGGGGGGTGTTAAGGGGGGGGGAGTGGCCCCCCGCTCTCAAGCAGATAAGGGGCCACCGGGGGGGGAAGGGTGGGGGGGGGGGGGGGGGGGTGACTGATGGCCCAACCTGGTCTCAGAGCATTTCGTATTATTCTGTACGTAAATCAGTGTCATTCCATTTAGTATGGTATGTTACGTTTCGTATGGTAGGTATTCATTTGTGGATGTCCATCGCCCATTTCGTATAATACGTATGAATTACAATTCTTATTATTTGTTACGAATTTCCAAAACGTACAATATGTTGTGAATTTGCCAAATGTATGATATGTTTACGAATTCTAGCTAGCTGGCTAGCATTAGCTAGGCTAGGAGTTAGGGTTAAGATAAGGGTTAAGTTCAGGAGTTAAAGGGTTAGGGTTAGGGGAAAGGTTAGCTAACATTCTAAGTAGTTACATAGTAGCTAAAGAGTAGTAAGTAGTTGAAAAATTGCTAATTAGTTAAAATGCTAAAGTTATCCGTGATGAGATTCGAATTCACAACCTTTGGGAGGCTAGACGTTCGCGTTGTCCCCATCCACCCTGACTAACCACCCTACTTTCGTTTTTAACTTAAGAAACCATATGTCTTATGTAACCATTCCAAACTTAACATTTCATATTATTTTGGGTGTGCCGCATTTACATTTACTATGTTACGTCTAGTCTATGTGACCAGGCTGGATGGCCAGATGGGCCCCTCTAAATTAGCACTCCTCTGGGACAGCTCTGGCATTTCCTGCCCAGGCAGTCACACACACACACACACACACACTCACTCACGATTGCACGCACACGCCACATACTCCCCTATTACGCACAAGGTTAAGAGCGAAATATACAGAAGTAAGAATCATTCCCTCACCCACAAAGTAGCCCCTCTACTTCTCTCTTTCACAAAACCTCTCCTGCTCCCTTAATGCTGCTCTTCTTCTCTGTAGCGTACGGTTTCATCTCTTTGATCCTTTACTCTCCTCTTACTTACTCCTCCATTCTTTCCTCTACTACTCTATCACTCTGCTCATCTCCAACCTCTCACATTCTCCTCCCTTCTATCTCGTCTGCTTCTTTTCTTAACACTGCCCTCTGCATTTCCTCCCACAATGCCTCTTCTCTTGCTCTCCGTGTTCCTCATCTCTCCACTTCATCTCCCACTCTCCATGTCCCTCACTCCCCCTCTTCCCTTCTACTCACACAATCAACTTAACAGACAAACAACCGTGGCCCTCCCAGCAGGGTGAGCATGACAACGGTGCCCTGGAACAATTGTTCCAGTGTGAAGCCATGGCTACCACAGAAGCACACAGCTAGCTCGCTAGCCTTCAAACTGCTATGGAATCACTGTCTGTTGTGTTACCACTCCGGCGCTAAATTAGTATGTTAGCATACTTAGCTCTGACTAAAACCTAACACTGTCAGATGCATGAAGAAGAGAGAGAGAGAGAGAGCAGAGAGAGAGAGAGAGAGAGAGAGAGAGAGAAGAGAGAGAGAGAAGAGGAGAAGAGAGAGAGAGAGAGAAGAGAGAGAGGAGAGAGAGAGAGAGAGAGAGAGAGAGAGAGAGAGAGAGAGAGAGAGAGAGAGAGAGAGAGAGAGAGAGAGAGTGAAAGTAGAGGGATGTGCCTGATGATATTTTAACACTATAATCATTGAACATTATAACCCCGTTGAACATTGTGGAGAGATTCATTGCTGTCAAACGGTGCTAGGGCTGGTTTGGCTTGACTGGAGTGTTCTTTGTGCATGTGCCAAACCAGCCCTAGCACAAAGCAAGACGGAGACCCTCCAAGTTTCAGCATGCCTCGCCTCGGTTAGAACCCCTCGCGTCACTCCTGTCAAAAGTCTTTACCCCCTGGCTCATCATTTATCAAACAATGTTATGCAATGTGGTCTACCTCAATTGACACCATCAAGAGATGCGTGTGCTGCCTCATGCAGCAACTGGCTAACAAAGGACGAATTTGAGTTGAGCAGTGATCAACTTTCCGGGTCATATCTGGACTGGAATCATATTTGCTTCGAGTCAGAGCAGTTGAAATGTCTCCAGAAGTTGACCCTCTTCCAGAGCTCTGGCTGAGGCGAAGACTGTAAGAGCATCATTTCCATAACCTCTTAGTTCCTCTGACATGAGCCATCTGTGTGGGAGCAGAACTGGAGAGCACAGTGGAGACGCTGCAACAGAGTACAATGTGTTTCTGTCGCCTGGCCTCCACACTTAGCCTCAGCCCAGGCAGCAGCAGCAGAGTGGAATGGCACAGCCTGCTTTATGGCAGCGTACAGTGTTTCCAATCCCACAAGAGAAGTGGATTGAGGCCCAATAGGGGGTATGGGAATGAATACAATGTGTGTGTGTGAGGCTGTGTGTGTGTGTGTGTGTGTGTGTGTGTGTGTGTATGTATGTTGACTACATCATATGGACAGTGATGTCATGCTCGGTCTAGTTCAGACATCCCAGAGCAATGTCTCAGCAGGGCCGAGGGCTGACACACATCTTATACTGACTCTAGATCAGTGCCAGAGCAGTGTGTCAGTATGGCCAAGCTCTGACACACGTCTTACACTGACTCCAGATCAGCCTGTGTTTGTCAAAATGCCTTCTATATAAATATATGGATGAGCAATGACAGAGCGGCACAGGCAAGATGCAATAGAAGGTATGAAATACATTAAATACATATGAGATGAGTGATGCAAGATATGTAAAAATTATGACAGTGGCATTAATAAAGTGACTAGTGATCCATTTATTTCAGTGGCCAATGATTTCAAGTCTGTATGTAGGCAGCAGCCTTTCTGTGTTAGTGATGGCTGTTTAACAGTCTGATGGCCTTGAGATAGAAGCTGTGTTTCAGTCTCTCGGTCCCAGCTTTGATGCACCTGCATTGACCTCGCCTTCTGGATGGTAGCGGGGTGAATAAGCAGTGGCTCGGGTGGTTGCTGTTCTTAATGATCTTTTTGGCCTTCCTGTGACATCAGGTGCTGTAGGTGTCCTGGAGGGCAGGTAGTTTTCCCCCGGTGATGCGTTGTGTAGACCGCACTACTCTTTGGAGATCCCTGCGGTTGTGGGCGGTGCAGTTGCCGTACCAGGCGGTGATACAGCCCGACAGGATGCTCTCAATTGTGACACAGCCCAACAGGATGCTCTCATCTGTAAAAGTTTGTGAGGGTTTTAGGTGACACGCCAAATTTCTTCAGCCTGTTGAGGTTGAAGAGGCGCTGTTGTGCCTTCTTCACCACACTGTCTGTGTGGGTGGACCATTTAAGTTTTTACGTGATGTGTACGCCAAGGAACTTAAAATGTTCCCTCTTCTCCACTGCTGTCCCATCGATGTGGATAGGGTGTGCTCCCTCTGCTGTTTCCTGAAGTCAGCGATCATCTCCTTTGTTTTGTTGACGTTGAGTGAGAGGTTATTTTCCTGACACCACACTCCGAGTGCCCTCATCTCCTCCCTGTAGGCTGTTTTGTCATTGTTGGTAATCAAGCCCACTACTGTTGTGTCGTATGCAAACTTGATGATTGAGTTGGAGGCGTGCATGGCCACACAGTCATGGGTGAACAGGGAGTACAGGAGGGGGCTGAGCACGCACCCTTGTGGGGCCCCAGTGTTGAGGATCAGCAAAGTGGAGGTGTTGTTTCCTACTTTCACCACCTGGGGGCGGCCTGTCAGGAAGTCCAGGACCTCCTGACGTGCCTCACATGTGAGATGGGTGGAGCTTAAGAGAGTGCGAACGATGCTGAATGGGTGTAGACAAAGAAGAGCTTTCTCAAAAGTTTATTACCTTTCAAAACAGAATTACTTTCCCATGGTTCCTCAACTGCAGTGTCTGATATACCATTTTCTAAAAGCATTTAGGGCTCAAAGCAGGTTTATAATTGTAAATAAATCCCCTTTGTGCATGTGCATAACTCAAGCTAAATCCGACAGGGGAGTTTGAGTGATGAAAGTTGGACAGAGGATCTCGAAATCTCTGAGCAAGAAACACTTGGACGAACATCAAAAAACTGTTAAGCTATTGTCTGGCAATTGTGCTGTTATTATGTACCAGATGTCATGACTACAAACCATTATAAATGGCCCATTTGCGAGATTGACTTGTCATTTCAATAGGCATAGGCTACAGACTCAAATCTGGGTTTATGATTCAACTTTGCCATTGTTTGCTTAGATAAAGGCAAGTATCATATCGCCCCTGATAGGCCTACATCTAATTTCAGATAGTCTACAGTAGCTTTGACAAGATGTAAAATGAACAATTTAGCAGCTTGCTTAGTTCAAATTAACAGACACATTTATTCAACATGAATAGCGAGGCGATTTCGAGGTAAGAAGTGCTTGTGTTTCCCAATAGCTTGCTGGAATTGGCTACTGAGGATGGGGTCATACTTTCAATCAATTAATTATTCATAATATGTATATGAAATGAATATGCTTGTCAACAACTATTTTTTAACCTATAGCCTAATCTGACTACTGTTACCGTCAATCTAATGCGTTCTAAAAACTGATCGGCAATTGCGATAGAGCTTTGAAAACTTCCAATTTAATTAACTAAACATGTCCATTAATACTTGCATAATAACATAAGGCTAAAACAACAATATAGGGCTATTTATTAAATTGGTTTTCCATCTCCAGGTAGGCTACACAAGTGGCACAAATTGATTCGCAATTACTCCAGTGATATCGTCCTTTATTGAATCAAATGGTAGCCTAGAATGACATATAAATTAACAGGCTACTTGATGGCCTACAGAGGCAAATGTATCATTCTTTACATTTAAATGTCAGAGACTTAAGAACTGAGCATGCATAAAACACTTCGCTTGATACCGTTTTCTTTAAGCAAAGTCAACATTAGAATGCAGTTTATACCACCTCCGAGCTAATTTATTTAAAGCGCTCTAGTCCGCCCAAAGTAGTTTTCTAGTGTTTTGTCTCCATTATTTCTTGATGTGCATCAGTTCTAGCGTATTAATATGTTTTACGGAAAAGGGTTGGAAATATGTGTCTCCATAATGACAATCTAAATAACTTTTTGCCAGTTGTAGGTAGGCTAACACAAACTGCTCTCTCTCCTCTCGCTCACGTGCCTCAGCCAAAAGCTGTAGTGCTCTCCCCCCCACCCCCACACTCAGACACTCAGTCACTCAGCAGCAGGTCACAGTGAAATATATATTTTTTAAAGAGAAACGCCATGGCGGCCGCTGTGCAACTTAGAAATAACCCAAAAACCCCGCAACCCGCGACCAATACATTTTCACCCGCGACATCGTCTTCAAAGTAGCCCAATTTTGCTGGAAAACCGCAAACATGGCAACACTGGCTGCATGAGCTCTGATAGGTTGGAGGACGTCCTCCGGGAAGTTGTCATAATAACAAATTACTGTGTAAGTCTATGGAAGAAAGTGAGAACCATGAACCTCCTAGGTTTTGTATTGAAGTCAATGTACCCAGAGGAGGACAGAATCTAGCTGTCCTCCGGCTACACCGTGGTGCAACCCTACAGAGTGCTGCCGAGGCTACTGTAGACCTTCATTGCAAAACAGTGTGTTTTAATCAATTATTTGGTGACAAAAAGGATAACTTTTTTAATGTTTCACTATTTTTATTTTTATGAAATTCACTGAGGAGGATGGTCCTCCCCTTCCTCCTCTGAGGAGCCTCCACTGGTGTAAATTGTTAAAAGTAGTCCTTGTGCATAGTTGTATGGTTTGTTCAACTTTGAAATCAATGGTCTTTGTCTATCAGATATTTTAAGTGAATAATCTGAGTCTCAGCGCAATATCATTTCCGTGGAATTGCCCATATATACTGTAGTTTGAAACGCACACATACACGCATGCACACACACAAACACACGGACATTCACGCACACACAAGCACACACTCTCTCTCACACAAACGCTGTTTGTACAAGAGTCATGTCTCATCATGCCAGACCTGAGATTAGCTGACAGCCTCCACAACAACCCTACACACATAAACAGTGTTTAAGAGAGCAGTAGGCAGTTGTTTAAAGATTAACATCACTTCAGTTTCAAAGCTGACTTAAACACGGGAGCCATGCCCTTTACAGCAACCCCCATCACTAGCATCATCATCAACCTGCCACACACATATCTGGATGCCACCCTGCTAGGCCATCACCTGGGAAAGTGATGCCTAGAGAAAGAAAATAGAGAAATAATAAAAAGGTCATCACAAATACACAAAAAAATAACAATAATGTGGCTATATACACAGAGTACCAGTACCAAATCGATGTGCAGGGGTACAAGGTAATTGAAGTAGATATGTACATACTGTATAACTAGGAATAAAGTGACTAGGCAACAGCATAGATAATAAACAGTAGCAGCAGCGTATGTGATTGTGCAAGGGCAGAGCTGTGCACCTAACCTGCATACGCCTGTATGGGATCCCTATCTCTTCCTGAATGTGTATTGATCAAGCCCCCATTCTCTTTAACCTCTCTCCCACACTCCACCCAACCGTAAACACATCCGGTACTGTAAAAAGCCCTCATCACCCCTGCACTAATGATCATTAGAATGATAACCAACTACACAGGGAGTGAGGTCTGGGCACCTGCCCATAAGGACTAGTGTTGTCACGATACAATCATTTTGACTTTGATACCGATACCCGGTTTAGTATCACGATGCTCGATACAAAAACGATACCACTGCAAAAAAATTACAAGCGTAGTCACAGAATGACCTTTCGGTATCTTTTGAGTTTTTGTTGTACTTTTGTGTGAAGTTCTGACTCACGTTAGCTGATGGAGTGGTGGGACTTGACGTCTGTGTTTAAAATAAGAGAAACCAATAACGTATACCGACAGATGCCGGGGACAAGAAGCAGGTACAGGGAGTGAACATTTAATGAATAACGGACATGGAACAGAACAGGAAGAGAATACGGACAGCGTCTGGACAAGGGAAACGGAAACGACAAAAATGCTGATACAGGGAACACACGGGGAAGCAGACAGAAATAGGGAAGGCAGTCAACAAATTAAAGGAATCAAGGTGAGTCCAATGATGCGCTGCTGCGCGTGATGGTGACCGGTGATGAAGCGCAGGTGCGCGTAACGATGGTGACAGGTGTGCGTAATGAAGGCAGTCTGGCGCCCTCGAGCTCCAGAGGGAGAGCGGGAGCAGCTGTGACAGTAGGGGCACCACCCGGCATCCCACCTGGGCGAGACTGATGGGCCGGCCGAAGCATGGGCGCTGGACAACCTGGCTGGGGTGTAGAAGCCCGATGAACCGGCAGAGGCGTGGGAGCCTGACGATACGGCTCAGGACTGGGAGCCTGACGATACGGCTGAGGCGTGGGATCCTGATGGCCGGCTGAAGCATGACTTAGGGTGGGCGCCTGTCGAGCCAACCGAGGCAAGAAGACCTCTCGAGCCAGCTAAAGGGGTGGAAGCCCGACGAGCTGACTGAGGCACCCCGGTTCCCTTGGCGACGGCACCCGGACCCGACTTCACCAAACAAAACCAAAAAACTAAACTCCCTGATGCTTCCTTAGTGGCATCAGCATTCTGTAATGACAGACACAAGGGACGAGGAGCAGGTACAGGGAGTGAACATTTAATGAATAACGGACTTGAAACAGAACAGGAACAGAATACGGACAGCGTCTGGACAGGGGAAATGGAAACGACAACAACGCTGATACAGGGAACACACGGGGAAACAGACAGAAATAGGGAAGGCAGTCAACAAATTAAAGGAACAAAGTCCAGGTGAGTCCAATGATGTGCTGCTGCGCGTGATGGTGACCGGTGATGAAGTGCAGGTGCGCGTAACAATGGTGACAGTTGTGCATAATGAAGGCAGTCCGGTGCCATCGAGCTCCAGAGAGGGAGAGTGGGAGCAGGCGTGACAAATGAGATGTATAAATGTAGCCTAAAATCCTTCTACAAAACTATACATGAGACTCAAGAGCAAACAAAATAATTGTGCAATTGAATCTAAAGTGTTTTAAAATGTAATTTGATACATATCAATATATATTTCAAAGTTAATTTGATGATATCTCACATTTCGAAAAAAGACGTTGCCCCTTTAAGAAAGATCGAATCTGATCTCCAGGATCCATTTCACCGTGGGAATCTGGTGTGTAACTGTGAATAAGCATAGCTAGAGATAAACTCCCTGGAAACGTGTGTGTGTGTGTGTGTGTGTGCGTGTGTGTGCGTGCGTGCATGTGCGTGAGTTTGTGTGTCTGCAACTGTGATAAGCAGCAACGACACTAGAAGATCTGTGGCTCAGACATTGGGACAACTCTAAATAGCAGCCAGAAAGATAATGGTTGTTTAGGTTCACGCATGTTTGACTGTGACCAGCGTCATAATCACACACTGCATAAGAACACACCTTGGTTTCTCAGTGCCACACACACACACTGCATTCACTCGCCCACACACACACACACACTCCCCCCCCCAGACACAGGTCTGTCCTCCACCAGGTAACCTTAGACACCGGCACCCTAAAGGTCTCCCTTTATCATGCACCTATGGAAGGCCTCCCAAACACAAAACACCTGCGATAAAATCACCAAAACCATTTCAAATCAACAGGTGATTCCTCTCACACAACATCGAAAGGCCTTAATGTGACAGATAGAAGGGAGGGGAGGGGGGGGGGGGGGGCTCAGTGGGTTGTTTGATGACTTAGATAAATTGCATTTTAGCATTACTATTCCCAAAGACTAATCCACCGGATGGGGATACACCTGTCTCTTATACACATCTAGATGTGTATAAGAGACAGCTCTAAACCACCGGATGGGGATACACAGTTTAATACAGTATTAATTCAAATAGGTTAAGCAACATCATAGGGAAATAATATGGCAGAAAATAGGAGGAAGAGTAGTGAGAATTGGAGGGTTGAGGACTTGTTCATTCAGGCCTTTCAAGAAACTATAAGAAGTCGTACATAACATGCACTACTAGTTATATGTCCAAAGACTGCATTTTGAGGTTTCTCCCTACTATGTACATGGCATGTGTGCCATCCTCTGGAAATTCCTACACTGTCAGATCATTGAGGAGATGTCCTTGCCTGTTGCTAACAAGATGTCATTTAAACAACAGCTTCTTTGGAACAGGGAATGAGTCGGTGTGTCACGCTGGATTCAAACCAAAGAGTGTGTGAAAACTATGGCTTGCACAATTCCCGTTTAACTGAGTAACCGATGGTTATGGTTGAAGACCGTCATGGAAATAAAATAACCGTCATAAGCATAAAAAAAACCTATATATATATATATATTTGTCCTTTTTGGGGGAAAAAACAGCTGACAAAGACGGAACGGCCGGGCATTCGTGCGGTTGAGTCCGTTTTTGCGCTGATACGGACTCTTAACAACGTGATTACACTTTGTTGCTCCTTGCTGAAACAACCAAGGTGTCGTATAACCTCTAACCCTGGCAAGTTGACTGGTAAACTCATGGATACACTAGCAATGGCTGCCTGGTATTGTGATGCAATAATTTCCATGGTAATGTAGAATGTTCATCCAAATGATGTTGACTGATGTGGCTCATGCAATGGAATGTATTCTTTGTAATGCCAGTTGAGTTGAATCAACAAATCACAGCACACATTGATGGGTACACTTTAACTTCCTACTTTGTTCCTATGGGTACATTCACAATTGCCACCAGTCCGACCTATTATGCCATAATTGACTTGAATGGGGATGCCCGTTCTATTCATTCTATTTCTATGGCAGCACATGCAGTCAGGAGCGGGGGAGAGAAAATGTGCTATTTGAACGGCTATTACAGAGACCACAGTCATTTGGCTGGCCAATTACCATCATCCAAAATTCCCAAGACCGTCACAGCCTTAGTGAGAACACCAAAGCCAAGAAATGATAGAACACACTAAAACACAGATTGCACCATTGTCTTTGGACAGCCTGTGACCCTTTTAACACAATATAATAACACATTCTACCAAATCATTGTGTCCTGACTGTCCACGAGAATCCAAATAGGTCAGATTAGGATTGCAATGAATAACTTCAACCAGACCCCCCTCTCCCCCTAGGGGGAAGGAAAGAACTAGTCGGGGTTAACAACTCACACCCTGTTGTAAATCAAGGGAGAAGATTCAGCCCTGCGCTCTCAAGATTCACCAAAGGAATGTGCATGTTTCAACAGACTTTTTCCCGCTGAAACTCTAACACGTTCAAAACCGAATACTGGGACAAATTTTTTTACATAGAATGTGGGGAATGGTCAGAGGTGATCTATAGACCACCAATGGCTTTTTGTTTGTTATTTTGTGATGTCATTAAAACAAATTATAAAATAAATACTTTAACTACATATATGAAGTTTCCATACTCTGCGTTGTGCATGTAATATGAAAAATGATGAAAGTATTTTTGTTAAGAGAGGGAAGCTATAAGAGAGAAGCTATAAGAGATACTTGTTTTACCTAACTTTGCACAGTGAGTAGTTACTGCCCGGAGTGAGGTCAGAGAGCGTGCCAGCCTGCCGCCCCGTTTAAAAGTGGTTTGACCTTTGAATCTCAACACGAGTTGGAGACGATAAACTCACCTCCCGGACAATCACTGGTGCTACTGATTAGCTGTCCTAAGTAAAGTATCTTCGAAAACGAATTTAGGTAGGGCCATTCTGTTACTCTGCTCAAACCATCGATACGTCTGGCTAGCCTGTCTTCAAAGAAGCATCTTCAAGAGCAAATGGAAGGAAAATGAATGATGTTGTTCTGTTCAGGACTACACGACAAGTCACTGGATACCGGACCCCTACAAAGGAGGACAAAAGTAAAATACTTTTTGGAACCATTTTGGACAATCAGAGCCTTACAAGCATGCCGCGAACAGGCCCAACCCCCTTTCCAAGGCTGCCCTGTCCACCGAGAGATCCCCGGCGAACCCAGGCATTTCACGTAAATACAGTCATGATTTCTCATTCAAAGCAGGCGGCGGTTCGTATGCAAAGTATATGGTTACTGTAGGTGAGAGTAGTTTCTGAATGTACCAATGTTACGTGTCACTGTCCCTCTCTCTCTCTCTCCCTCTCCATCTCTTCTTTAACTGAATCATAAGTAAGGCCCAGGTTTTTGCAGATGCAAGGAGATTACGACTGTTCAGAATAATGATATGATACGAGGTTATGATTAGTACGTTGACTGTTTATAGATGTGATAGGTAAAGACCTTTCAGAGTTTCATTCTGGAGATGGTAACTCTTTAAAGAACTGCTCTCGTGGTGCCCCAGAAATCCTAATGAGTTAATTGTTACATGATTAATTTAATTGGGTAACAATTAAACATAGTTAGTTAATTAGATAAATAACAGTTCTCAGATTAATGTTTAAATCAAGTCATGACAATTGCAATTTCTCACAAACTTATCTCAGCTTAGCTTTGGAAGCGAACACATCTCACTTCTCTTTTGAAAACACTATCACATTTCCAAACACTTTCACAATTTTTTTTTTTTTTTTTAAGATTGAAATGTTACTTTGGGCAGTTTGGGAAGTTATTGAATGTGTACCGTATCGCCATTCAAATCAGCAGTGGTTAGATCTTTGCAACTTGTCAAAACCAACTAATTGTGAAAATGCTCCCCCACCCACAGTCAACACAGTCTGCCAAGAGCAGTGGGGAGAACAAGGTGTGTTTGACAGTGTCCAAAGTCACCAGGGCCCACAGATGGTTAGATACAGCCCATACCCAAAGGTGATGAATAGGGGTCACGCTCCCATTGAGCTCAAAATGAATTCCATGTGATAATGTGCAAACCAAGACCTGTACACTTTTAGTCTGATGAAACATTTGTAGAGCATTATACTGAAGTGAACTGCTTATGTTCCTATCTGTTTTCATATGGTCTACTTAGGGTTGAAAAGGAGGATATATTACTGGAAACCTAAGTAAACTATCAGAATGTTGGTTTCTTTCAAGGATTAAATATAACCTATCACAAGACATCTAGAGGCCCTTTTGGGTTCTTCAGATTATCACAGGCGTCTGTAATAATCTCTGTCCCTCTGTGTTAAAAAAAAATATAGAATGACAAAGCTGTAAAACATTATCTTGAATATAAACCATCTATTTAGTGAATACCAGGGGTGATTAATATGAGGGTTTCAGCATGAAATATCCTTTATGTATATTTTCTTACAAAGATGTCTTTATTTTACTATGTCAATATGTACAGTGCCTTCAGAGCTATTCACACCCCTTGATTTCCCCCCACATTTTGTTGTGTTATAGCCTGAATTTAAAATGTATTAAATTCAAGATTTTGTGTTACAGACTTAGACACAATACCCCATAATGTCAAAGTGGAATTTTCTTTTGAGAATGTTGTTTACAAATTAATTTAAAAAAAATCTAAGCTGACATGACTTGAGCACAATAAGTATTCAACACCTTTGTTATGGCAAGCGTAAAGCAGACACTGAATATCCCTTTGAGCATCGTGAAGTTATCAATTACGCTTTGGATGATGTATCAATACACCCAGTCACTACAAAGATACAGGCGACCTTCCGAACTCAGTTGCCGGAGGGGAAGGAAACCGTTCATGGATTTCCCCATGAGGCCAATGGTGATTTTAAAACAGCTACAGAGTTTAATGGCTGTGATAGAAAAAACGTAGGATGGATCAACAATAGGGCTGTCCCCAACTAAAAAAAAATCTTGCTTGACCGAGAGTCGTCTGTTCTTTCAACAAATCCCTTTCTCCATATACAGTGCCTTCGGAAAGTATTCAGATCCAGACCATTTCCACAATTTGTTACGTTACAGACATATTCTAAAATTGATTAAATTGTATTTTTCCTGATCAATCTACACACATTACCCAATAATAAAAAAGCAAAAACTGTTTTTTAGAACATTTTGCACATCTAAAACTGAAATATCACATGCTAAGTATCCAGGCCCTTTACTCTGTACTTTGCTGAAGCACATTTGGCAATGATTACACTATAGAGTCTTCTTGGGTATTACGCTACAAGCTTGGCACACCTGTATTTGGGGAGTTTCTCCCATTCTTCTCAGCAGTTCCTCTCAAGCTCTGTCAGGTTGGGTTAGGGAGCATTGCTGCACAGCTATTTTCTGGTCTCTCCAGAGATGTATGATCTGGTTCAAGTCCGGGCTCTGGCTGGGCCACTCAAGGACATTCAAGATGGCGCCGACATCCTTGGCAGCTCTGCTCCTATCTCCTAAACTCTGCTCCTAGCTCCTTTGTGCAAAGCTTAGTAGCTGGGAGCAGAGCTGCCAAGTATGTCGGCGCCATCTTGAATGTCCTTGAGTGGCCCAGCCAGAGCCCGGACTTGAACCCGATTTTTTTGGGGTGGGGGTGTTATTTCTTAGATTATCAGCCCAGAACGTTTTTTTGTGTTATTACATACAGCCGCAAATAACTTTTGGATATTAGAGAGGCGGTAACTCACCATCATTACAACCAGGAATACAACTTTCACGAATTTGATCCTTGTTCGTACCCCAGAGGCTGCTCCAAGACGCCATCGGCGGAGAAGAGGTATTTGGAGTGGACTTCTAGTCCGACTCAGGAGGCGTGCACACCATCCACTGCTTCTGAGTATATTACTCGCTAATGTTCAATCTCTGGACAATAAAGTAGACAAGCTCAGGGCGAGGATCTCCTTGCAGAGAGACCTCAGGGACTGTAACATACTCTGTTTCACGGAATCATGGCTCTCTCCGGATATACTGGATAGACAGGAATAAAGAACTCTCCGGGAAGAAAGGCTGTGGTGTATGTTTCATGATTAACTACTCATGGTGTGATTGTGATAATGTACAGAAACTCAAGTCCTTTTGTTCACCCGACCTAGAATGCCTCACAATCAAATGCCGACCGTATTACCTCCCAAGAGAATTCTCTTTGGTTATAGTCACAGCCGTGCATTTTCCCGCTCAAGCCGATACCACGACGGCCTTCAAGGAACTACATTGGACTTTGTGCAAACTGGAAACCACATATCCTGAGGCTGCATATTGTATCTGGGGATTTTAACAAAGCAAATTTGAGGAAAACGCTACTGAAGTTCTATCAACACATTGACTGTAGTAATCGTGCTGCTAAAATACTCGACCACTGCTACTCCCCCATCCGGGATGCCTACAAGGCTCTCCCCCGCCCTCCCTTCGGCAAATCAGATCACGACTCCATCCTGCTCCTCCCTTCCTATAGGCAGAAACTCAAATAGGAAGCACCCGTGCTAAGGTCTATTCAACGCTGGTCTGACCAATCATAATCCATGCTTCAAGCTTCTTTTGATCAAGCGGACTGGGATATATTCCAGGTAGCTTCTGAAAATACCATTACAAATCATTGACTCAGTGGGTTTTGTACAACATGTCTCCGGACCTACTCAATGCCACAGTCATACCCTGGATCTAGTTTTGTCCCATGGACAAATGGGACCACCATTTTATTAAGTTTGAAATTGCAACAAATAATCTGCTCAGACCCCAACCAAGGATCATCAAAAGCCGTGCTATAAATTCTCGGACAACTCGAAGATTCCTGGATGCCCTTACAGAGTCCCGCCACATACCCAAGGACGTCGGAGTACAAAAATCGGTTAACCACCTAACTGAAGATCTTAATTTAACCTTACGTAATACCCTAGACAGTATTCGACAAGAGAGGATAGCTTTCACTTCATCAGTGATAAATTCATGAACTTGTTCGATGAAAAGATCATGATCATTAGAAAGCAAATTACGGATTCTACTATGAATCTGCATATTTCTCCAAAGCTCAGTTGTTCCGAGTCTGCACAGAACTGCCAGGACATAAGATCAATGGAGACACTCAAGTTTTTTAATCCTGTATCTCTTCACACATTCATGAAAATAGTTATGGCCTCTAAACCGTCAAGCTGCATACTGGACCCTATTCCAACTAAACTACTGAAAGAGCTACTTCCTGTGCTTGGCCCTCCTATGTTGAACATATAAATGGATCCCTATCCACCGGATGTGTAACAAACTCGCTAAAAGTGTCAGTAATAAAGCCTCTCTTGAAAAAGCCAAACCTTGACCCGGAAAATGTAAAAACAAAAAATCGGCCTATATCGAATCTTCCATTTAAAAAAAAAATCTGTTATGCAGAAACTCACTGCCTTCCTGAAGACAAATAATGTATATGAAATGCTTCAGTCTGGTTTTAGACCCCATCATAGCACTGAGACAGCACTCATGAAGGTGGTAAATGACCTTTTAATGGCGTCAGACCAAGGCTCTCCATCTGTCCTAGTGCTCCTAGACCTTAGTGCTACTTTTGACACCATCGAGCACCACATTCTTTTGGAGAGATTAGAAACCCTAATTGGTCTACACCAGGGGTGGGCAATTCCTGTCCTCGAGGGCCTGATTGGTATCTCAGTTTTGCCCCAGCCCCAGCTAGCACACCTGACTCCAATAATCACAGAATCATGATCTTCAGTTTAGAATGCAATTTGATTAATCAGCTGTGTTTGCTAGGGATGGAAAAAAAGTGTGACACCAATCAGGCCCTTGAGGACTGGAGTTGCCCACCCCTGGTCTACATGGAGAACTTCTTGCCTGGTTTAGATCTTATCTGTCGGAACGATATCAGTTTGTCTCTGTGGATGGTTTGTCCGCTGACAAATCAATTGTACGTTTTGACATTCCTCAAGGTTCAGTTTTAGGACCACTATTGTTTTCACTATATATTCTACCTCTTGGTGATGTCATTTGGAAACACAATGCAACTTTCACTTCTATGCGGATGACACACAGCTGTACATTTCGATGAAACATTGTCAAGCCTCAAAATGGCCTAACCTGGAAGCCTGTGTTTCAGACAAAAGGAAATGTTATGGCCGCCAAATGTTTTACTTTTAAACTCGGACAAAACAGAGATGCTAGTTCTAAGTCCCAAGAAACGAAGAGATCTGCAGTTAGATCTGACTATTAATCTTGATGGTTGTACAGTCGTCTCAAATAAAACTGTMAAGGACCTCGGCGCTACTCTGGACCCTGATCTCTCTTTTAATATCAATAATATTTCAAGGACAGCTTATTTCCATATTCGTAACTATTTGTCAAAAAATTATGCAGAAAAGCTAATCCATGCTTTAGACACTTCTAGATTAGACTACTGCAATGCTCTACTCTCTGACTACCCCGATAAAGCACTAAATAAACTTCAGCTAGTGCTAAACACGTTTGCTAGAATCCTGACTAGAACCAAAACATTTGATCATATTACTTCTCTCTACATTGGCTTCCTGTTAAGGCTAGGGCTGATTTCAAGATTTTACTGCTAACCTACAAAGCATGACATGGACTTGCTCCTACCTATCTCTCCTTTTAGGTCCTGCCGTACATTCCTAAACGTACGCTACAGTCACAAGACGCAGGCCTCCTTATTGTCCTTTGACTTTCAGGTAGGGCTTTCTCCCATAGAGCTACATTTTTATGGAATGGTCTGCCTATCGATGTGAGAGACGCAGACTCAGTCTCTACCTCTGTCTTTACTGAAGACTCATCTCTTCAGTAGGTCCTATGATTGAGTGTAGTCTGGCCCAGAGGTGCGAACGTGAACGGCAAGGCACTGGAGCGACAAACTGCCCTTGGGGTCTTTTCCTGGCCGGTTCCCCTCTCTCCACTGGGATTCTCTGCCTCTGACCCTATTACTGTGGCTGAGTCACTGGCTGACTAGTGCTGTTCCATGCGGTCCTTAGGAGGGGTGCGTCACTTGAGTGGGTTGAGTCACAGACGTGATCTTCCTGTCTGGTTTTGTGCCTGTTTGGGATCGTGCGGTGGAGAAGATCTTCGTGGGCTATACTCAGCCTTTGTCTCAGGGTAGTATGTTGGTGGTCTGTTGATATCCCTCTAGTGGTGTGGGGACTGTGCTTTGGCAAAGTGGGTGGGGTTATATCCCGCCTGGTTGGCCCTGTCCGGGGGTATCGTCAGATGGGGCAACAGTGTCCCCTGACCCACCCCTGACTCAGTCTCCAGTATCTATGCTGCAATAGTCTATGTGCTGGGGGGGCTAGGGTCCGTCTGGTGTAATTCTCCTGTCTTATCTGGTGTCCTGTGTGAATTTAAGTATGCTCCCTCTAATTATCTCTCGCTCTCCCTTCCCTCCCTGAGGACCTGAGCCCTAGGATCATGCCTCAGGAATACCTGGCCTGATGACTCCTGGCTTTCCCCAGTCCATCTGATCGTGCTGCTGCTCCAGTTTCAACTGTTCTGCAGGCGGCTATGGAACCCAGACCTATTCACCGGACATGCTACCTTGTCCCGGACCTGCTGTTTTCGACTTTCTCTCTCTCTACCGCACCTGCTGTCTCGACCTCTGAATGCTCGGCTATGAAAAGCCAACTGACATTTACTCCTGAGGTACTGACCTGTTGCACCCTCTGCAACCACTGTGATTATTATTTGGCCCTGCTGGTAATCTATGAATGTTTGTAATCTATGAACATCTCAAAGACCAATCTGGCCTTAAATGACTCTTATAATCTCCACCCGGCACAGCAAGAAGAGGACTGGCCACCCCTCAGAGCCTAGGTACTCTCTAGGTTTTTTCCTAGGTTCCCTTCTTTCTAGAGAGTTTTTCCTAGCCACTGTGCTTCTACATCTGCATTGCTGGCTGTTTGGAGTTTTAGGCTGGGTTTCTGTTTAGCACTTTATGACATCTGGGGGATTTATAAATAAATGTGATTGATTGATGATGCTGCCACCACCATGCTTCACCGTAGGGACGGTGCCAGATTTTCTCCAGACGTGACACTTGGCATTCAGGCCAAAGAGTTCAATCTTGGTTTCATCAGACCAGAGAATCTTGTTTCTCATGGTCGGAGAGTCCTTTAGGTGCCTTTTGGCAAACTTATAGCGGGTCACCTCCCTGACCAAGGCCCTTCTCCCCCGATTGCTCAGTTTTGCCAGGCGGCCATCTCCAGGAAAAGTCTTGGTGGTTCCAAACTTCTTCCATTTAAGAATAATGGGCCACTGGGACCTTCAATGCTGCAGAAATGTTTTGGTACCCTTCATCAGATCTGTGCCTAGACACAGTCCTGTCTCGGAGCTCTACGGACAATTTCTTCAACCTCATGGCTTGGTTTTTGCTTTGACATGCACTGTCAACTGTGGGACCTTATATAGACAGGTGTGTGCCTTTCCAAATCATGTCCAATCAATTCAATTTACCACAGATGGACTCCAATCAAGTTGTAGAAACATCTCAAGGATGTTCAGTGGAAACAGGATGCACTTGAGCTCCATTTTGAGTCTCATAGCAAAGTGTCTGAATACTTACGTAAATAAGGTATTTCTTTTTTGCAAAATATTTCTAAAACCTGTTTTCGCTTTGTCATTTTGGCGTATTGTGTGTAGATTGCTGTGGAAATTGTTTTATCTAATCCATTTTAGAATAAGGCTGTAACGTAACAACATCTGGAAAAAGTCAAGGGGTCTGAATATTTCCCGAAGGCACGGTATTACTAGAGGGAGTCTGACCGCAATTGATTGGATTGCTGCGCTGTGTTAAAAAAATGACAGCGAGTGACTGTGACTAGCAGCTGTTCTCTCTTTCCTCCATTTTGCAGCGACCACTGCAGAACTTCAACAGTGTTAATCACACAGTCCATGTTGCTGAAGCTGCAACATGTAATTACAGCCATTTCTTACTGAAAAGTTCTGTTACCGAAATCCCTCATTTGTTTAGGAAAAACATTCCCTATTCCCTTGCTCTCTCCACACTACACATGTATGCATTGCATGCACGTGACCAATAGGGCCTGACCTATAGCATATTACAATCACAAACAAACCCTGAACATGTGACAGCAAAATGGATGCAGAGGACATGACAACTAAACTTGAAATGGGGGAATGTTTACTTGTTGCTCAGGAGGTAAAGGAGAAGTCGGATGTGTGGAATCAATTTGACTGGTTGTGAAAAATCCTGGTGATCAAGAAACAGAAGGTAAGACGCAAGCGTTGCGTGCGTCACACCTGCTCCCGCTCTCCCTCCCTGGCGCTCGAGGGCGCCAAGCTGCCCTGCATTACTCACTCCTGCCACCAGCATTACGCACACCTGCTTCCCTCGTTACGCGCATCAGCGATTCATTGCACTCACCTGGACTCAATCGCCGTGTTATTACCTCCCCTATATCTGTCTGTTCCCCAGCTCTGTTCCCCGCTTCTGCATTCATGTTTGTATGTCTTGTATACCCAGTTCTGATGCTGTTCCTGTCTTGTTCATGTCTGAGCTAAATTAAAATGTTCAACTCTCCTGTACCTGCTTCTCATCTCCAGTGTCGGTTCTTACAGCGTGCATATTATGTGTGCCAAAACAGGTGCTGTTAGATTACAATATCATTTTTTTCTGACCATCTGGAACAAGAGAGTCTGTTGCAGTGTTTACTTCATTTTTGTTTTCGGGAACGCAATTTCACGAAACAGTTTATTTGATTGTTTCCGCTGATTATTCAAGGGTCGCCTTGTTTTGTTTTCAAACGAAAATGCTCGATTGCATTTCAAATCATAAATGACTCATATGCTGTGTGATGACATGAACGAATGAATGATTGATTGATACAGTAGCCGATATACGTTTTGAAATAATAGGCCTAAGTGAGTGACGGTATTAAGACTAAACAGTGTGTCTTTGGCCTAGAGCACGATAGTGGTTCTACAAGGCTGCTATACTAAGCCTACTAATGATAACGATATGACTTATTATAATGATGATCATAATAATAATAGTAATAATAACAATAACAAGGAGATCAAGAAAACACTAAATAACGTATAACTAATACCAGAGAGGCTGTTCTAATAAAATAAAAAGTGTAAAGCCTTTTATTACATAATTTCAAAGATTAAAAACAGCTGAATTTGTGAAATTGTTTATCCCACATGTTGTGGTTGCGTGAGGCTTGGTGCTCACAGAATCAGTAGGCTATTGATCAATCACTCAAACAGAAGCAGGATCTGTCTTATTTCTCTAGATATACAGTATATGGAGGATTTACAGTATAAAGGCAGGCACATTTAACAATTAGGTTATTGATTCTAGACCTAATTAAGTTGCCGTTTCCGCTCTCCTCACTTTTCTTAGAAAATGAAGACAAGTGCTGTTTTCTTGTCTCCTAACTCGGCTGCTGCCGTCCGCCGCATTCTTCTCAACACCAATATGCTGGTTAACTTTGCTATGATGCACATAGCATCATGGTCTAAGAAAAGACGGCAATTCAACAGTGCACTGATATTTCAGAACCACGGTCAGCAACCGCTATCCAATGAGAGAGAAATTAGTGTTGCACCATTGTTCTTATGTAATATAACCATATAACATTTTAGTAGCACGTCTTAGTGATGGACTGTGCCATCCCCACGGCCTCCACAATGGATTAGTCCACTCAGACAGGCGCGAATCAGAGAAATGTCTTGTATACCATGAAATTCTATATATTTTTTGCTACTGCTCGACTAAAGAAATCTCGGCCGACCAACAGCCTATCGACTAAATGGGGTCAGCCCTTAACAACATTGTAAATACTCCACAATACTAACCTAAATGACAGGGTGAAAAAAAGGAAGCCTGTACAGAATAAAATATTCCAAAACATGCATCCCGTTTGTAATAAGGCACTAAAGTAATACTGTCCTGAAGGCATTGTATTTGTTGTCAATGTTTTGAATACATTTTTTAAACAGTTATTCAAGTATAAATCACCAAAGTTACAATAGATTGGCATAGATCTTCTGTTAATTACCTTTTCACCTTTTGTAAATTACTTGTAGCTTTGCAACCCTAGTTCTACTGGATTGGTACAACAATACTCTGTCTATTGGGTAGGCCAACAACACCGCTGCCCATATACGCAGTCTGCCTGTCACGCCCTGACCTTAGTTCCTTTTTTATGTCTCTATTTTGGTTTGGTCAGGGCGTGAGTTGGGGTGGGCATTCTGTTTTGTTCTATGTTTTGTATTTCTAGGTGTTTGGCCTGGTGTTGGTTCTCAATCAGAGGCAGCTGTCTATCGTTGTCTCTGATTGAGAACCATACTTAGTTGTTTTCTGTTTAGTGTATTGCACTTTGCAGAACTGTTCGTTTGTCGTTTTGTTGTTTTTGTTCAAGTGTTCTTATTGATTAAAAGTATTATGAATACTTACCACGCTGCACCTTGGTCCTCTCCTTCCAACAGTCGTTACACTGCCTGACAAGAGTACACCCAAAAACACCGGCAGAGAAATTACATTTCGATCGTGAAATTCTGGCATAAACATTCCTCAAGTCTACACAGTGCCCAGTCCTTTTGGATGGAAAGTAAATTAAAGTGTGTCTGCCTTTGATCAGCATTACGAGCATGGCTACTGCCTGAGGTATTTTATGGAGTCATGAAAAGTGAGAAAGGGGAATTTTTCAGCCCTTAGTGTACTGCTGCTAAAATAAGCTGTAGCTGTACTTTTATGAGGGTTACAATCAGAATGCAGAAGTTTGCGAGTAGTGTGCGTGAGACAGCTTACAACAATTCCCATTTGCGGCCTTGTACATGGCCATATATGTCTCTTTGGACTTCCAATAAGTGTCTGGTTTACAAAGTTACAGTAGTATGGTGTATGTTCATGTACTTTTGTCTACTGCTTCACACACACAAATAACACACACCAGTTTGGAGGTTGTGTGTGAAACAGTCTAAAGTCTGCGGTCATTAGAGGGAACAAGGAGAGACCTCCGGAGCTGTGTTGTCGAATAGGCAGCCCCTCTATTCTTAGGTGCCTTCCCATACAAAGGCCGTTTCCCATTCACAACACAAGGTCATTAGATAATACACAGTGGGACCTCAAAGACCAACACGGTGGGGGTGAGAGGATCAAGCTACAAAACAACCCTTTCCCCGACTCAAACTCCCCCTTCTCGGTCTCTCTACACACAACACACACAGGAATTATGATGTCATTACTACGCCCCCTTCTCAATTCAGTCCAGTGTTATTCAGCCTTTCAGTGTGGGTTTCCTCTCTCTCGGTGTCTGTTATTAGAGACAGAGCATCAACATATGCTTCTACACCTGCATTGCTTGCTGTTTGGGGTTTTAGGCTGGGTTTCTGTACAGCACTTTGAGATGTCAGCTGATGTAAGAAGGGCTTTATAAATTAATTAGATTTGATATGTGACCTACTGTCACAAGAAAAGGGCAACCAGTGAAGAACAAAGACCATTGTAAATACAACCCACATCTATTTTCCCTTTTGTACTTTAACTATTTGCACATCGCTACAACACTGTATATAGACATAATATGACATTTGAAATGTCTTTATTCTTTTGGAACTTCTGTGAGTGGAATATTTACTGTTGATGTTTATTGTTTATTTCACTTGTGTTTATTATCTATTTCACTTGCTTTGGCAATGTGTTTCCCATGCCAATAAAGCCCTTGAATTGAATTGAGAGAGATATTTACTGAGTGTTTGGTAAGACTCACACACAGGACTTCCTCAGGCCTCATTGGTCTCGCTCAGCTCCCAGCATGCTCTATTTTGGTGATCACAAGAACTAATGCTGAGGGAGCACTATGGCCTATTGATTTACACTGATGCTCAGCTCAGGAATGAGTGAGAAACAGAGACAGAGACACAGAGACAGACCAGGTTGGAGAAACAGAAACAGAGAGAAGTGTGAAAACCAGCGAGACACAAAGATTTGTAATAATTGAGCTTTCATCCACACGAGCAAACAATTAGGCTTGTGCCCTGCTACAATCCACTAAAGCTGAAGCCTGTATTTCTATGTACCTTTATTTAACTAGGCAAGTGAGTTAAGAACAAATGACAGCCTAGGAACAGTGGGTTTCTGTACAGTACTTTGAGATATCAGCTGATGTAAGAAGGGCTTTATAAATCAATTAGATTTGATATGTGACCTACTGTCACAAGAAAAGGGCAACCAGTGAAGAACAAAGACCATTGTAAATACAATGGTTCAGGCCTTGTTCTACCCCTTGTTCAGGGGTAGAACACAGATTTTTTTACCTTGTCAGCTCGGGGATTCGATCTTGCAACCTTTCGGTTGCTAGTCCAACACTCGAACCACTAGGCTACCTGCCGCCCCAATTTTAATCCCACTTTGTAACATAAAAAGTCAAGGGTTGTGAATACACGTGTCATCAGAAGGGACAGGTATGTGGACACAGCATAGTGATGGTAACAGCCCAGTTCCTGTGGGGATAGCTTGGCAGCCAATGACGGTATGTCTGCCCCTCCTAGCCAAACGGAAGTCACCGTGACGACGGAGCTGCCAAGCCTCATTTCAAAAACTCTAGTCTGTGCTCAACTCTGTGGATGAAATCATCATGGAGTTGAGGTACTTGGCAATGACGCAATGTACTCCTGCACGCGTACATTTCTCTGTCAACCTACTCTTTTGTCGGAGGGAGACTTTCTTAGTACTTACTCTGGTTGAGACTGTCGAGGTTTTTTAGTCAACAGAGCAGTTATTATGCATTCATGAACCATCAACGTATCTTCTATGATGTTCAACATCACACGACTTATAACAGTTTGTTGAAAAACACAGCCACAACCTCGGATGGGTGATAGATGAGTGGTAAAACCACAAAGCGGAGCCCACAAAATCATTATGACATCACCATGGCAACATATCTCTATTATCTATAATTGTGTGGGATCACGTCAACATAACAGAGAGATCACCCACATTCAGAAGTTCATCAAAGGAACAAGGCACTAATTGGGCATAATTGAAGGCGTCCTAAATATGTGTCTCTGAGCTATCCGCCACAGGGTTCAAACATAGGGGGATGCAGATTATTTTTTGTTTGCCTGCACCACAGACGGCTATATCGGTCGCTAATACAGGACTAGTAAAGGCCCAGTGCACTACTTTTGTGTTTATTTATTTAGTTTATTCAGATTTTTCAGGGGGTGCTGCCCTCGAACTTCTCGGAGCTTTGGGTTCAAAGAGGGAAATTGGTCCATTAAAGTGTATTTGCAAATATTAGCCCACTAATAGAATTCAGGAGGGGAAATAAATAGCCTATTTATTCTCCATTACAATGCATGTCATTCTATACGTCAATGCTGTTCGTGTGTGTCTGTATGTCTGTGGGTGCGTGTACTGTTCAGTACCTCTCTGTGTTGAATTACAGTCCATCTCAAAGATCGCCATGTAGGCAGACACCCGAGCTGTGCGCTGAGCACAAAGAATAAAGTCAAAGAGCCCTGGGGGAAAAAAGCCGAGTCACTACACGCGAGGCCGGAAAAAGCGCAGGTCAGGTGAGAGATGCAAGACGTGCACGCCACACAGGTTGCCAACAGTTTGGCACGCGCACTAACCTCCGTTGGTTGTATGGTAAGGACACTCTGCAGACTACCTGCACTAACGCCCCAATCATACCTACAGTGAATTTTGCGCAGCATCATCTGGATATGTGTGCAACAAAAGTTCAACATTCACCTTCCGTTAATATTTCTGGCAAGCTGTCAACGCATACAATGTGATGCATAGCCTACGTTCGTTAAATCCAAAGTGTGCACCACACAGAACGCACTGCAACTGCCTCTGCAATGTTGCACGGCAAACGCAGCGTTCCGTTCCATTGGAAATGTATGTTGTTCTGGTGTCCCAGGATACAAAAGACACTATCGGTGTGATCGAGGCGTAACTGTGCCACCTGCATAGCCCTGACTATCACTATGTCTTCCTCTATACCTAGCCTATATCTAGACCTAGAGCACCGTTTTATCCTTTGACTACCTCCATAATCGTTCCACTCCTGGAACCAATTAAATCAAGTTTGAATTACACAACACCCTTTCTTCTTGTAAACGAGAAAACAAGATCCAAATGCTGGGACCGTTTACGTAGCTCTGAATGAAACCGGATATTTATGTAACGAACTATCAAGTAAGTTTTTAGAAACTTCCTTTATGGGAGTTAAAAATGCGACTAAAACCTAAAAATAGCTATGCTTGTTATAGTCAATAACTTGAGCTTGCAACTATATTCAGGCACTTAAGAGCAAATAAGGATATTTAGGCCTACCAGTTGGTTGATGAGCGGGGGTTGAGAATGTCCTCTTTGGCCGTGAGCAGTGACAGGCTATAGGTATCGAGGTTAATCGCTCGCATCGTGATAGTGAAGTTTTCTACAATCCACTCCGGAAGATTTCTTCACTTCGCAAATCGCCCTAGAAACGTACTAGAAACTTAACACGGCCACACCGACGCGCTTTCACGGCCGGGAGAACGATCAGTAAGTAGGCTTATCTCATGCAAAGTGGTGGAAGTTTCAAGTGGAGAAGAAGGTGACAGTCCGCCAGCAAGCTATGCAGGCTGCAAACACACACACTGGGTGGTTGAGGCTGTTGCAGACTTTCTGCAGTGAGATGGAAATACGTTTTCACTCAAAGCCCCACCTCCTCCTGAGGAGTGGGGGAAAAGCTGAGTTACATTCTAGCTGGTCCTGGTCCAAACTTCAACTACGCACACCCTTCTCTTCACCTCCATTCCGCACTTTAATAATAAGGTGGAATTGTGGAAAATATATATATTTTTATAATTAAAGCTAGAATCCTTAATTGAAACAATAACAAAGCTGACACCACACCTCTGTTTTGGTATAAAGCAAAGGGATCGGCTTGGAGAAATGTAATCACTCTCAAATTCATAGACAGAGCTATGGATGCAAGGACTGACCATCCCTGTTTTGAAGCTGTACAGTGTTGGTTTACGTTTACATTGTTTTACGAACATTGGAGTTAAACAAGCTTATATTTCTGATGGGGGTACAACAGTTGAACTAAGTTCACAAGGCATTTCTAAGTTCTATTCTTCAAGAATCAATCGGTATATACTGTATCGTTAATTTATAAGTCCAAAAATGGAAGTAACTAAGGGTTCTAGCATTAACTTGCCTTAAAGATACATTCTGGAACTTTGCTGACTAGGGGTAAGTCATTTTTTTTTTACCTCCCGCTATGTGTCAATGTGTAGTTCATACTTGCATTTTATATGAGCAGAATTACTCTCTTACCTCAATTATCCACGAAACCTTTAGTTTGAAAGTGACTGTTTTCTGGAAGTTTTGTAGCTCAATTTTGAGTACTGTAAACTTGACCTGCTGGGCCAGCCCCTAGCAATTTGAGTTCCAGCCAATGAGCTTCAGCCCCTCGCCATTTGAGTGACAAGTTGCACATGCACATTGGACGAGTTACACAGTGAAAGAAGAAGGCTGGGCCAGGCCTGCCCAGCATTATCCATTGAGGTTGCATAGCTGGCTCAGTGACACAGCAGAAAAAGCAAGAGAGAGAGCAATGATGTACTGCACATATCTGCACATCTATGATGTAGTAGGCAATTTTCGGGGACCGGTTTTGGTTCTTGAGCTTTACTTTCAGAGCTACTGGCTAAAATGTATGAAAATCTTCCACAAAGTATCGTGAAGTGATGTGCACACAACCACAACGAACTACATTTGAGAGCCATTCATGTACATCATCTCTCACTTTCTGTGAGCTAATATCATCCAGAAAACAACGGCTACACAAGACAGCTGATGATGTGTATCTGTCTGGGCATGGTTTATGTCAGGTTCATGAAAAGCCGCAGGAAAACACACCACTTTATATTGGCATTCGGAGGGATGGGGAAAACGTCAGTGTGAGGAGCGCCAGTGAAGGAGAGGTGGTGCTGCTGCTGCTGAGGTTTAGAGGGGGCATGGGGGCAGGTATGGAGCTGTCACTCTCTCTCTTTGTCCCCCCAGCCCTTTGAGTAGGCCCCAAGCAGCCCTTGGCAGCTGCCAGAGAAGCCATTTACAGTGAGGGCCATCTCCATCAAGACCCTTGAAGAAACAGAGGGACCAATTTCATGGGAACTGTGTCTGAGGTAGCCAGCATGTACAGGGGCCTTTTTCTGTGTTCGAGAACAGCTTGGGGTCTGGACAACACATGCCCACGTAATAGTTTAACTTTAGTCCGTCCCCTCGCCCCGACCGGGGAGCGAACCAGGGACCCTCTGCACACATCAACAACAGTCACCCACGAAGCGTCGTTACCCATCGCTCCACAAAAGCCGCGGCCCTTGCAGAGCAAGGGGAACCACTACTTTAAGGTCTCAGAGCAAGTGACGTCACTGATTGAAAGGCTATTAGCGCGCACCACCGCTAACTAGCTTGCCATTTCACATCGGTTACACCCAGTGCCAAACACACGTTACACGCGCACACACGCACACACACACACACTTTAAACACATTTTCAGACTCAGTTCTCTGTTATTTGAGTGCCGGTCAGGGGAGGGGGTATGCATAGACCTTACGTTTAGGAAAGTTTCTCAGCATTTTCTTCATTGTCATTTTGTGATAATTCAGTGCAGATGTGTCATTTGATAGATGGTATTTTTGTTTCTGGTGTGTCAATGCAGAGTTTCCCCTTAGATCTTCAGAGATTCAGTGGACAGACAGAGAGTGACTAAGCCCCAGTGAATATATGCTCATCAGACACTGGCATATCAAACCATAACTGTGACTACCTTAAAATAAAAATACGGAACCTTGCTTTCTCCATCTTCCTCTTTTGTTTTGTCCAATCACCAGGCTTTTGGGGACCCTAAGTGCAATTTGGTTGGGGGTCCCCCACCTCGTGGCAAAACATTTTAATGGCCCCCCTCTTGACGGTGAAGAGAAGAATTTAAGTTTAAATGATAATTTCCTGCAATTCTATACATTTGCCATGGGGAGTAGATAAAATGTTGCAGTTATGAAGGCCCAGTGCCGTCAAAAACATGATTTCCTGTGTTTTTTATATATTATATTTCCACACTATGAGGCTGAAATAATAATGTGAAATTATTAACATGATGATAATGCCCTTTTAGTGTAAGAGCTGTTTGAAAAGACCACCTGCAATCTCTACCTGTTTTGGTGGGATGGAGTTTTGGCTTTCCATGGTGATATCCCCATGCAATAAATGAGTTATTAGACCAATAAGAAAGAGAGTTCCAAACCTCTCTGCCAATAAGAGCAAATTTGTAGTTTTCCCCTCCCCACACAGACGCCTCACAGACAGTCCGAGCAATATTCTTGCTTGAGAAATTGATCTTTGCTAAAAAAGCTATTTTCATTTATTTCTTACAATTTTAATTGAAAACAATCACAGTCAGGAACTTAATTGTTACCCAAAATGTATTTGAAATTGAAATAAATACGGCTGCATTGGACAATTGAAGCATGTTTTCTGCAATTCTACACACTATGCCATGGGATGGAGAGAAAACGTTAAACAAATATCATGCTCATTTTGCCATGTGGCAGAGAACATTTATTTTCTCCAGTTTTACAGATAATTTCCTGCAATTCTACCCATTTTGACATGGGGTGGAGAGATATTTTTGCAGTCTTAAAGTTAATTTAAATTCTACACATTTATGTCGCTTATGCCTGGAACCGGCCCTGTCAATCCCTTTAACTTCTTATGGCTGCAGGGGCAGTATTGAGTAGCTTGGATGAAAGGTGCACAGAGGTGCCCAGAGTAAAGGGCCTGCTCCTCAGTCATAGTTGCTAATATATGCATATTATTATTAGTATTGGATAGAAAACACTCTGAAGTTTCTAAAACTGTTTACATTATGTCTGTGACTATAACCAAACTCATATGGCAGGCAAAAACCTGAGAAGTTTCACTTTCTGTTTGGATTTTTTCTGAGGCTGGTAGATTTTCAACCAAGCTCCCATTGAAATTACAGTGAGATATGGATGAGTTTTCACTTCCTACGGCTTCCACTAGATGTCAACAGTCAATAGAACTTTGTCTGATGACTCTACTGTGAAGTGGGGCCGAAGGAGACAGGAATGAGTCACCACTGGCATGAGGTGACCATGCTTTGACCACGCGCGTTCACGTGAGAGGCAGCTCCGTTCCATCGCTCATCTGAAGTCAATGTAATTCTCCGGTTGGAACGTTATTCAAGATGTATGTTAACAACATTCTAAAGATTGATTCAATACATCGTTTGACATGTTTCTACTGACTGTTATGGAACTTTTGGACATTTCGTCACGTTTTAGTGAACGCGCTTTGTGACTTTGGAATTGTTTACCAAACGCACTAACCAAAGTAGCTAATTGGACATAAATAACAGACATTATCGAACAAATCAAGCATTTATTGTGGACCTGGGATTCCTGAGATTCCTGGGAGTGCATTCTGATGAAGATCATCAAAGGTAAGGGAATATTTATCATGTAATTTCTGGTTTCTGTTGACTCCAACATGGCGGCTAATTTGACTCTTGTTCTGAGCTCCGTCTCAGATTATTGCATGGTTTGCTTTTTCCGTAAAGTTTTTTTAAAATCAGTTGCATTAAGGAGAGGTATATCTATAATTCCATGTGTATAACTTGTATTATCATCTACATTTATGATGAGTATTTCTGTTGAAACGATGTGGCTATGCACTATCACTGGATGTTTTTGGAACTAGTGAATGTAACGCGCCAATGTAAACTCAGATTTTTTTTATATAAATATGAACTTTATCAAACAAAACATGCATCTATTGTGTAACATGAAGTACTATGAGTGTCATCTGATGAAGATCATCAAAGGTTAGTGATTAATTTTAGCTATATTTCTGCTTTTTGTGACTGCTATCTTTCGCTGGAAAAATGGCTGTGATTATTGTGGTTTGGTGTGACCTAACATAATCGTTTGTAGTGCTTTCGCTGAAAAGCATATTTGAAATCGGACACTTTGGTGGGATTAACAACAAGATTACCTTTAAAATGGTATTAGAAACATGTATGTCTGAGGAATTTTAATTATGAGATTTCTGTTGTTTTGAATTTGGTGCCCTGCACTTTCACTGGCTGTTGTCATATCATCCCATTACCGGGATTGCAGCCATATCTGACAAGGCACTCTCTACACACTCTTTACTCTCTTTACTGCATGTACAGTAGCGCTACCACAAACTCCTATCCACCTGTGCCACCTCTGCAGTCGATTTCACTGCATCGCTCCTTAAAAGGTTAAACCTCCACGGGAGCCCATCTACAACCCCCCCCCCCGCGCCTACCACCCCAGCCACCCCCTGCCTCCCCCTCCACTGGTTCATCGTCAAGGCTGTAGGACAGAGGGCAAGACATCCCTATATCCCCATGCATCTATTATTCTTACAACTTCCTGTCATTAGGGGCTTCTCTCTGGCCTGTCTGGTGCCCCTGGCTGGATGTGAACTGTTGTGCTGTAACGCTTCACTTCAGACGGCTCTGGCATTTCCTCCACTTGGGTGCGGTGGCAGGCAGTTTTTGTTGGATGTGGCTTTTAGTGAGGGAAGGAGAGAGGTGAGATTCGGAGGGGGGCTGTTTGGGAGGCGGGGGGGTATTCATTTGACTCTTTACTGAAACTCGTTCTCTCTCTAAATTGGCTTAAGAGAATCTGTTGCTGTCGGTTGTTTTCCTGTGGCCTGAAATAGCCTGAACAAACTCAGTGTGGGTAACAGAGTGTTGAGATGAGTATCCCAAAGACAACATTCTCTCTCAGCTCTCTCGATTGTGCGTCTAGGCGGTCGTCGTCGGTCACTATGTACAGTATATCCATTGCTAGAAATGGTAGGCTCATTCACGTTCATAAGCGTGGTTATAGGCACGGTTGATTACACAGTACATTGTTGCACGGTGATGTAGTTCCTCGCCGTATATAAGCAGAGGTTTCCCGCTATAGAAAGGCGTTCTGTAATGAAGACGTTCTTTTGTGAGTGAGGTGTAATGTGCACAGCTGCCCATACCTTACATGGCTAGGTCATTCTCCAGGAAGAGAATATCTTCTCAAAATGAACTTGAAAAACGCTTGCGCAGTATGAGCTATGGCTGGTACGCTTTACTGTCTGCTTATTGAACCGATAAGTACAACCTTTCCCGGGACATTATCACGCTCAGTTGTCTTGTGAATTTACTACTCGCTGGAATGTGTCCTACCTTTGAAGGCCGTGTGCTGCATTTAGGTCATTACCGTGCTACACAGCATTATCTATCCTCCAAGGAAAATACTGCCATGGGCAAATCAGCAGAGGGAATCATTCTCAGGCATTCGACGCCTACTGTGGTCTTTCCATCTATTCCCGATCTATTAAGCTCACAGCCATGTTGAGGCTCAATTATGAATTAAGATTTGCAGGCTTAGCTGAATTGTTTTTCTCTTTACGCATATCTCTCAAGGACATCAGCACATGATTTGTATGACGTTCCAAGCTATGTGATCATACACTATATATATGAAAGTATGTGGACACCCCTTCAAACTAGTGGATTCGGCAATTTCAGTCACACCCGTTGCTGACGTGTGTAAAATTGTGCACGCAGCCATGCAATCTGCATAGACAAACACTGGCAGTAGAATGGCCCGTACTGAAGAGCTCAGTGACTTACAATGTGGCACCGTCATAGGATGCCACCTTACCAACAAGTCAGTTTGTCAAATCTCTGCGCTGCTAGAGCTGCCCCGGTCAACTGTAAGTGCTGTTATTGTGAAGTGGAAACGTCTAGGAGCAACAACGGCTTAGCCACGAAGTGGTTGGCCACACAAGCTCGCAGAATGGGATCACAGAGTGCTGAAGAGCGTAAAAATCGTCTGTCCTCGGTTGCAACACTCACTACCGAGTTCCAAAATTCCTCTGGAAGCAACGTCAGCACAATAACTGTTCATCGGGAGCTTCATGAAATGGGTTTCCATGGTTGAGAAGCCGCACACAAGCCTAAGATCACCATGTGCAATGCCAAGCATCGGCTGGAGTGGTGTAAAACTTGCCGCCATTGGACGCTGGAGCAGTGGAAACGCGTTTTCTGGAGTGATGAATGACGCTTCACCATCTGGCAGTCTGACGGACAAATGTGGGTTTGGCGGATGCCAGGACAACTGTAAAGTTTGGTGGAGAATAAATAATGGTCTGGGGCTGTTTTTCATGGTTCGGGCTAGGCCCCTTAGTTACAGTGAAGGGAAATCTTAACAGGACAGCATACAATGACATTCTAGACGCTTCTGTGCTTCCAACTTTGGGGAAGGTCCTTTCCTGTTTCAGCATGACTGCTCTGGACTGTGCTTCCTAACCCAGCTGGGATGAGCTAACACACTGGTAGCCTGATACTAGGGTGTGTTCTGGAAGCACCCTTTACCAGGGTGTGTGTATGTGTGTGCGGGAGAGAGAGAAAGGAGGGAGAGAGAGAGAGACTGCACAGATTCTGTCAGACCTGGGCCCTGACAGTAAATCTCAGTAGGACAAAATTAGTTGTGTTCCAAGAAAGGTCCAGTTGCCAGGATCACAAATACTAATACTATCTAGACATCAGCGCCAGAGGTAACTTCCACAAAGCTGTGAACGATCTGAGAGACAAGGCAATAATTGTTTATTTAATTTGTATTTAACCTATGTTCAACTAGGCATGTCAGAAGGGCCTTCTATGCCATCAAAAGGAACATAACATTTGACATACCAATTAGGATCTGGCTAAAAATACTTGAATCAGTTATAGAACCCATTGCCCTTTATGGTTGTGAGGTCTGGGGTCCGCTCATCAATCCAAAATTCACAAAATGGGACAAATACCAAATTGAGACCTTGCATGCAGAATTCTGCAAAAATATCCTCTGTGTACAACGTAAAACACCAAATAATTAATGCAGAGCAGAATTAGGCCGATACCTGCTAATTATCAAAATCCAGAAAAGAGCTGTTAAATTCTGCAACTGCCTAAAAGGAAGAGATTCCCAAACCTGCCTTAACAAAGCCATCGCCTACAGAGAGATGAACCTGGAGAAGAGTCCTCTAAGCAAGCTGGTCCTGGGGCTCTGTTCACAAACACAAACGGATCCCACAGATCCCACAGAATACCTGACCACTGTGACTTAAGGAAAGCTTTGACTATGTACAGACTCAGTGAGCATAGCCTTGCTATTGAGAAAGGCCCCGGTAGGCAGACCTGGCTCTCAAGAGAAGACAGGCTATGTGCACACTGCCCACAAAATGAGGTGGAAACTGAGCTGCACTTCCTAACCTCCTGCCAAATATATGACCACATTAGAGACACACATTTCCCTCAGATTACATAAACCCACAAAGAATTCGAAAACAAATCCAATTTTGATAAACTCCCATATCTACTGGGTGAAATACCAGTGTGCAATCACAGCAGCAAGATTTGTGACCTATTGCCACAAGAAAAGGGCAACCAGTGAAGAACAAACACCATTGTAAATACAACCCATATTTATGTTTATTTATTTTCTCTTTAACTATTTGCACATCGTTACCACACTGTATATAGACATAATATGACATTTGAAATGTCTTTATTCTTTTGGAACTTGAGTGAGTGTAATGTTTACTGTCCACTTTTTATTGTTTATTTCACTTTTGTTTGTACATTTCACTTGCTTTGTCAATGTAAACATGTTTCCCATGCCAATAAATCCCCTTGATTTGAATTAAGGAGGAGGCGGGGAGGGAAGGAGAGAGAGAGGGAGAGAGGGGTGGGAGGGAATGAGAGAGAGAGAGGGAGAGGGAGAGGGAGAGAGGGAGGGATGGAAGGAGAGAGGGAGAGGGGAAGAGGGATGGAGTGGAAAGGAGAGGAGAGAGGAGAGGGTGGGAGGGAAGGAAAGAGGGGAGAGAGGAGGATGGAAGGAGAGGGGAGAGGGAGAGAGAGAGGGAGGGAGGGATGGAAGGAGAGAGGGAGAGGGAGAGGGAGAGGGAGAGGGAGAGGGAGAGAGAGAGAGAGCGAGAGAGAGGGAGAGAATGCAGGCCTGTAGTAGTATATATTGAGTGTATGTGTCTGCTCTCTGACAGGGTTGAAGCTCCTGGCCTCTCAGGTGAGGTCACCCCTCAGCTATGCGTCTCCCCAGCTACTCTGGCTGACTTATCTTCCCCTGGAGCCCCAGTGTGTCTAACATACACCTACAGACACATGCACACACACGTGCGCACACACACGCGCACGCACGCACTGGCAAAATATGTAGACTTGCTAAACACATTGTATAACTCTCTCTCTTTCTCTCCACCTTTCTTTCTCTCTTCCGGTCCCTCTCTCTGTTTGACAAAGACTTTACTGAAGAATCTTTACTGTTGACCAATCACCAACGAAGGGGCGTAGACTTTGGCTCCGAACATCGGCTTGCCTCCAGAAATAAATATTGGTGCCCGAACAGCCGAAAAAACCCTCACCGAAGTCCAAACAAAGAAAAACGTCACAAAACGTCATCATAATATATGCACAATCTCTACTGAACTGTTTCGTCTGGGAAGCATGCGGACGCCTTTAGAGTCCATCCCAAAGTTGCCATTTCTCTGAGAGATAGGTTGCTTGAGTCGATTATCTATATATTCATCGCAAGTTGACATGCTTGCTCTTGAAACGTCAGCTCAAATACCATTGTTAGCTGCAAGGCAATATTCTGCCTCCCTTCTTCACAGATTCCCATCTTCTCATCCTCTTCCTGGAGAAAGCTCTGAAACGAGAGCCACATGTGGTGGTGATGTCACCGTGTGTCACTAGCTCTGAGACTGCGTTAAACGAGGCTGTGGCGGCCTGGCGGTGGTGCTCAGTGGGAACGCTGAACACATCCCTGATACAGCAGCTGACACAGGGTTAAGGCCTGTAATCACTGCCTCACCGACGTCTCTGGCCAGGCGACACACAGCAACCCAGCGGTCACCGCCACACACACCCACGTTTGTAAATCCCCCCCCGTTTACTACAATATGAGGAGAAATGACGTCAGTTAAAAAGGAGTTTGGGTGGCAGTCGGTTACTGGTGATGCAGGGGTGTTGTCAACATTGTGGCACATGTGAGGGTTGTTATTGCCATCAAACAATTTTGCAAGCATGCAGGCACACTTACGGGCACACACACACACACACACACACACACACACACATACACACACACACACACACACACACACACACACACACACACACACGGATTGAGATGGCGTGGGTACAAGAACTCCATGACCTGTAACCACCCACCCACCCCCACTGCCCTTCTAATATTACCCATAAGCCACATCACTACAAGTAACCATGGCAACCCAGCAATCCCCAGCCCAGTTTGTGTGGCGTTTACTAAACCCTTACCAGACTTCCTCTATTAAAACACAAAACTCTGACGGTTGGAAAGACTATATCTTAATGATTAATGTCTGCTATGAATAGACCAGTGAGCAAAATGGCATAGATTTGCGCTTACTCAGTATACAGTCTGTCTGTCTGACTTCCAGAACCTTTCAGGAAACTTAGAAAGTAGAATATTATCCTGGATGCAGGCAGAATACTAGATGTTTTGTCAGAAAGCCATTACATGTTGGAGGGAACAAGTAGAGCAAGCTGGGAAATGACGTTTCAAAATGGGGTAACGGTTTGGTTTGTGTGGGAATTGTTATTAGACAGTCCACAACCGTTATGGGGATATACAGTCACATCCAAAATGATTGACACCCTTGGTAAAGATGAGCAAAAAGGACTGTATAAAAATGATATTCTTTTTATACTAATAAAATTGCTCAGCATAAGAGTAATTCGTTTTTTCTCTCAAAAAGACAAGTGTCAAAAATATTGGCACTCCTAAAGATTCGTATAAATAAAATCAAACAAAAATGTTATCTGCATTAACATTCTACTTTTTCCTCAATTTAAGGAACTGTATTGTGGCCTTCCACGTCTTCCTGTTTCACTGGGGTATAAAAATGAGGTACACAAATGTTAAATCCCTTTGTCATCCATCACCATGGAAAAAGGCAAAGAACTCACAAACCAAAAATATACAACTTATCACTATTAGGGCAATAATTAACTTCTTATGGCTGCAGGGGCAGTATTGAGTAGCTTGGATGAAAGGTACACAGAGGTGCCCAGAGTAAACGGCCTGCTCCTCAGTCATAGTTGCTAATATATGCATATTATTATTACTATTGGATAGAAAACACTCTGAAGTTTCTAAAACTGTTTGAATTATGTCTGTGAGTATAACAGAAATCATATGGCAGGCAAAAACCTGAGAAAAAATCCAAACAGGAAGTGGAAATTCTGAGGCTGGTCGATTTTCAACCAAGTTCCTATTGAAATCACAGCGAGATATGGATGAGTTTGCACTTCCTACGGCTTCCACTAGATGTCAACAGTCTGTAGAACCTTGTCTGATGCCTCTACTGTGAAGGGGGGCCGAATGAGAGGGGAATTAGTCAGGTCTGCCATGACCTGACCATTCTTTGACCATGCGCGTTCACATGAGAGGGAGCTCTGTTCCATCGCTCATCTGAAGTCAATGTAATTCTCCGGTTGGAACGTTATTCAAGATTTATGTTAAAAACATTCTGAAGATTGATTCAATACATCGTTTGACAAGTTTCTACTGACTGTTACGGAACTTTTGGACATTTCGTCAGCTTTTAGTGAACGCGCTTCCTGACGTTGGATTTGTTTACCAAACACACTACAAAAATAGATATTTGGACATAAATGATGGACATTACCGAACAAAACTAACATTTCTTGTGGAAGTGGGAGTCCTGGGAGTGCATTCCGACGAAGATCAGCAAAGGTAAGTGAAGATTTATAATGCTTTTTATGAGTTTTGTTGACTGCACAATTTGGCGGGTAACTGTATGGCTTGRTTTTGTGGCTGAACGCTGTTTTCAGATTATTGAATATTGTGTTTTGGCGTAAAGCTTTTTGAAATCTGACACAGCGGTTGCATTAAGAACAAGTGTATCTTTAATTCTATGTAAAACATGTATCTTTCATCAAAGTTTATGATGAGTATTTCTGTTATTTGACGTGGCTCTCTGCAATTTCTCCGCATATTTTGGAGGCATTTCTGAACATGGCGCCAATGTAAACAGAGGTTTTTGGATATAAATATGAACTCAATCGAACAAGACATATATGTATCGTGTAACATGAAGTCCTATGAGTGTCATCTGATGAAGATCATCAAAGGTTAGTGATTCATTTTATCTCTATTTGTGCTTTTTGTGACTCCTCTCTTTGGCTGGAAAAATGGCTGAATTTTTCTGTGAGTTGGTGGTGACCTAACATAATCGTTTGTGGTGCTTTCGCTGAAAAGCCTATTTGAAATCGGACACTTTGGTGGGATTAACAAAAAGATTACCTTTAAAATGGTATAAGATACATGTATGTTTGAGGAATTTTAATTAAGAGATTTCTGTTGTTTGAATTTGGCGCCCTGCACTTTCACTGGCTGTTGTCATATCATCCCGTTAACGGGATTTCAGCCATAAGAAGTGAAGTTTAAAACCACTGGAACAGTGGTCAACTTTCCTGGTATTGGACTCAAGTGTATCTTGTCCCCACGTACAGTGAGGAAGATGGTTGGTGATGCAAAGAAAAATCTATGGGCCAAAATATGAGAATTACAGGACTCGGTCACATCTTCGGGTCAACAAGTATCCAAATCTACAATTAGACGCAACCTCCATGCCAATAGTCTCTGTGGGGAAAAAAGCCTTTATTGAGAGCGAACAAAAAATGTGAACGGCTGGAGTTTGCTAAATAGCATTGGCACTTGGATTGGAACCGGTACTATGGTCAGATGAGAGAAAAATAGAGCTCTTTGGCCACACACACTAGTAGGGGGTTTGGCATTGAAAGAAGGATACATATGCAGAAAATAACCTCATACCTACTGTAAAATATGTTGGTGGATCTTTGATGTTATGGGGTTGTTTCGCTTCCACTGGTCCTGGGGCCCTTGTTAAGGTCAATGGCATCATGAACTCTACCATGTACCAGGACATTTTACCCAACAACCTGGTTGACTCTGCCGGGAGGTTGAAACTTGGCTTTAAGTGGATCTTCCACAAAGACAATAACCCCAAGCACACAACAACATCCACAAATAAATGGTTAATTCACAACAAAATCAACATTTTGCAATGGCCATCTCAGTCCCGGACTCAAAACCCCATTGAAAAGCTGAGGTTTGAATTGAAGAGGGCAGTCCGTAAGTGCAGACCGAAGGACATACATGATATGGAAAGATTCTGTAGGGAGGACTGCTCTAAGATCCTGCCCAATGTGTTATTCAGTCTCATAATACATTTATTACAAAGGCTCAGTGCTGCTATCCTCAGAAGGGGATGGTGCCGGTGTATTGAAAACAGCGGCATTTTATTACTTATGAAACAAAATGGTTAAATATAGCTCAGCATTTGTGTTATTTATTTTATAGTCTTTTTTTTGCTCATCTTTATCAAGGGTGATTATTTTGGACGCGACTGTATAGGTCAACGGGCTATCGTCCGCTGATCAGTTAACTGAGTAGATGATCAATATCAATGGGTTGTGATGATGATCCCCCCCACATGTCAGCCATCTTGCCAAATGAGGAACTTCGCTGGAGTTCGCTCTTTTTTTCTTCTTCCGCCTTCTCTCCACTCAACAATCTGTCTCCTTTATGACTATAACAGCAGCAATAATAACAGAGCTTGAGGTGACTTGCTCAGTGTGCATGTTGTGGCGCCAGAGACCCAGTGTGTGTGTGTGTGTGTGTGTGTGTGTGTGTGTGTGTGTGTGTGTGTGTGTGTGTGTAGTGCTACAGCTTCACGTCTTCATACTCCATTCCCTCTGTATAGGCCAAGGCTGGGATCGTTCCAATAGGTCCACAGGCTGACAGACTCTGGCGTTGTTCTTCTCTCCAAGGGAAAACCGGTAGAGCATGGAGAACACATGAGCTTATGTGAAGGAAGGAGAGCAGGGTACTGCTGTTGAGAATATGTGAAGGAAGGAGACCAGGGTACTGCTGTTGAGATTGTGTGAAGGAAGGAGAACAGGGTACTGCTGTTGAGATTATGTAAAGGAAGGAGAGCAGGGTACTGCTGTGGATCAGGTGTAGGTAGGCCCCACTTTTATAGACTGTAGCTAGGACCCAGAGTTTTAAAGGTCAGGTTATAGGATAGGCCAGTTCTTATTCAAAACCACTGGTGGGAAAAGTACCCAGTTGTCATACTTGAATAAAAGTAAAGATAACTTAATAGAAAATGACTAAAGTAAATGTGAAAGTCACCCAGCAAAATACTACGTGAGTAAAAGTCTAAAAATATTTTGTTTTAAATATATTTAAATATCAAAAGTAAATCTAATTGCTCAAATATACTTAAGTATCAAAAGTAAAAGTTCAAGTATAACTCATTTCAAATTCCTTATATTAAGCAAACCAGACTGAACCGTTTTCTTGTTATTTTAATGTACAGATAGCCCTGTGGTACACTCCAACACTCAGACATAATTTACAAACGAAGCATGTGTGTTTACTGAGTCTACCAGATCAGAGGCAGAGGATGACCAGGGATGTTGAGGATGACCAGGGATGTTGAGGATGACCAGGGATGTTCTCTTGATAAGTGCTTGAAATGGACCATTTTCCTGTCCTGCTAAGCATTCAAAATGTAACGAGTACTTTTGAGTGTCAGGGAAAATGTCTGGAGTAAAAAGTACATTATTTTCTTCAGGAATGTAGTGAAGTAAAAGTAAAAGTAGTCAAAAATATAAAAAGTTAATTAAAGTACAGATACCGCCAAAAAACGACTTAAGTAGTACTTTAAAGTATTTTTACTTAAGTACTTTACACGACTGTTCAAAACCAATAAAATGTAGTGATGATAGGGCTATGCCTGTCCCTTTAATTTCAATCCAGTATATCTGCAATGATGTGATGGTTGACTGTGGTTGATGTGGTTATGCAGTGTCCTATAAAACTATACACCTATACCTTACAGGTCTAAGTTTAAATACATCAAACTTGAATTCTCAAGAGGATCTTGATTTGTTGTGATGATTGAGGCATTATTATGACATAAACTGAGGCAGGAACTATGAGGACGAAAGAGCAGGAGGCAACGTTGATCTCTGGCTCCATCTACTGGTTACATAGATGCATCTCCTGACACAGACAAATGACGGTATATATGAACGTACAAAGCCATTGAGATCACATGACACCATTCATTCCTTTGTGAAGACTCAATAGCCATTGAAGCCAAAAAGTCGGTTAAGATGGCGTCTCATTGAGACAGAACATAAACAGTTTGAGGTACTAGGAAGTGACGTTGCAGGCTAGCTCAGTGCTGCCCCCTCTCACTGAGTAACTCAAATTGAAGGCCCGACCAGGCTACTGCAGGCTGCCATAAATCAAATCAATCAAATGTAATTGTCACACACTTCGCAAACAACAGGTGTAATCTAACAGTGAAATGCTTACTTATGGGCCCTTCCCAACAATGCAGAATACAATAAATAATAATGATAGAAAAAATAGTAACACAAGGAATGCATACACAATGAGCAATGATAGCGTGGCTATATAAAGTGCCTTCAGAAAGTATTCAGACCCCTTGACTTTAAAAAAATGTTGTTACGCTACAGCCTTATTCGTAAATTGATTAAATACAAATAAAATCCTCAGTAATCTACACATAATAACCCAAAATGACAAAGCATAAACATGTTTTTAGAAATGTACAAATAAAAAACGGAAATACCATTATAACATAATTATTCAGACCCTTTTCTATTAGATTCGAAATGGAGCTTAGATGCATCCTGTTTCCAATGATCATCCTTGAGATTTTTCTACAATGTGTGGTAAATTCAATTGAACCGGACATGATTTGGAAAGGCACACACCTGTCTATATAAGGTCCCACAGTTGACAGTGCATGTCAGATTAAAAACCAAGCCATGAGCTCGAAGGAATTGTCCGTAGAGCTCCGAGACAGGATTGTGTCGAAGCACATATCTGGGAAAGGGTACCAAAAATTGTCTGCAGAACTGAAGGTCCCCAAGAACACAGTGGCCTCCATCATTCTTAAATGGAAGTTTGCAACCACCAAGACTCTTCCTAGAGCTGGCCCAATGGCCAAACTGAGCAACCGAGGGAGAAGGGCCTTGGTCAGGGAGGTGACAAAGAACCCAATGGTCACTCTGACAGAGCTCTAGAGTTCCTCTGTGGAGATGGGAGAACCTTACAGAAGTACAATCTCTGCAGCACTCCACAAATTAGGCCTTGATGGTAGAGTGGCCAGACGGAAACCACTCCTCAGTAAAAGGCACATAACAGCCCAAAGGCACCTAAAGACTCTCAGACCATGAGAAGCAAAATTCTCTGCTCTGATGTAACCAAGATTGAACTCTTTGGCCTGAATGCCAAGCGTCACGTCTGGAGGAAACCTGGCAACATCCCTACAGTGAAGCATGGTGGTGGCAGCATCATGCTGTGGGGATGATTTTCAGCGTCAGGGACTGGGAGACTGGTCAGAATCGAGGCAAAGATGAATGGAGCAAAGTACAGAGATCCTTGATGAAAACCTGCTCCAGAGTGCTCAGGACCCTAAGCACACAGCTAAGACAACGCAGGAGTGGCTTCTGGACAAGTCTCTGAATGTCCTTGAGTGGCCCAGCCAGAGCCCGGACTTGGAACCCGATCAAACATCTCTGGAGAGACCTGAAAATAGCTGTGCAACGACGCTCCCCATCCAACCTGACAGAGCTTGAGAGGAGCTGCAGAGAGAAACTCCTCAAATACAGTCTGCCAAGCTTGTGGTTATACCCAAGAAGACTTGATGCTGTAATCGCTGCCAAAGGTGCTTCAACAAAGTACAGAGTAAAGGATCTGAATACTTACGTAAATGTAATATTTCAGTTGTTTTCTTTTTATAAGTAAGCAAACATTTCTAAAAACCTCTTTCTGCTTCGTCATTATGGGGTATTGTGTGTAGATTGATCAGGAGAGAAAAAAACAATTTAATCAAATTTACAACAAAGCCGTAACGTAACGACAAAAAGTCAAGGGGTCTGAATACTTTCCGAAGGCACTGTATATGGGGTACCAGTACCGAGTCGATGTGCAGGGTTACAAGGAATTTGAGGTAGATATGTACATTTAGGTAGGGGTAAAGTGACTAGGCAACAGGATAGATAATAGACAGTAGCAGCAGAATGTGTTGGCGTGTCAGTGTAAGTACTGTATGTGTGAGTGTGTGGGCATACTGTCTGAGTTATTGCAAAAAGGGTAAACTATTTAGCAGTCTTATGACTTGGGGGAAGAAGCTGTTCAGGAGCCTTTTGGTCCTAGACTTAGCGCTCTGGTACCGCTTGCTGTGCGGTAGCAGAGAGAACAGTCTGTGACTTGGGTGACTGCAGTCTGACAATTTTTAGGGCCTTACTATGACACCGCCTGGTATAGAGATCCTGGATGGCAGGGAGTTCGGCCCCCGTGGTGTACAGGACTGTACGCACTACCCTGTGCAGCGCCTTGCGGTCATCTGCCGAGCAGTTGCCGTTACAAGCAGTGATGCAGCCAGTTAAGATGCACTCAATGGTGCAGCTGTAGAACTTTTTGAGGATCTGAGGGCCCATCTTTTCAGCCTCCTGAGGGGGAAGTGGCATTGTTGTGCCCTCGTCACGACTGTGTTGGTGTGTGTGGACCACGATAGGACAATGATCGGCAGACTTGATGATGGTGTTGGAGTCGTGCGCAGTCACTCAGTCGTGTGTGAACAGGAAGTACAGGAGGGGACTAAGCACGCACCCATGAAGGGCCCCCGTGTTGAGGGTCAGTGTGGCGGATGTGTTGTTGCCTACCGTCACCACTTGGGGTCATCCCTTCAGGAAATCCAGGATCCAGTTGCAGAGGGAGGTGTTCAGTCCCAGGAACCTTAGCTTAGTGATGAGCTTGGAGGCCACTATTTGTTGTTGTAAGCTGAGCTGTAATCAATGAACAGCATTCTCACATAGGTGTTCCATTTGTCCAGGTGAGAAATTGAGATTGCCTCATCTGTGGATCTGTTTGGGCGGTATGTGAATTGGAGTGGGTCAAGGGTTTCTGGGATGATGGTTTTGATATGAGCCATGACCAGCCTTTCAAAGCATTTCATGGCTACAGATGTGAGTGCCAGGGGCAATAGTCATTTATATAGGTTACCTTGGCGTTCTTCAGCACAGGGACTATGGTGGTCTGCTTAAAACATGTAGGTATTACAGACTGCGTCAGGGAAAGGTTGAAAATGTCAGTGAAGAAAGGCACTTGCCAGCTGGTCAGTGCATGATCTGAGTACGCATCCTGTTAATCCGTCTGGCCCTGCGGCCTTGAGAATGTTAACCTGTTTAAAGATCTTACTCACATCGGCAAAGGAGAGCGTGATCAGCTGGTGCTCTCACACATGGTTCAGTGTTGCTTGCCTCGAAGCGAGTATAGAAAGCATTTCGCTCGTCTGCTAAGCTCACAAACTAAATAACAAAATTGGTTAGGAGCCCGATAATTGCGGCTATGCATCCAAGCGCCATCTTTATACAACAATTAGCAACTAAATTAGCGGGTTAGCATTTATTGAGATGACTCATGTACTGGATGCAGCTATGCAGTGGTCACAAGCTGCATAGCCACAAAGTCATAAAATCTGATTTTAAACCTAACCCTAACCACAATGTTAAACCCCAATGTCTAACACTTACAGTACCTTAAATTAAGTCCAAAAAGCACATTTTCGTTTTCATAAAGTTTTACAATATAGCTATTTTTGACTTTGCAGCTGGTCCGTCGAGCAGAAACCGCTCATTTCTGCCTCCAGGGCAAGACTCAGGACAATAAATGTCAAACTGAACTAAATTGTTCCTTCTTTGTGTGATTTAAAATTAAAAAAAATCAAGGACATACATTTGGTGTATTAGAAGGAACTTTTGGTAACATGATTGTCTTTCAAACATTTATTTTATTTACACAAAGATTGACCACGAAGATCACCTTTTTAAAATCACCATAACAGGGGATACTGTTCTGTTCTAACGATGCCTGCAGTACCTGCGGTTGCCCTTGAACCTCCGTGGTTTCAATGAGGGGGCAGTTGCTTTCCCCTGACACAGACACGACACACACACACATTTTACTATCCTAGTGAGGACCAAACAACTGATTCACATTCAAAATCCTATTTTCCCTAATCCTAATCCTAGCTCCTAAACCTAATTCTAACCCTAACTCCTAAGCCTAAAATAGCCTGTTTCCTTGTGGGTACCGGTGAAATGTTCCCACTTGTCACACACACACACACACACACACACACACACACACACACACACACACACACACACACACACACACACACACACACACACACACACACAGTTTCTAAAACATTTCTGTGCACAAGAAGCATCATTGAGAATTGATATAGAACAATAGGCTCAAAAGACAAAAGGACAAATATAGCATATTTTCTTAGGGTTTAATTAAAAGCCAGGTGAAACATTAAAATACTGAAACGGCAAAAAAATTATACTTTGTTTCCTTTTTCATTTCATTTTTTACAAATCAGTGGTTAAAAAATATTACAAAGGATTATTCAAAACATTTTTGCAAAAGCAGCAAAACATTCTGATTGTTGTCTTTTAAAAAAGCCCTTAATATTGTGTGTATGTGGTGTGTTGTGTGTGTCTGTGTGCTTTTTCAGTTTCATAAACATATTAACACAAGCAGTTAATACCAATATTCATTTGAAATGAGAAGAGGGAAGCAAAAGTGCATATTAATACGATGTATAAGTCACACTGAAAATGTCACAGAGCAGAGATACACCTACAACCTACCAAGGCTTCTGTCCCTCCCCCTCCCAGCTCTCTCTGTCCTGGGCTAATGACGCCTTCATGTGCTCATTGGAACTATTAAAACTCTAAAATGTGCCACTTGCTAACTGGTTGTAGTTATACACGTGCCCCGTTCCACAAGTTAGCAAGTCGGACATTTCGGAGTTTCCGAGTTCCGACTAGCAAGTGAACACGGCGTAACACACAGTTTTGGGTCAAACAAGTGGAGATTAGGTTTACAAAATTAACTGTAGAGTATCATTGCGGCAGAGGAGCAGTTCCGCCATTTTGTGTAAAAAAATGGTAGACACTGTAGTGCTCAACATCACATGTTGTGGATGCTGTCCCCTTCTTTATTGGTGGGACTCCCCGCCCTACACCTTGGGAAGGTTCACAACATCTCTAATGAATAGCCCAGTTCTACATTTACATTTAAGTCATTTAGCAGACGCTCTTATCCAGAGCGACTTACAAATTGGAACGTTCATACATATTCATCCACACTAGTGCCATCTCTGCCACAAGGAGAGAGAGAGAGAGCGAGAGCAGGAGCCAGAGTTGGGTTGAAGCCATTTGTGACTGCTGAGGCAAGCTGGTAAAACTTGGTTTAATAATCCATTAGTACACACACAGTGTAAACTTAAGGCTACATAATAAACAGAAAGTGCATGCCTCGACAGACTGCCACGTGCAAAAGATCCGTGTGTTCATGAACCTGAAATCTGTTGGTTCTCAATGTCTTCTCAACAATTTACTATCTACAGCCTAGCTTGGTTTGGATGATGTGACGACAAGGTTTGGGTGACATATTTGTCAAGCTCCAAGTCAGGGGCCTTATGCACTGTGTACGCCACAGCTACTGTAGACTACTGTAGGCCTCAACAACATATAGCCCCTTTGGTACACAGCATAGGATGGCGGAATCATTGGTCAATCCACAGGCACTAAGAGACAAGGAGGAAACCTGCCTCGTCAAATGTGTGTGCGCATGTGTTTTTAGCCTGCATGGTGGGTGCCAACCTGAACCCAGAAGGCAGTGGTTTGGAGGCCCCTCATATGTACAGTAAGCCTATAGAGTACCATGGTATGAGTCATAATCGTTTTTCCACCATTCAATTTTTACCATGTTATGTATTATGTAAACTGTCTTGTGCATGTTTTAAATTGACACAAAACCAGTTAGCAAAGGTGTCAGTTACAGATGACGTGCATGAGCTTGCAGGGATTTGTAGTCTTGCATGATGTCTACTTTGATGCTGATTAGAATTTTCGAGTCTGAAAGTAAACAGAGCTAAATATAGTGATAAATGTTACCTTGTCCGACAGATATTTACATGGTTATCAAAACGCCAAGGCAGGGTAAGCCTAAACAAAACACAGCCCTTATTTTAAGTGTTTCTAAAATTCCTGAACAGAAAAATGAATGGTGGAAAAAACAATTGGAACCATTTCCCTGTTTGACCGCTAGAGGCTCTACAGGAGGGCTCAGGGAGACAGGCAACAGCACGAGGTTATCTCGAAAGGCACAGGAGACGCCAGACTAGGGGCAAACAAAAACAACAAGGGGTTCTCTGTCAGTAAGCGGCATGTTCGAAAATATTCTTCAAATTCTCAGCAATACTCATGTTTTCTTTGGCCAATACTACACTCTTGAGCTGATACAAATTAAGGTGATGTGAAAGTGACATCAAAAGAGTCTGGAGTTAACGTTATGTTTCAAATTATAGTTACAGAAATAGGCCAATAGGGGGCAATGTGGGTCAACTATTGATAGCTGTTCAAAGCCAAACGGTAATTTGTTTCCTTGTGCATACATGCATTTCAGCCCAATCAAAACATTCCTCTCACTGTAGCTCCCAAGGCTGCCCGATTTATAAATAGGACATTCCCAAGGTGTATGAATTCATAGTGTTAGAACGTGAGCACAAACTACGTACTGTACTAGCACCCGAGATGTCAAATCCTGTGGAAACCATGGTCCCACACCTGGTAAAATACTGCTTTAACACGGTACAAGAAGCAACACATCTTGCTAACGTCCATAACTATTGTCATTAGTTATTGACATGTACACATATTCCTGTGTACCCCTCAATGCTGTGATGAGATCCCAATGATGTTACATTTGGGCTGTACTCAACCCAACTGAACGTATGATGATAATATTATATACAATTACAATAGTATGATTGACTTGAGAGGCGTCACACATAATAGACAGAGGCTTCCATTTGAGCCACTAATATTACGATACTACAGCTGAGCACAGTTTGACCTTTGCATGTGAGCATGACGAGACAGATACACACTCAATAAAGCCCAGAAAGCCACATGGACAGGTAAGGGAGAAAGGAAGATCCCCATGCTACAAAATATCACTTTTTTTTATATTTTTTTAATTTTTTTAAACAACCTCGTTAAAGAATTGTCCACGCCAAGCACAAAAAGTCAGAGCTAAAAAGACACAAAAGGAAGGAGAGTGCAATCCGACACTGAAAACCTGCGAAAAGTGCCATTACAAAACCAAAATTAGACCATGACGCAAAAATAATAACCACATCCCACAAGTGTTGAACAGCATTCACACAAGGCAACCAGTATTCTCATAGTAAGCTTTAGTATCCCCTAGATCACAGGTGTCTAAACCTTGGTCACTAGGGCATTACAGAGGGTAATCTGCTGGTTTGTAGTGGCAGACTAAATCAGTTTCCCCAAACAGAAACAGTCTGAGAGAACTTACAATACTGACAGCCCCTTCACCTACTAACGTACGGCCTGTGTTTTCACTGACCACCCCGAAGACCCAGAGACTCTCCGGGAGCACCGCTGGGGTCTGCAGCCCCGGAGGGAGACTCAGACGTGGGAGGAAGACGAGGGAGAGACCTGCCTCTCTGGCCTGGGTGGGTGAGACTGGGTGTGTAAGCATTACCAGAGACTGAATCAATCAGCTCTACTATTATCCTTTGCAGAACCTGTCTGCAACTGTATACCACTACCTTACACTGTACTCCGCTTCCTAATAGTGGATGTGCACTTCCATGAGGGAAGGCTTTGTAGGGCATGTCTACCATTAGTAAGACAACTTTAATAGCTCATCCTTGGGGCATTGAAAGGTGTCATGGAAGTCAAATATCTCTATGTCCCCATGTCAACCCCAGATTAATGTTCCAATATCCTAGTCCGAAATAGGGGCGTAAGGACTATTTCCGTGTTCCACTTCCAAATATGCAGGTTTGCAGGTTTTTTGGGGGGGTAAAAATCAGCCCAATTCTCACTTGGGTCTCGTGAGATCCTATCGCATAGCTATTTCAGTAGCTGTTGATGACTAGAACACGCGTCCCGTGAAGAAAAGCTAAAAAAAAGAGCCACACTTCACGCTATCCATCTATCTCCCACAGTCACCTGGGTAAAGCCGGGGGGTGGAAATCTCAAATCCACAAATAGAACGACGGTGGTAAAGAAAAACGTGTCACAAAGTCTCCTCTTTTCACATAACTACCACTTTTGTGCAAAAAGGCGGCAATAAAATAGAGTAATAATGCTTTGTTAGTTATTGTTTTCTTCTTCCAACATGCCTGTTGTAATACACAATGTCTTGGATTGATTAAGATCTTGAAGGCACAGTGGGTTATTAAGATGTTCGCAGCCGTCCAAAATCCAACTCCATAGCATTCAACTGAAAGATGGAGCTACACATTCCCTTTGTGAACAAATGGCTGAAACGGCACACTCCCTCACAATGAAAACAGAACTGCACTCTGCAGCGCAAGAAATTGAAAGCAAGTGAAATATTTGGTCTGATACAGCATTGAAAACGACAGCATGTGGTTAAATAGATGGAAAGATTCAACTTTTAAGCGTAGCTCTACTCATACTGAAAAGACCAACATTGAAATTCATAATACTATGAATATATTCACTAACCTAAAATCTATTAGACACCTTTGAATAAGAAAAAAATAACCCTAGTGCATCACATCTGAACGTAACACTATATGTGTAGATTGAAAGATTTCCGTATATTAACACTGACGAAGGACTGGGCAGACATAAACCCCCCAAAAAGTGTGGACCGAAAAGACAGGTACAAGTGTAAATTTTGTGTGTGTATGTATGTATGTTTAAAGTGTGTGTGTCATAAACATACTGTCATTTTAGTGGACATCCTGAGTACCATTTTCAATTCCAGCTAAAGGAGTAGAAGTCCTGCAGTGACACCTGGGTTTTACCTGACATTGCAGCTTTATAAAAACATGCTGAGGGGGATCAAAAAGTTATCTTCCTCTATTCCTAATACCGTATTCCCTTCCTCCCCATATTTGCCATGTTATGGAGGAGGCAAGGAGAGGATGGCAAGGAGACACAAGGGAGAGAACATGTCCCCAGCTTCATTTTTTGGTATAATACATGTGCTTTCAACACTCAGTTGAGGACAAAAGACTACAGTTGACTTTCAAATACAGCTGTAATAAAATAAAGTTAAAAGAAACTAGAATTAAGGATATATGCAGGCAGGGGAGAAAACTCCTGTTTGCTCCCGGTGAGGGTTGATGATGGAACCCTGAGCAGTGCTGCCCCCTGTGGTACGGGGGAGTTAAGGCAGGCTGGCTGAGCGGCACCCTAGTGGTCAATTAAGACAGAGCAAGAAGAAATCTGTTCAGTTCGGCTTCTTACTCCCTCCCATGGCAGTGGTATAAAAAAGCCCTCTGATCCAGAATTGCTATCAAGTGTTCACTTTGAATGTCATTGAGGGGGATTTGTTCAGCACTGTTGGCCTCTCCTCTTGGTGTTATGTGGGGGATCACGATGGGTACTTGAACCGCAAACCACCACCTTTGCTTGAGCAGGTACCTAAACCCAGACTACCACGTCTACTGCCCCTCCCTTGCACAGCTGATTCTAGAACAGTCTAGGGCAACATTTGGGATTCAAACCTCCAACATGGAGCTTCAGTGGGATGAAACCCGGGAGAAAACAAAAATGGTGTCAAACCTGTCCAAAGTGGAGGACAAAGTCTGTGGAAGAGAAGTCAGACAGGCATAGGTGGTGGTCAGAGACTCTGAGGCAAAACACCCAACTCTGGGATGGGCTCTACTCTCATGTCAAATCCCTAAGCGAAATAAAACCAAACAAAGCATCCTTCCGTGTGTGTCGAAGCAGAGCTGGCGCCCCCTGGCTGCTGGTCTTGTCCAGTGCGCTAACAGTCTAATAGACGTGAAGGCAGAGGTAACCTCCCCATAGGGGAGTCTTAGCAGTGGTCTGTGGAATGGTCTTTAGCTTCTGTGTGACTGAGGGGCAGAGAGAGAGAGCCCTTTTGTTCCCAGTCTCGTCACCCCCAGGCTGGTGGGTGGATCTCAGGGGGAGGAGGCAGCACTGGACTGGTCACTGAGGCCCAGCGAGGTGAGACCATCTTGGGCACAGAGAACTGCCCAAGCCTGGCCTATAACCACCCACCCAAACCCACACACAATCGTACAGAAGGTAGACTTGGCTCTCCCGTCATGGAGAGGTGCTAGACTCATAGCTGGCTTCCTTAGTCTGGGTTGAGGGGTGAGAGGTCAGAAGCAGGAGGGGTCATGGAGGGGTGACAGCCTCAGGAGACGTGGGGCGAGGAGGACGGGTGTCTCGAGAAGCACCAGCCTCTCTTGGTGCGCAGCTTGCGTAGGATCTCCTCCTCGCGCTCGCGCTCCTTCTGAGAGCGCAGGTAGCGGTCCTCCTCCTTCAGGAACCACACTGGAGGCCACCGCTGCTTCTCAAAGTGCCTCTGGTTATCTACATGCAGAGAGAGAGGGGGGAGAGAACGTAAGAGATACATAAATAGATATAGAAAGAGAAAGAAAGCGTGAATATAAGGGACCAAAAAGTAACGTGAGAGACAAGTGAGAGATGGGGAGCGAAGTTGGGGATTGGAGGTGGGACTGGAGGTACAAAGGAGATGAGAAATGTAGAATAGAGCGGACGAGGAGACACACAAAGACGTAGACAAGAGAGAGGGAATGCGGTCTGTACCTGGAGACATGACCTTCATGTCTTTAGGGAACTTGCGACAGACGCTGTTGTAGTTGGTGCAGATGTGATGGAGACACCAGGCATACAACTGCTTGGCATTGTGGAACTGCAAGGGATGAATGAATAGGTGATCAGTCCATCAAAAAGGTCCAATGAAAAACAAGACCTCAAACTTTCTTACTTTACAAATAAGAAAGATGAACTTGAATGGGAAGTGGACAAATGACTTTTAAAGATGAATGTCACCTGTCATTGTAGAACAAAGTTTTCTACAGTTGGGTATCTGATATAGGCATGAACTATAGGGTGGTCCGATCCTTCTTGGATATCAATTAGAATGTTCTCTCCAGTGAAATAGTATTTTCCGAACAACAAAATGTAGTATTTGTATTATGTGTATTGCTGTAACAGTGTCATCAGTACAACTGTCATTCAGAGTATACGGTACGTGTAAAGACTCACCTGAGCCAACTCCAGGTAAGCCAGCACCTGTCCGTCGATGTCCACTCCCTTCATCGCCCACTGGAGCAGCTCATTCACAGCATGCTGCTCTGTGAGGGCAACAAGGCGTGGCAGACACAGCCGGTTGGATAGGACGATAAGCTCAATAGGCTCCAGGTCAGGACAGGGCGAAAGCAGCCCACTGTACATGAACTCCAACACTGCACGCATACAGGAGCTACTGGTGTCAGGGATGGACACCTGGAGGAGGGGGAGAGGGGAGAGAAAGTTGGATAGAGATTCAAATTTTGTGAATTAGAAAATAATAATACTATGTCTTCTAAACTCAGCAAAAAAAGAAACGTCCTCTCACTGTCAACTGCGTTTACTTTCAGCAAACTTAACACGTGTAAATATTTGTATGAACATAACAAGATTCAACAATTGAGACATAAACTGAACAAGTTCCACAGACATGTGACTAATAGAAATTAAATAATGTGTCCCTGAACAAAGGGGGAGGGGGGGGGGGGGGAGGGGGGGGGGGTCAAGTAACAGTCAGTATCTGGTGTGGCCACCAGCTGCATTAAGTACTGCAGTGCATCTCCTCCTCATGGACTGCACCAGATTTGCTAGTTCTTGCTGCGAGATGTTATCCCACACTCTTCCACCAAGGCACCTGCAAGTTTCCTGACATTTCTGGGGGGAATGGCCCTAGCCCTCACCCTCCTATCCAACTGGTCCCAGACGTGCTCAATGGGGATCCGGGCTCTTCGCTGGCCATGGCAGAACACTGACATTCCTGTCTTGCAGGAAGGAAATCACAGAACTAGCAGTATGGCTGATGGCATTGTCATGCTGGAGGGTCATGTCAGGATGAGCCTGCAGGAAGGGTACCACATGAGGGAGGAGGATGTCTTCCCTGTAACGCACAGCGTTGAGATTGCCTGCAATGACAACAAGCTCAGTCCGGCGATGCTGTGACACACCGCCCCAGACCATGAAGGACCCTCCACCTCCAAATCGATCCCGCTCCAGAGTACAGGCCTCGGTGTAATGCTCATTCCTTTGACGAAAAACGCGAATCCGACCATCACCCCCGGTGAGACAAAACGGCGACTAGTCAGCATCACTACTCTGGACGGTTCTGACTTAGAATATGTGGACAACTACAAATACCTAGGTGTCTGGTTAGACTGTAAACTCTCCTTTCAGACTCACATCAAACATCTCCAATCCAAAGTTAAATCTAGAATTGGCTTCCTATTTCGCAACAAAGCATCCTTCACTCATGCTGCCAAACACCCTCGTAAAACTGACCATCCTACCAATCCTCGACTTCGGCGATGTAATTTACAAAATAGCCCCCTACTCAATAAATTGGATGCAGTCTATCACAGTGGCATCCATTTTGTCACCAAAGCCCAATATACTACCTACCCACCACTGCGACCTGTACYCTCTCGTTGGCTGGCCCTCGCTTCATACTCATCACCAAACCCACTGGCTCCAGGTCATATACAAGACCCTGCTAGGTAAAGTCCCCCCTTATCTCAGCTCGCTGGTCACCATAGCAGCACCCACCTGTAGCACGCGCTCCAGCAGGTATATCTCTCTGGTCACCCCCAAAACCAATTCCTCCTTTGGCCGCCTCTCCTTCCAGTTCTCTGCTGCCAATGACTGGAACGAACTACAAAAATCTCTGAAGCTGGAAACACTTATCTCCCTCACTAGCTTTAAGCACCAGCTGTCAGAGCAGCTCACAGATTACTGCACCTGTACATAGCCAATCTATAATTTAGCCCAACAACTACCTCTTCCCCTACTGTATTTATTTATTTAGCTCCTTTGCACCCCATTATTTCTATTTCTACTTTGCACATTCTTCCACCGCAAATCTACCATTCCAGTGTTTTACTTGCTATATTGTATTTACTTCGCCACCATGGCCTTTTTTTGCCTTTACCTCCCTTATCTCACCTCATTTGCTCACATTGTATATAGACTTATTTTTCTACTGCATTATTGACTGTATGTTTGTTTTACTCCATGTGTAACTCTGTGTTGTTGTATGTGTCGAACTGCTTTGCTTTATCTTGGCCAGGTCGCAATTGTAAATGAGAACTTGTTCTCAACTTGCCTACCTGGTTAAATAAAGGTGAAAAAAAAGAGCACTTTTTGCCAGTCCTCTCTGGTCCAGCGACGGTGGGTTTGTGCCCATACGCGACGATGTTGCCGGTGATGTCTGGTGAGGACCTGCCTTACAACAGGCCTAAGAGCCCTCAGTCCAGCCTCTCTCAGTCTACTGTGGACAGTCTGAGCACTGATGGAGAGATTGTGCGTTCCTGGTGTAACTCGAGCAGTTGTTGTTGCCATCCTGTACCTGTCCTGCAGGTGTGATGTTCGGATGCACCGATCCTGTGCAGGTGTTATTACACATGGTCTGCTGCCACTGCGAGGACGATCAGCTGTCCGTCCTGTCTCCCTGTAGCGCTGTCTTAGGCGTCTCACAGTACGGACATTGAAATGTATTGCCCTGGACACATCTGCAGTCCTCATGCCTCCTTGCAGCATGCCTAAGGCATGTTCATGCAGATGAGCAGGGACCCTGGGCATCTTTCTTTTTGTGTTTTTCCAGAGTTAGTAGAAAGGCCTATTTAGTGTCCTAAGTTTTCATAATTGTGACCTTAATTGCCTACTGTCTGAAAGCTGTTAGTGTCTTAACGACCGTTCCACAGGTACATGTTCATTAATTGTTTATGGTTCATTGAACAAGCATGGGAAACAGTGTTTAAACCCTTTACAGTGAAGATCTGTGGAGTTATTTGGATTTTTACGAATAACCTTTGAAAGACAGGATGCTGAAAAAGGGCAGTTTCTTAATTTAGTAGTTATTTAAGTGATAATGCCAGAGAAGCCGGTGTTTGGAGGATATATTTGCACGGGTGTTAGGCCCGAGACTAAGTTTATGAGAACAAATTTGTTTACATCCCTGTTATTGTGCATTTCTCCTTCGCCAAGATAATCCATCCAGTTGACAGGTGTGACATATCAAGAAACTGATTAAACAGCATGATCATTACACAGGTGCACCTTGTGCTGGGGACAATAAAAGGCCACTCTAAAATGTGCAGTTTTGTCACACAACAACACCACAGATGCCTCAAGTTCTGGTGGACATTCCTGCTCACTGAAGGAATGTCCACCAGAACTGTTGCCAGAGAATTGAATGTTAATTTCTCTACCATAATGTATTTTTTATAGAATTTGGCAGTATGTCCAACCGGCTTCACAACTGCAGACCACATGTAATCACACCAGCCCAGGACCACCACATCTGGCTTCTTTACCTGCGGGATCATCTGAGACCAGCCACCCAGACAGTTGATGAAACTGAGGAGTATTTCTGTCTGTAATAAAGCCCTTTTGTAAGGAAAAACTCCTTCTGATTGGCTCATGTGAAATCCATAGATTAGGGCCTATTAAATGTATTTCAATTGACATATTTCCTTATATGAACTGTAACTCAGTAAAATCGTTGAGATTGTTGCATGTTGCATTTATATTTTTGTTAAGTATAGATTGATATATAGTCCTGTACTGTATATAGATGTCCTATCCTACCTCTTTCAGGTAATACATTCAATGCAGCATTAGCCTTATATTTAGCAAATTCATGATTGGTTATGAATAATAAGCTTCTAACGTATAGCCTCTGTCTTTTGCGCAATACACAAGCGCCTGTGCTCCGCTGGCCTCTCCTTAAAAAACACTCCTTAGCTCTTGGAGTCCCATGCAGGAAAAGCTAGACTAGAATAGCTTGCTGGACATCATTTATTTATTTATTTTTTCATTTCTTATACCAAGACTATTCCAAGGGAAGCACGCTCTTTTGTTTGCTGAATGTTAAATACAGTAGCCCAATAGAACTCACGGGTAGTTTGAAAGAAGAACGAACGCGCGATGGCGGTAGGCTATAGCAGTTATTTATTCAGACCCATAACCATTCCATCTTCGTGAAGAGAAGTGATCGACATCTGCATCTAATTCTAGTACTGTATTGTAAGAATGTCATTAGAATGATGGACAAGGACAACACAACGTATTCCATTTAACTGTTGAAAGCGAGGAAGGAAAGAAGCAACAAGAGACAGAAAGAGGAGGTAGGCTAATAGCATTAGGGGAAACATTATGAAAAGGTATATATGCGTCAACCTACTAATTATACAAATAGGCCCTAGTATATTTCAAAATTAAAATCAAATTCAATAGCCTATACTTGTAACTTTGTGCTAAACCAGAATTGCATGTTTTCTTCTGCTTTACCATGGTTTGAACGACGTGCGTAATTCCAGCCCATACAATACAGTAATACAGTTCACACTCAAAAATTAGCCTACTGGAGATGGTTTCATGTATTTACCCAGGAGAGCTAGCCACATCTATGTGATTTTATGTTTTTCTTTGTGCAGTAGCCTAATGTGCAGTAGCCTATATCATATACAGTGCATTCGGAAAGTATTCAGACCCCTTCACTTTTTCCACATTTTGTTACGTCACAGCCTTATTCTAGAAGGGATTACATATTTTCTTCACCTCAATCTACACATATTACCCCATAATGACAAAACAGAAAGAGATTATTGTTTTGCAAATGTAATAAACTGAAAAAGGACATTTACATAAGTGCTTCACCATAGGGATGGTGCCAGATTTCCTCCAGACGTGACACTTTGCATTCAGGCCAAAGAGTTCAAACTTGGTTTCATCAGACCAGAGAATCTTGTTTCTCATGTTCTGAGAGTCTTTAGGTGACTTTTGACAAACTCCAAGCGGGCTGTCACGTGCCTTTTACTGAAGAGTGGCTTCCGTCAGGCCACTCTACCATAAAGGCCTGATTGGTGGAGTGCTGCAGAGATGGTTGTCCTTCTGGAAGGTTCTCCCTTCTCCGCAGAGGAACTTTGGGGCTCTGTCAGAGTGACCATCAGGTTCTTGGTCACCTCTCTGACCAAGGCCCTTCTCCCCCGATTGCTCATGGTGGTTCCAAACTTCTTCCATAAGAATGAGGGAGGCCACTGTGTTCTTGGGAACCTTCAATGCTGCAGAAATGTCTTGATACACTTCTCCAGATCTATGCCTCGACACAATCTATGGACAATTTCTTCGACCTCATAGCTTGGTTTTTGCTCTGACATGCACTGTCAACTGTGGGTCCTTACATAGACAGGTGTGTGCCTTTCCAAATCATGTCCAATCAATTGAATTTACCACAGGTGGACTCCAATCAAGTCGTAGAAACATCTCAAGGATGATCAATGGAAACAGGATGCACCTGAGCTCAATTTGAAGTCTCATAGCAGAGGGTCTGATTACTTATGTAAATAAGATATATTTTTAAACATTTTAATACATTTGCAAAATTGTCTACAAACCTGTTTTTGGTTATGGGGAATTATGTGTAGGCTCTGTACTGTATTTGGTCTTTTTTGGGCTTGTGCTCATTAAATACCATTAATGTAGGGCTCATAAAATGTATTTAATATATGGCTCATCAGGCTCAGGTAGCATCAGGTTTGAATTTTTATGCTCTAATCAAATCCAGACATATTTATATGCTTTAATGCTTTTGAATGACATTTCCTGTTTTGGCAGGAAATACCGGGTTACCCGGGAAAAAGTAATTTATTCTCGGGATGGAACATTTGCAATATCCCGGGAAAATATTCAACTCTAACACCAACCTTCAATGTAAGGGCATTGGTGGGTGGATCTCGTAAGTAAAGTGATGTCAGAGTGATGTCACAGGAAGTAGCGTGGGTGAATGGGGTTGTGCAAGGTGAAGGGCAGTCCGTCTCCAGTTCGAGTAGAACCTTTTGATCCTGCCAGAGATGAAAGCCCCGGCCTGCCAGGGGGGCGTTGAAGCTAGCTAGCGCTGTAGCTAAGGGTAACAACCTCAAAGCACCCCAGAATAACCACACTGGTCCAGTCGCCGCACGTGGCATAGATGGCTTGGATGTCATTGTGGGACAGAGCTTGAAGCAGAGCTGTGGGATGGACCGAGGAGAAAACACCTCTGACTGGACCATTTACGTAAGCACATCCAAAATGGAGCAGTACACACAAAAAGAAAAGGCTAATGTGTCCCCATATCCAGATAAAACAAGTACAAAAGTACAGCTGCAGAAAATAAGGTAATATTCGCTCACTGTTTGCTTCTCACTGTGTCCTGCTCCAATAAGATTGTCTGTTGTTGGAGCAGTAGCACACAGGCTGATCAGAGCTACCCATACAGGCAGAATGGGCTGGGCTGAGGTGCAATAGACATGTGGGTGTGTGGTTCTTTGAAGAGTTCGGTTCAGGAAAACATTTAACCTCACGCACACCGGATCAGTGTTAATTTTGTCAACAATAGCCATGATGAAAGATACTCGTCAACAACCTATTTTTCCTGACTAAAACTATGACGACAATCAGACGAAATGCCCATGCAAAAAAAGGATTACAAATCACTTCTCATTTTAGTTGACGAACATCTAACGAGACGAGGATTCCATGCGAGATCAATGGACATATCATTTGACATGAAGCTGCTTTTCATCAGTTTTGTCCAATCCTAAACATGCATGCAGACCATCCTCTCATTGGCAGAATTGACATCTTTCAGCTGCAGGGTCAGATTGAGTTGATCTGCCCAGCCCTCCTACACAGCTCCCAGGTGGCCACTTATGTCACTCGTCAATCTTTTGAACTGATGCGAAGCCAGGACATTTGACTTGTAACTAACCTCAACTATACTTAACAAAAATATAAACGCAACATGTAAAGTGTTGGTCCCATGTTTCATGAGCTGAAATAAAAGACCCCAGTAATTTTTCATACTCACAAAAAGCTTATTTCTCTAAAATGTTGTGGACAATTTGTTCACATCCCTGTTAGTGAGCATTTCTGGTTTGCAAAGATAAGCCATCCGTCATTGAAACTGATGCATGTCAAGTTTATATTTTTGTTCAGTATAGAAACAATGTTTAACCTCTCTCTTACTTTCATGTAGGCTATTTTCGCTTTGATCACATCCGAAGTCCTTCTTTTCCATGTGCGCTTCTATTCATTCATTCATCTCGCGCTGCGGTCCTCGAATGCGAGTTGCGGTTGCCTTATTCTACAGGGAAAATGAATGCTATTTGTTGAATATTAGGAGGACAGTAATAGCTTTGGAATTTTTGGAAAGCTCAAATTCTACCCTTTAAGGAAACCAACTTATTTACCCCCTTGTTGGTTATGGCGGGGAGAAAATCAGAGCTGTTAATTGTATAACCTGTAGCCAAGGCTTTAAGCCTATATGGTTAACTATGGCTGGCATTAGTTACAATCAGCTACAATATCAATCTATACGAGGGGATAGTAGGCCTAGTTGGACAAGGCCATCTGCCTAAATATTCATTATTTAATAGAAGAAAATACACTGACTATGTGACTAAAATGGTTGTGACTAAAACTAGCCAAAAATGGTCTAGTTTAAGTCGACTGATAATGACTAAAACTAACAATGGATGAAATTACTAAAATGTGACTAAGACTAAAAGGTATTTTAAGACTAAAACTAAATCTAAATCAGCTGCCAAAATGAACACTGCCACTGGAGAAAAGTGTCCGAGGAGAAGTTCTGTTAAGAAAATACCAGATTCATGAAGACTACTCTATCCTTAGTGCAGTGTATTAGTTGACGGTAGGCCATGACCCCCCCCTCCATCTTGAAACTTGTTCAGAACCTGGAGAGGGTCCAAGTGTGTTTCTCTCCTGAGAGGAGAGCAAACAAAAGGCACACTTATTCCCACTGCCACAGTGACGGCCAAGGAGTTTACAGGGGGCGATTTTGGGAGGGATAGAAAGAAAACTGCTGGGACTGCAGATTGCAACATCGGACCATGGTAAACCCCTTCTCCTCATCTTCTCCCACCCGCCCTCACACACATGCGCACACACAGCATATACATTTTTTAAACTTTGCACCACTCTGACCACTAGGGGTTGTTAAGCAATAAGGCACAAGGGGGTGCGGTATATGGCCAATATACCACGGCTAAGGGCTGTATCCAGGCACTTCGCAACATATGGTGGTGGAGAAAGTACCCACAATCATACTTGAGTAAAAGTAAAGATATCTTAATAGAAAATGACTGAAGTAAAAGTGATAGTCACCCAGTAAAAGTCTAAAAGTATTTGGTTTTAAATATACATAAGTATAAAAGTTAAAGTATAAATAATTTAAAATTGCTTATAATATGCACATCAGACAGATTTTTTACAGATAGCCAGGGGCACACTACAATACGCAGACAAAGTATTTGTGTTTAGTGAGAACTGAGGCAGTAGGGATGACCACTCACTCTTGATAAGTGAGTGAATTGGACCATTTTCGTGTCCTGCTAAGCATTGAAAATTAAAAAGGTAATTTTGGGTGTCAGGGAAAATGTATGGAGTAAAAAGCACATTATTTTCTTTAGGAATGTAGTGGAGTAAAAGTACAAGTTGTCAAAAATATAAATAGTATAGTACAGATATAAAAAAAAACTACTTGAGTATTTTTTATGTTTTATTTTATTTAACTAGGCAAAGTCAGTTAAGAACAAATTCTTATTTACAATGACGGCCTACCCCGGCCAAACCTGGAAGACGCTGGACCAATTGTGCGCCGCCCTCTGGCACTCACAATCACGGCCGGATGTGATGCAGCCTGGATTCGAACCAGGGACCAGGGAAAACCCCTGAGGTGCCTTATTGCTATTAAAAACTGGTTATCAACGTAATTAGAGCAGAAAAAATAAATGTTCATAATACATTATAACTGTGCTTAGCGTCAGGTAAGTTCTGACCAAGGTAGTGATTCAATTACATTTTCTGTTTTACATTTCATCCTTTCAGCCCAATATGTTGGTCAAAAGGTTGTATTAAAAGAACACATTTTAAAAAGTCTCAGAGCAGTCTCAACACCACTATTGAGCAATGCCATGTGGTCTAGCCAGGAGAGGGTTAGAGGTGGGTAGAGCTATGGGAACCACAGGGGTCCTTCCTCAGGTGCCCCTCACCTGCCTGTCTCTGTGCCAATTAGGAGAATGTCAGCATGGCAGTGACCCTTTATTATGGCGGAAAGTTCAAGGTAGAGACACAGGTGGACGCTCCTGTTCAAAGTTCTCTCGCCCAGACAGAGGAGCGGGGAAATGAAGGGACACAGCGCTAGGTCACCAGAGACACAGAGACAGGGAGACACAGGGAACGTTATGGGGGCCCAGGGCAATTTAGGGATGAGCTAGATTTTTCTGTCATTCAGCATCCTTTCCCAACTCACCCTCATTGGTTTAAGAAGTGATTGGTTGACAGAAAAAGAGGAAATGGAGACAAGTAACTTTAGAGAACACGACAGAGAAAAGGTAGCCGGGGGGGGGGGGGGGGGGGAATTGAAGTAAGCGGTGTCAAAATGTCAAACGGCACGTCGTCAGAAACCAAACTGCCGTTACCACCACGAGAAAGATTTTGAAAGAGAAAGAGAGGAGAGAGAGGAGAGCAAGAGGAGCTGGAGCGTGGTGGCAGAAACGCCTCCTACCATTATACTTCTGTTGCAAACGTACCCTGTCTCTCCCTCCCTTCCTTCACCCCTTTCATCGTGTCTCCTGTCACCGTTAGTCTTGTGTGAGAGGAATGTGACAGGCTTTCACACTGAACTAGCCAGAGATAAGCCACTGGGGCACACACACTAATATGGAAAACCACAGGAGGTTATTATAGTTTAGTGATTCTTCTATTAGCTTTAATTTCTATTCGTTTTTTAGATTTTTATTTTAAATTCTGTTGAGTTTCAGTTAGTTTTCAAACCTGATTTACTCGTTTTTATGTAGTTTGAGTTTTATAAAATAATTTCTATTTCGTTTTTATATTTTTAGTGTTATGGACAGAAAGTAGCCTTACATGCTGACCAGACCGGACACATCGCGTGCGCGAGCGTCGCAAAATACATTTAGAAATCCATGTTATTCAATTATTGCACCCACACTGCTGGCGCGTGCCAACGAGCGTCTGCGACGCCAAGGGCTAAAAATAGAAGTCTTTCCTATTTCTGACGCAGATCGCACTGAAAGTCATCTCCTCATTGGTTTATAGAAGCAGGTACCCACGTGCCATCTCCTCATTGGTTATACCCACGTGGGTGATTGAAAGACGAACTTTGTTGCCGGTTGTCGTGGTAATACAATGAAAGTTTAGATGCGATCACCATATAAGTTCAAAGATGAAAAAGCCTGGAAGGAGGAGAGATGACTAGAAACGATTAGGTTGGCCGTTTTATGTGTGGATTAATTGTCGGAGTAGAGGTCCTTGTGCATTTCAGGTAAAATAACAACTCAATGTTTATATCCCAGGACAAAGTAGCTAGCAACAGCAAGGTAGCTAAATAGGACAAATTAACGTTAGCTAGCAAGTGCAAGCTAGCTAGCTAAATTGCCATACGTGTTTAATGCTTTTCGACCTGTCCCCAAATTAATGTAATTGGTTCAGAGTTTGTTTTGATATTTTAACCTGCGTGTCGTGATCGCGTTTGGTGTGGGGGGGCAAAATAAATGTATGCACGATGGCGCACGCGCGCAGCCGGTTTGGGTTACGTGTGGGAGGCTAGGAGTCATTTATGTGTCGTAGGCCTATAAATGTCACTTCTTGCCACTGGGTGATGGGTCAAGTCATAAGTTTGGTTCATAAAAAATACTAAGAGCTGATCCGGGAGGACCATGAACAATGAGCAGTAGGTACCAGTGTATATGGTTCCACTGCCACAGGTCTGTCCGGCAAGAACAAGTCCAGATGTCTTTAGGAAAGGTTTATTACAGATAACGGTTCTTTAATGGATTATTATTCTGACCGGACATTCTGTAGTGGTTGCTACCGGCCTTAAGCCAGCAACTAAGGTTTCTTATTACATTTATGGTCCTTTGACTCTCTACAACCTAACCCTATTTTCCAGTTAGGTTTAAATTATAAATCAATCTTAAACGTGACTTGGATGTAAAAGGATAATCGTCATTGTCCAACTCAGATTCAGACATTTCTGCCGCGCCGTTCAAAGCTATGGCCAGCTCTGGAGGTTGAGCGATGCATGCTGTGCCTTGTTGGAGGAGGGGTGATAGAAGCAGGCTGATATGCCCATAAGCGAAACAGTCAGTCCTTTCTTGATCCATCGGTCTACACACAGGGTTATTTTTCCATGGCTCTTTCAAGAATCTCATTAACTAACTGAGTTGCTGTATCCATTTGCAAAACAATCAACTCATTTACTCTAGCAGTGACAGGACTTTTACATTTGGGACCAAGTGTTTGGTAGAATTTCCTGAAGGCTGGCTAATCTTGTGGACTTGCCACACTGGAAGAATAAATTAACCAGTGCTTCTTCTCTTTTTCAGACTCATTTGTATTGGGTTGTCATGTTTCTGCTCTTTAATTGCAAACTGCTAAAGTTGGTTGTCCTGACATGCAGCTACTAATAACTTGTCGTTATCCTGCAATTGTTTGTATGATTCTTTGTGGGTGCTGTTCAGATGAACTTTGATGAACTCCTTACTCATCATCAGAAGGGCATTCAAACCAAACTATCCAATCAGGGAGGGGCTTATTGAGTTAATCGTTGGCAGGACCAGAATAGCAGTGTTTTCACAGCACTGCATGAACACGAAGAGTGAGTCTAAAATTACGTGTGAAGGAAGTGAAAGTGGAGTGTGGCGAGACAACTCAAAGGGAAAGGTGTTAAAGAAAGCACTGTGCTGGCTAATGGCAGACAGATAGAAATCCAGTCTCGCTCAAACAGAGGACATTTTTTGTTGTTGTTGCTTTGCTTAGCAGCAAGGTCCTGGAACGACAGTTTTTTCAGGCTCCGCTCTATTCAGGAGGAAAATAACTCCGAGGGGTGGTCAGGGTTGAAAAGAAGAAAGAAGAAGTGAAACTCGACACACTTTGAAACAGAGGCGCGAGATGAGTCACGGTACAGTACACGGTTTGGTCAGAGACTCCAAAGACGCACGCTTCTCCACGCGCAACCGCCGCTCTGACAAGTGCTCTCGCCTCCCACGCCCTTTTTCAGAAGTCTCTTTTCAACCTCTCTCTCTCGTTTTGTTTTCCTTTCACTAGTCGAGTTTCACTTCTTCTTTCTTCTTTTCAACCCTGACCCCCTCTCCGAGTTATTTTCCTCCTGAATAGAGAGGAGCCTGAAAAACTGTCATTCCAGGGCCTTGCTGCTAAGCAAAGCAACAACAAAAAAATTCCCTCCTTTTGAGCGTCTGTGTTGAGTGCTACATCAAGTGTCTCGCCTCTGCTCCATTGAGGCTGGCTCAGAAAATAGCCAGACACTCACCAGTCAGATTTCAAATTTTTATTTAACCAGGTAGGCCAGTTGAGAACAAGTTCTCATTTACAACTGCGACCTGGCCAAGATAAAGCAAAGCAGTGAGACACAAACAACAACACAGTTGTTACACTTGGAGTTACACTTGGAATAAACAAATTATACAATAGAGAAAAAATCTATATACAGTGAGTGCAAATGAGGTAAGATTAGAGAGGTAAGGCAATAAATAGGCCATGGTGGTGAAGTAATTACAATTTAGCAATTAAACACTGGAGTGAAAGATGTGCAGAAGATGAATGTGCAAGTAGAGATACTACTAGAGATACTGGGGTGCAAAGGAGCAAAGGAGCAAAAAAATGAATAACAATATGGGGATGAGGTAGTTAGATGAGCTATTTACAGGTGCAATGATCTGTGAGTTGCTCTGACAGCTGATAATGAAAGTTACTGAGGGAGATATGAGTCTCCAGCTTCAGTGATTTTTGCAATTTGTTCCAGTAATTGCCAGCAGAGAACCGGAAGGAAATGAGGCCAAAGGACAAAATATACCAGAGCGTGTGCTATGGGTGGGTGCTGCTATGGTGACCAGTGAGCTGAGATAAGGCGGGGCTTTACCTAGCAAAGACTTATAGATGACCTGGAGCCAGTGGGTTTGGCAACGAATTTGAAGCGAGGGCAAGCCAACGAGAGCATACAGGTCGCAGTGGTGGGTAGTATATGGGCTTTGGTGACAAAACGGATGGCACTGTGATAGACTAAATCCAATTTGCTGAATAGAGTGTTGAGGCTATTTTGTAAATGACATCACTGACGTCAAGGATCGGTAGGATAGTCAGTTTTACGAGAGTGTTTGGCAGCATGAGTGCATGATGCTTTGTTGCGAAATAGGAAGCTGATTCTAGATTTAATTTTGGATTGGAGATGCTTAATGTGAGTCTGGAAGGAGAGTTTACAGTCTAACCAGACACCTAGGTTTTTGTAGTTGTCCACATATTCTAAATCAGAACCCGCCAGAGTAGTGATGCTGGACGGGCAGGCAGGTGCAGGCAGAGATCGGTTGAAGAGCATGCATTTAGTTTTACTTGCATTTAAGTGCAGTTGGAGGCCACGGAAGGAGAGTTGGCATTGGAGCTTGTCTGGAGGTTAGTTAACACAGTGTCCAAAGAAGGGCCAGAAGTATACAGAATGGTGTCGTCTGCGTAGACATGGATCAGAGAATGACCAGCAGCAAGAGCGACATTATTGATGTATACAGAGAAAAGAGTCGGCCCGAGAATTGAACCCTGTGGCACCCCCATAGAGACTGCCAGAGGTCCGGACAACAGGCCCTCCGATTTGACACACTGAACTCTGTCTGAGAAGTAGTTGGTGAACCAGGTGAGGCAGTCATTTGAGAAACCAAGGCTGTTGAGTCTGCCGATAAGAATGTGGTGATTGACAGAGTCGAAAGCTTTGGCCAGGTCGATGAATACGGCTGCACAGCATTGTCTTTTATCAATGGTGGTTATGATATCGTTTAGGACCTAGAGCGTGGCTGAGGTGCACCTATGACCAGCTCGTAAACCAGATTGCATAGCGGAGAAGGTACGGTGAAATTCAAAATGGTCGGTGATCTGTTTGTTAACTTGGCTTTCGAAGACCTTAGAAAGGCAGGGTAGGATAGATATAGGTCTGTAACAGTTTGGATCTAGAGTGTCACCCCCTTTGAAGAGGGGGATGACCGTGGCAGCTTTACAATCTTTGGGGATCTCAGACGATACGAAAGAGAGGTTGAACAGGCTAGTAATAGGGGTTGCAACAATTGCAGCGGATAATTTTAGAAAGAGAGGGTCCAGATTGTCTAGCCCAGCTGATTTGTAGGGGTCCAGATTTCACAACTCTTTCAGAACATCAGCTATCTGGATTTGGGTGAAGGAGAAATGGGGGACGCTTGGGCGAGTTGCTGTGGGGGGTGCAGGGCTGTTGACCGGGGTAGGAGTGGCCAGGTTGAAAGCATGGCCAGCCGTAGAAAAATGCTTATTGAAATTCTCAATTATCGTGGATTTATCGGTGGTGACAGTGTTTCCTAGCCTCAGTGCAGTGGGCAGCTGGGAGGAGGTGCTCTTATTCGCCATGGACTTTACAGTGTCCCAGAACATTTTGGAGTTAGTGCTACAGGATGCAAATTTCAATTTGAAAAAGCTAGCCTTTGCTTTCCTAACTGCCTGTGTATATTGGTTCCTAACTTCCCTGAAAAGTTGCATATCGCGGGGGCTATTCAATGCTAATGCAGTACACCACAGGATGTTTTTGTGCTGGTCAAGGACAGTCAGATCTGGAGTGAACCAAGAGTTATATCTGTTCCTGGTTCTACATTTTTTGAATGGGGCATGCTTATTTAAGATGGTGAGGAAAGCACTTTTGAATAACCAGGCATCCTCTACTGACGGAATGAGGTCAATACCCTTCCAGGATACCGGGCCAGGTCGATTAGAAAAGCCTGCTCGCTGAAGTGTTTTAGGGAGTGTTTGACAGTGATGATGTGTGGTGGTTTGACCGCAGACCCATTACGGACGCAGGCAATGAGGCAGAGGTGTATTTAGAGGGCAGGTTGGTCAGGATGATATCTATGAGGGTGCCCGTGTTTACAGATTTGGGGTTCTACCTGGTAGGTTCATTGATCATCTGTGTGAGATTGAGGGCATCTAGCCTAGATTGTAGGACGGCCGGGGTGTTAAGTATGTCCCAGTTTAGGTCACCAAAGAGTACGAGCTCTGAAGATAGATGGGGGGCAATCAATTCACATATGGTGTTCAGTGCACAGCTGGGGCTGAAGGTGGTCTATAACAAGCGGCAACGGTGAGAGACTTGTTTCTAGAAAGGTGGATTTTTAGAAGTAGAAGCTTGAATTGTTTGGGCACAGACCTGGATAGTATGACAGAACTCTGCAGGCTATCTCTGCAGTAGATTGCAACTCCACCCCCTTCGGCAGGTCTATCTTGTCGGAAAATGTTATAGTTAGGGATGGACATTTCTGTTTTTTTGTGGCCTTCCTAAGCCAGGATTCAGACATGGCTAGGACATTCGGGTTGGCAGAGTGTGCTAAAACACTGAATAAAACAAACTTAGGGAGGAGGCTTCTAATGTTAACATGCATGAAACCAAGGCTTTTACAGTTACAGAAGTCAACAAATGAGAGCGCCAGGGGAATGGGAGTGGAGCTAGGCGCTGCAGGGCCTGGATTAACCTCTACATCACCAGAGGTACAGAGGAGGAGTAGGATAAGGGTACCGCTAAAGGCTATAAGAACTGGTCGTTTAGTGCGCTCGGAACAGAGAGTAAAAGGAGCAGGTTTCTGGGCGTGGAAGAATAGATTCAAGGCATAATGTACAGACAAGAGTATGGTAGGATGTGAATACAGTGGAGGTAAACCTAGGCATTGAGTGACGATGAGAGAGGTTTTGTCTCTAGGGACACCATTTAAACCAGATGAGGTCACCGCATGTGTGGGAGGTGGAACAAAAGGGCTAGCTAAGGCATATTGAGCAGGGCTGGAGGCTCTACAGTGAAATAAGACAATAATCACTAACCAAAACAGCAATGGACAAGGCATATTGACATTAGGGAGAGGCATGCGTAGCCGAGTGATCATAGGGACCAGTGAGTAGCTAGGCGAGCTGGAGACACGGCGATTCAGACAGCTAGCGTGCCGGGGCTAGCAGAAGGGCCTTAGGGGGACGTTGCGAAGGAAGAGTCTGTTGTAGCCCCCTCGGACGGTTACGTCGGCAGACCAGCCGTGATGGATCGACAGGGCTCCGTGTAAGCAGTAAAAGGGTCCAGGCCAATTGACAAAATAGGTATTGTAGTCCAAGAAATTAACTGATGGACCTCTTTAGCTAACAGTCCGATATGCTCTAGACAGCTAGCGGGCCGTGGTTAGCAGGCTAGCGGATGGGCCTTCAGGGGATGTCGAGACGGATCGACGGGGCTCTGTGTCGGCAGTAAAAGGGATCCAGGCCAATTGTCAAAATAGGTATTGTAGCCCAAGGAGTAGCTGATGGACCTCTTCAGGTAGCCGGGAGATGGGACTAGCACGAGGCTAGTTCCAGGCTAACTGGTGCTTGCTTTGGGAGGTGTGTCTCAGACAGCACGTGGAAATACATTAGTGACAAGGGGACCCATCTGCCTGCTTCAGGCACAATGGCACTGCTCACAACCACGTTGGTGCCACCCCAACGGAGGTTTTGTCAATGCACCGCAAGGCAAGCCAGCTAAGCAGGGAAAAAGAGGGATGTGTGAGGGTTTTTGTGCCCGAGATTTCAAACTGAGGTCATTTCAAACTGAGGTGAGTGTGCAACCGTAAGCATCTAGGACTCTATCCCACTATCCTGGCTGCTCCACTATATAAATCTCACATGACAGCTTCACATTGTCCAGTTTCTCAGTCTTTGTTAGATGTGCACCTGGCCACTGCACTGTGCCAGCGAAACCCCATAAAGAGTGCCACAATGGGACAAACATGAAGCTTTCAGGGTTACCATGGATACTGGCAAGCATCCCGGTAGCCTCCACTGTCGACCCCCACCCTCACTGCTTTTGGTGTTTTACAAATGTCCTTATAGACAAAATGACCCCCACCCTGCACCATGACCCTGTCCACTCTACCTTAACCCCCAACCCTCCCTCCCTGTAGATTCTGGCTGTAAGAGCATCTATCGGACCATGCCAGCGTCCTGGGGCTGCCGGCTTCCTGGAAGGGCTGTAACCCAAAGCCTGTAACCATACCTGGGGGATCTAGTTCGTCAGAAGGGCACAGGCAGCAGACACCCACAGCCCCCAGAGACAGGCGCTCCCTCCCTGAGTGGGTCGGCCCGGTCCGTAGCCCTGTCCAGGAGGAGTAGTGTTTCTAGAACCCGAGCCGTTAGAGAGAAACTGGGGGTAACCGGACACCCCGTACAGGGAATACTGACCTGGATAAGGAGAGGGATGCTGGGGCTCTGAGAATCCGGAAACATCCGGGCCACAGTTCCACAATATCCTGTGTTCTAGCTACTATATATAGCCTGTTGTGTGTTCCTGGATTGTTTCTCATGTACTGCTCATGGGTAGCTCTCTAACGTGAAAGCATGTCATGTTACACTGTTGTCTTGGGGTCAAATGTCAAAGGAAAAAGAGCTCCCTTTGCGATACATACTGTTTGCTACTCTACCATCTCTCTCAGCCACCCTCAATAGCCTCTTCTCGATCAGATGAGGCTGTAAAATGACAGTATGTTGATACCAGGCAGGAATGCGGGCGGTATGTGTGGTAATTGGGCTTCTCCAAGCTCTGATGCTGCTGATGGTCATTAGTAGCCTACCAAACTTGCTAACTTCCTGGAACTCTGCACTCTATTGTCCCTCTAATCACTCTGACATCAATGCAAATGTATTCAAACACCTCATGGGTGCCCATTAGCTCATGTTGCGCAACATTTCTATAGGCTATGTAATTGTGTGAGAAAACAGAGTTTTGATGGCCTCTATTAAAAAGAGGCGGATCCCATCAGCTTTCTATAGGCTAGGTTTACTACATTTTATTCATCAACTTTTCTAATATTAAAGCACATTGATTCGCTTTAACACAGGAACATAGCCTACCTGGCTGGCATGAAAACGAACCATGGGAAGAGCGTCCTCTATTCGCTATTTAAGTGCATAGATGACATGTATTTTTCTCTCATGCCCCTGTTCCGGGACAGGTGCATGATAATGGTCCATTCTAAATCAAAACTAATTTCACACATATTATTGTGAATTAAATTAAGAATAGTTTGCTGGGTGACAATATTAGCCTATCACTTGTGAATGGTGTATTATCACTTGTGAATGATGCCCATGCGCATTAAGGCACGGAACAGCGCATGCCTTTTTCCCCCAATCACATGAATCCGCTTTATAACCAGAGTAGAGCCTAACTGGCATACATAGGCTGTGCATGAGTTTCACGTTTGGGGAAGATCATTTTCACCATATAAATGCACCTTTATAATAAAGCATTACATGCATAATGACATTTGCAATCACTTTCGAGAACAGTTTTCCCGCTAATTGATAGCATTTTGGAACAGTAGCCCTTTTAGCCTACTTTAGCCTGGTGCATATTGCTGCGCTTATAATGTGAAAATAAATGGCCTTAAAATTTTAAGCTAAACAATCAACCTCATTGCTTTTAAAAGTTTTTGGGATGCGAGTGGTTGTATTAATTTGGCATCTATCACATCCCACAACTGTCCCAGAGTAGGTTTGGAATATTTATTTATTGCACAGAAGTTGACCAATATAATTTTTTTTAAATAATGGCACAGAATTCTAAGCAAATATTGTCTGCTAAATGAAATAGTGTAGCCCACAGCCAGATGGCATAGCCAGATCAGGGCCTAACATAAGGCCAACTCAGAGTATGCTATTCTGTTCTTCTGAAATAGACTACATTTTCTTCATGTCATGTTTCTTTAGACCTGTCTAAAATAAATAATGGATTTATTGTGATGGTGTAGGCTATATCAAATGGATTTATTCTACTTTTAAAATGTAGATGTTCCAAAGGTCTGGATCAGTAGCTTGTAGGCTGTGCGTGGAAGCCAGGAGATGCTAAACGTGTTTAAGCTAATTAACAGGTCAATTACAGTGAGACCGGCAGTTATTTGCTTGACAATCACCAGCTCACGTGTCCGACACAATAATAAGTTCCCCACACATTTAGCTTTAGCTTTAGCTAACACTTTGATATTTCTCCTACTGCTAGGTTCAACTGGGAAATGTGTGTCTGGTTTGACATTGTAACCCCAGCATCTCTCTCTCTCTCTCGAAGGGCAAAGAATCTAATTGCGATTTCATTTAAGCAGATATTGCGATTGGACTTGAACTGTGCTGCTTGAGTGACAGGGGGGCGAGGCTTGGTGTGTGTGGGAAGCAGCCGCAAGAGGAGAGACGGAGACGTCAAAAAGAGTCAACTATAAAAACGGACGTTACTCACGGCTGAGTGGCGTTTGAAAATATCGCATGCAATATGGATCTCTTGCGATATGCATATTGCGTATGTCAATATTGCAATTTCGATGTGCATTTCGATTAATTGTGCAGTCTTACTCCTGACTCACCTCCTCGATGTAGCTCTCCATGAAGGATCCCCGGAACATGGCCGCCATCCAGTCGCAGCTGGAGATGAGCAGGGGCTTGTGGGCCGGCAGGTATCCATCGTCCAGGTGGAACACCACATCTAAAACCGGGGGAGGGAAAAGACTGAGCACTCATCTTGGAGTGAGCCACAGAGTCGAGGATACAGAAAGACGGGAAGACAGACAGACACACACACAGACAGACAGACGCACACAGAGAGAGGTAGACAGAGCAAGAGAGAAATTGACAGATAGACAGAACTCTATTTGACAGACGGGAGGGATAGGGTGGCACACAGTGACAAGCAGAGTTGAGATACTAAGTTTGAAACCTATATATACACACATTTGAAGGGCTCAAGCTATTTATTCTGTTCGGAGGCCCAAAGATGTCCTCCTAAAGAAGAAGCATTCTATAAAAAAATCAAAACCAAATCCTAGGGCAGACCTATAGGCCTCGCCAATCTTCACAGGGCATAGAAACCACTAGAGCGTGTAAATCATTTATATTCAGGAGGTACACTACATGACCAAATGTATGTGGACACCTGCTTGTCGAACATCTCATTCCAAAATCATGGGTATTAAATATGGAGTTGGTCCCCCATTCAAGAATGCCCATTTCCCTTTATTCAGATTACAACCTCTCACTTTTGGTTATTTGAAAATGTAATTATCTCTAAAATATTGCTATTTTTAAAACAAGCCATAGAAAGTTGGTTGCAATTTCAGTTTAATCCACCAGAAAATACAGAACATTTATTACAACAAATATTATGGTTAAACTAAAATATACTAAATAAAGCTGGTTGAGAGAATGCCAAAAGTGTGCAAAGCTGTTATCAAGGTGGCTACTTTGAAGAATATCAAATATCAAATATATTTTGTTTACTACATGATTCCATGTGTTATTTCATAGTTTCGATGTCTTCACTAATTTTCTACAATGTAGAAAATAGTAAAATAAAGAAAAACCCTGGAATGAGTAGGTGTGTCCACGCTGGTACTGTATATGCAGTTGAAGTCGGAAGTTTACATACACCTGAGCCAAATACATTTAAACTCAGTGTTTCCCAATTCCTGACATTTAATCCTGGTAAAAATGCACTGTTTTAGGTCAGTTAGGATCAGCACTTTATTTTAAGAATGTGAAATGTCAGAATAATAGTAGGGAGAATGATTTATTTCAGCTTTTATTTCTTTCATCACATTCCAAGTGGGTCAGAAATGTACATACACCCAATTAGTATTTGGTAGCATTGCCTTTAAATTGTTTAACTTGGGTCAAACGTTTTGGGTAGCCTTCCACAAGCTTCCCACAATAAGTTGGGCGAATTTTGGCCCATTCCTCCTGACAGAGCTGGTGTAACTGAGTCAGGTTTGTAGGCCTTCTTGCTCGCACACGCTTTTTCAGTTCTGCCCACAAATTTTCTATAGGATTGAGGTCAGGGCTTTGTGATGGCCACTCCAATACCTTGACTTTGTTGTCCTTAAGCCATTTTGCCACAACTTCGGAAGTATGCTTGGGGTCATTGTCCATTTGGAAGACCCATTTGCAACCAAGCTTTAACTTCCTGACTGATGTCTTGAGATGTTGCWTCAATATATCCACATAATTTTCCTGCCTCATGATGCCGTCTATGTGTGAAGTGCACCAGTCCCTCCTGCAGCAAAGCACCCCCACAACATGATGCCGCCACCCCTGTGCTTCACGGTTGGGATGGTGTTCTTCGGCTTGCAAGCGTCCCCCTTTTTCCTCCAAACATAACGATGGTCATTATGGCCAAACAGTTCCATTTTTGTTTCATCAGACCAGAGGACATTTCACCCAAAAGTATGATCTTTGTCCCCATGTGCAGTTGCAAACCATAGTCTGGCTTTTTTTCTGAGGTCTTGGCTGATTTCCTTTCATTGTCCCATGATGTCAAGCAAAGAGGCACTGAGTTTGAAGGTATGCCTTGAAGTACATCCACAGGTACACCTCCAATTGACTCAAATTAGGTCAATTAGCCTATCAGAAGCTACTAAAGCCATGATATAATTTTCAGGAATTTTCCAAACTGTTTAAAGGCACAGTTAACTTTGTGTATGTAAACTTCTGACCCACTGGAATTGTGATACAGTGAATTATAAGTGAAATAATCTGTCTGTAAACAATTGTTGGAAAAATGACTTGTGTCATGCACAAAGTAGATGTCATAACCGACTTGCCAAAACTATAGTTTGTTAACAAGAATTTTGTGGAGTGGTTAAAAAACGAGTTTTAATGACTCCAACCTAAGTGTATGTAAACTTCCGACACAACTGGATTTGAGATAAACTGAACGAAAAAAGAAAAGTCCTCTCACTGTCAACTGCGTTTATTTTCAGCAAACTTAACATGTGTACATATTTGTATGATCATAACAAGATTCAACAACTGAGACATAAAATGAACAAGTTCCACAAACATGTGACTAACAGACATTTAATAATGTGTCTCTGAACAAAGGGGGGGGGGGTCAAAATCAAAAGTAACAGTCGGTATCTGGTGTGGCCACCAGCTGCATTAAGTACTGCAGTGCATCGCCTCCTCATGGACTGCACCAGATTTGCCAGAGATTGCCTGCAATGACAACAAGCTCAGTCCGATGATGCTGTGACACACCGCCCCAGACCATGAAGGACCCTCCACCTCCAAATCGATCCCGCTCCAGAGTACAGGCCTCGGTGTAACGCTCATTCCTTCAGCGATAAACGCGAATACCACCATCACCCCTGGTGACACAAAATCGCGACTAGTCAGTGAAGAGCACTTTTTGCCAGTCCTGTCTGGTCCAGCGACGGTGGGTTTGTGTCCATAGGCGACGTTGTTGCCGGTGATGTCTGGTGAGGACCTGCCTTACAACAGGCCTACAAGCCCTCAGTCCAGCCTCTCTCAGCCTATTGCAGACAGCCAGCACTGATGGAGGGATTGTGCGTTCCTGGTGTAACTCGGGCAGTTGTTGTTTCCATCCTGTATCTGTCCCGCAGGTGTGATGTTCGGATGTACCGATCCTGTGCAGGTGTTGTTACACGTGGTCTGCCACTGCGAGGACGATCAGCTGTCCGTCCTGTCTCCCTGTAGCGCTGTCTTAGCCGTCTCACAGTACAAACATTGCAATTTATTGCTCTGGCCACATCTGCAGTCCTCATGCCTCATTGAAGCATGCCTAATGCACGATCATGCAGATGAGCAGGGACCCTGGGCATCTTTCTTTTTGTGTTTTTTAGAGTCAGTAGAACGGCCTTTATAGTGTCCAAAGTTTTTATAACTGTGACCTTAATTGCCTACCGTCTGTAAGCTGTTAGTGTCTTAACGTCCGTTACACAGGTGCATGTTCATTAATTGTTTATGGTTCATTGAACAAGCATGGGAAACAGTGTTTAAACCTTTTACAACGAAGATCTGTAAAGTTATTTGGATTGTTACGAATTATCTTTGAAAGACAGGGTCCTAAAAAAGGGACGTTTCTAGTTTATATATTTACAAAACAAATATATAGGGGATTGGAAATGATGCAGATAATTACATTGATGGAAGCCACAATCTATTTGCTATATTAAAGCTGATCTGCTCCCTAAAAATACAAAAATAAACTTTACAGTTGGCACTATGAATTGGGGCAGGTAGCATTCTCCTGGCATCCGCCAAACCCAGATTCGTCTGCCAGACTGCCAGATGGCGAAGTGTGATTCAGCACTCCAGAGAACGATTTCCACTGCTCCAGAGTCCAATGGCAGCGAGCTTTACACCACTCCAGCCGACGCTTTGCATTGCGCATGCTGATCTTAGGCTTGTGTGTGGCTGCTCGGCCATGTAAACCCATTTCATGAAGCTCCCGGCGAACAGTTCTTGTGCTGACGTCTGGAACTGAGGACAGACGATTTTTACTCGCTATGCGCTTCAGCACTCAGAGGTCCTGTTCTGTGAGCTTGTGCGTCCTACCACCTCGCGGCTGAGCCGTTGATGCTCCTAGATGTTTCCACTTCACAATAACAGCATTTACAGTTGACCGGTACAGCTCTAGCAGGGCAGAAATTTGACTTACTGACTTGTTGGAAAGGAGGCATACTATGACGATGCCATGTTGAAAGTCACTGAGCTCTTCAGTAAAGCCATTCTACTGCCAATGTTTGTCTATGGAGATTGCATGGCTGTGTGCTTTTTTTTTTTTTTTTTTTTACACCTGTCAGCAACAGGTGTGGCTGAAATACAGAATCCACTAATTTGAAGGGGTGTCCACAGACTTCTGTGTATATTGAAAAAGAAATACCCACGGAACCTGACACAATGACTATAAAATAAGGATTGTGGTATGCCAGCTGATGGTAGAAAAGTCTACAGTTCCTTTAGAGATGGTATAGGACTCTCACCTTGAGGTAAACGCTATAGCCAACATGCACACAAACGAAGCAGAAATAAGTGACGTAAAGAAACACATGGGCACGGCACACATACTGAGAAAGCAGAAAAGCTCAGCAACACATATTTAGATCGATGACACCAACTGAAGCACAGGACACACAAACAAAATATTGCATATAGGAAAAACAATATCATGGCCATAGATCCAGAAGTGTGAATTCATGGGAGAATATTGGAATAAAGTGGGAATGCTAAATGTGCTGTATACACACACACAAACGCACGCACACACATGCATACTAGCTCTGAGAACGCAGTATGTCAAGGCAAGTGGGGGCAGTGTGTTTACCGGCGAAGGTACCCTTGCTGAGGCACTCTTTGATGCGGTTGGCTCGGCGGACATGGAAGGCCTTGGTGATCTCCTGGTTCATGAAGCTTTCACGGTTCAGCACGTTGGCCACCATCATCCTCAGGTCAAACACCTCCAGCAGCTCGGCGATGGTGGCCACCTGCATCAGGTCCCCTCGGCTCTCGTCCAGACTGCCTGTGTACAGGTACTGCAGCACCGCCTGGAACCACAGCAAAGTTGAAAAAATAATCAACACCCTCTCGGAATTGAGTATTAAGCCAAGCAGTGGTATAAATTAAGTTAATAAACACCATTTGATGTGTTTGGATTAACCTCACTTTAATGACCTTTAATTCTCCTTTAAAACGTCTTTGTTGCCCTAAAATGTGTTATAGTTGTGATGACCAGTAGGAGACATTCTTCACAGTGAAATAAAATGATTATACAACCCTGGAACAGTGATGGGAATGGGAACCTCACGGTGTAGCTGGTTTTGCATGATTTAATATAGTGATTTAGCAGACGCTACTATCCAAAGCGTCTTGCAAGACTTGTTTTGTTGGTATCTGATCTTACCTGGAAGGGTTCTTCCTGTATGAGGCCGTCCATGGAGACCACAGTCATGAGGCGAAGTCGCCCCGTCTCAGGGTCAGCTATGTGCTCCAGGTACACACTCAGGAAGCCCCTCCCCCATCCCGAGAGGCCACGGCCGGCTCCCAGGGGCCCCAGAGGGCACTGGCTCCTGGCGGGGAGGGCGTTATCACTTTTGGAAGTCCTCAGGGAGCCCTGCTGGAGCATGGGTGGCCGTTTGAGTCCCCTGGCGCCCCCCTCCCCCTCCTTATCGATGTCCAAGCTCTTAGTACGCCCTGCCTGCTCTTTGGCACCTCTCCTACTCTGTTCATCCTCCTCACCGCTCTCGGCGTGCTCCTCTCCTTCCCAATCCGCCTCGATGGCCAGCAGATCCAGGGTGAAGAGGTCGTAGAACTTGGAGCAGGAGGTGGCCAGGTAGACTTTGTGTGCGAAGACYCGCGTGGCSCCGCCRTGGAGMAGGAAGAGGACYTCYGCGCARAGCGYCTGGCAGAYGAGGGAGTCYGGGGCRTCTCCGTCGATGGGAGGGGGGTCYGGGATGCCKACCACAGGGCGKGGGGGKCGYGGGGGCAGGAASGGGGCCTGGAGGAGGGGCCGCTGGACTCTCTTCAGGTGGGACTTCCAGAACTGGAGGTGGCGGCGGGAGATAAGGGCAGAACGGATAGCATTGTCGAACACATCCTTTACCCCAAACTGGGCCACGATGCTGGTCTCGAAGTAGGGAATGCCTAGCTCCTTTGCCACCTCGTGGCCTCTCTCTGGAGGTAGGATGTCTGTAGGCTTGATGGGTCTGAGGACAAAGGGAGAGGGTTAGAGAATTAGCAGAGAGATAGATATCTAATGAAATGATTGTGCTTTAACTGTGCTATCGTGGGCTGTAACTGAGTCAAGAATGTATTAGACAATAACAAGGAAAGAAACTATGGACAGAGAGAAGGCTGGACAGGTACGTTTGCGATTCAATCAAATGCCAAACATCCAGCCAATGGATGTGATGGGACTGCTGCGGTCAAGGTGGTCCAGACCCGGGTTCAAAAACGATTTTAAGTATTTCAATTACTTTCAAAGAGTCGAATATTGCCATGTATTTGAAAATACTGAAATACACAGACAAGTGTATTTTCAAACACAAATATTTAAATACTGCATTTGTTCCCTGGTCTGTTTTGTCCTATATTTGGAAACAAATATTGTTGGCTATTTGAAAATAGTTTCAAATAGTAGGTCTATTTCTAGGAAATTATTTGAAATCCCCCCCCCCAAATAATTTCCTAGAAATAGGCAGGCACTTCACCCCTACCTACATGTACAAATTACCTCGATTAACCTGTACCCCCGCACATAGCCTCGGTATTGTTATTTTCTTGTGTTACTTTTTATTTTAGTTAATTTAGTAAATATTTTCATAACTCTATTTCTTGAACTGCATTGTTGTTTAAGGGCTTGTAAGTAAGCATTTCACGGTAAGGTCCATTTCGGCGGATGCAACAAATACGATTTGATTTTAAACCCAGGTCTGATGTGGACCCGTCTCAGGAGGACCAGGGTGATGGTGGTCTTACTTGGCCAGGGGTCTGCGGGCGCGGTTGACAGCCTCCAGGTCGGCGTAGCGCAGGTCCAGCTGGCAGCCCACCAGGATGATAGGGGTGCGGGGGCAGAAGTGCTTAATCTCAGGGTACCACATGGTGCGGACGTGGCGCAGGGAGTTGGGGTTGGCCAGGGAGAAACACAGCACCACCACGTCAGACCTGTGCCACACCCAAATAAGAGAGGGAGAGATAGTTGGGGAAAGGAGAGAGGGTAATGTAGGAGGGGTGGAGTAAGAGAGAGAGAGATGGAAGTACATTCCTGGAGGTCAAAAACATGTCTGAAAAGAGTCTGCACTTGTGCTGCTAGGCACAGTGAATATGGATGGCGACACTGAGCGGGCTGGGGTGTGAGGTCATAGGGCTGTGTGTGTGTGTGTGTCATGTCTACAGGCCTCTGAGGCTGGTGGGCTATGAAGCCCCTTTCTCTCTCTTACGTAAGCCCACTAAGGCCGTAAGGCAGCCAATACCACAGAAAGTGGCTAATTATAGAGCAACACACACACACACAACACACACACACACACACACACACACACACACACACACACCACAGCACACACACACACACACACACACACACACACACACACACACACACACACACACACACACACACACACACACAATAGCTGTGCCACATCAGCTACTTACTTCCTCAGCCAGTCAGTGTGATGGGCCAGGCTGACAACAGGACTTAAGGCCGTTCTCAACCACTAGTGTCTCTGAGGCACGGCTCTGACAGGCATGTGTGTGTGGCTTCCCATATGTGAATGAATATGCCAGCTACCACATAACCAGCACAGCACTAAGGGAGCCTCTCCGCTCTCAGAGCACTCCGTTCTAGTGGCAATGGAAATGGACATCAGTAAAGATAAATAGGCCAATTGTTATGTTTTTGGGGGATTTATCCGGGGTCAAAACATGGAATTCACTAAATATATTATAATCATTTGAATCAGTAAGTAGGGCTGTGACGGTCATAGAATTTTGGATGACAGTAATTGGTATAATGGCATAATTGGGTGGACTGGCAGCCATTGCGAGTGTATCTATAGAAGCGAAGCAGGAATAAAAAAGCAGGAAGTCAAAGGAGGAAGTGTATCCATCAATATGTGCTGATAATATTGTTGATTCAACTGAGACATCACAAAAAATACATTCCATTGCATGAGCCTCATAAGTCAATATAATTAGAATTAACATTCTACATTTCAGCACGGAGCAACAAAGTTTTAGTACGCTGTTAAGATTCCATGTTACTGCCCCGTTGTCCTTTCTTCAGTCAGCTGTTCGTTCCATAATCATTGGTTACACAGTTATACAGTAATTGTGCCAGCCCTAAGGCTAACAACCATGGTCAGATCAATGTTTTTTTCTAATGGGTTATTAACCCATAAGAGTCTAAGCTGGGGGAGGAGTGTGGGGGGGGGGGGGGTCTACTAAGCTATATGGCAGCCTTTCTTAAAGTATGGGTCGCGACATGTCAGAGTAAATGTATAATTATTTCATGAATTGATTTGGCCAAGTGCAACGGCACTCTCTGTTTAGCAGCGTTTTCTCTACTCAGTTTGGCAGCTGCGTGAGTGGACGAGAGATGCCTGTGTGCTTCGAGGTTAACCTGATCTTTTTTCTGCAGTTTTCTTGAAGCTCACTCCGCAGTACTGTCGTACAGCAGCAGATGATGGTGCGCCATCAGCCACTTGCCGTGTTCAAGACAACTGGGAACTCGGAAAAATACGAGGTCAAATCATGATTTCAGTGATCTTCAGGTTGGAAAGTCGGAGCTATAGAAAGAGGCCGAGTTGGATGACCGGTCAAATTGATTTGACCCAGTTGGAACTATCCCCCCCCACACACTGAAGCCGTATGTGGGAGATTTCCGAGTTCCTAGTTGTTTTGAAGCGGCAACTGAATGGACTCGAATGGACTCAAGCTAGCAACAAGTTCTGACTGAGTTCAACTGTCATGAAACGCAAATACAGTGATGAGTTTCTCTCTCTTGGTTTAATACACACTTTGAGAAATAACGAGGAGCGCCCACAATTTTGTTTTGTGCGGGTTAGTGCTTAATGAGTCTCCCAAAATGGAAAAAAATTAAAATGACACGTCCCGACCAAACATCCACAGCATGACGGTCAACCCAGGGAGTTCTTTCAGAACTGGGCAGAATGCTTCAGGAAACAGTGCTTCGACAGTGGAAGACTAAGTCGGGTGATGATAAGCAGAAATAAGGGAGTACTCTCTCTCATAGTAGTCGATGTGAGTTTCTCTTTCAAACAATCCCCTTGTACACAGCTAATAGCTAGCTAACGTTAGCCAAAGCAAGCTAGCTAGCTACTGATAGTGGAATCATAAGTAACAGTACATATGAAGATGAAACATGATCAGGCTTACTGTATAAATTATTGTTGAAAACAAGTCTAGGTTGGAACTGTTAGTGTTTAAATACAAGTCATATTTTCTATTCTGAACTGCTAACGTTATAAACTGATTGAAGCGAGATGGTTTTTGAGGCAAACACACACACAGTTCTGGGTTGCTGATCTACAGCAGGAAGCGGTAGGTAATATGTAAATGTAAGTTCAAGTGACTATGCATAGATAGAAAGCAGTAGAGGTTCTGACCTAGTTTGGCACCACTTAAAAAACAAGTACAGAAACAGTTCCAATGCTGAGTATTACCTCAGGGTTGCGCTGTCAAAAACTAAGCCCAGAACAGACATGCTTGTTGAAAACTTCAACCAGTCACACACCTCTCATTAGGACTGTGTGCTCGTGTGTGTTTTCTGGTCTATATCTGTGTGAGGCCTCAAAAAGCATCTTGCTTCAATCAGTTTATTCCAGTTTCTGATTGAAAATGATTTATTTGTTTTTAATAGCAACAGTAGACAGATATGTAAGAATGTTTTTAATGGGGAAAAACAAACCTGAATAGCTAATTAAATGGGTATTTCATTTCATTGTTATTTGTCTATATTGCATTTGTTTTAGGCAATTAAATGTGCCAATATTTACATATAGTTGCATGTTTTCATAAGCTTGGGTCCCAGGAAAACACAGACTTTCTCATTTGGATCCCAGGCTGACCAAGGATCATTCAGCTATTTGATTTTGAATTTGAAGACCCCTTGAAGTTTAAAAAATATATATATATATGTTTTTGTGAGAACACCGATTTTCGGGATGTCTCATGGTCTGACGAACACAGCTCTAGCCCTGTCACTTTTCACCGCAGATGAGGAAATGTGACATAGGCAGATGCAGCATATGGAGACGTATCCAATGCAAAAAAAGATATCTCTAGCTTAAACTGACATATGTGAGGATTTTTGTATTATGCTAATTGAATTTCGGTGGTGCGCGGACATCAACCTTAGGGGTTAAAGATGATAATGGAAGATGAAACATTCGGGGTATGAGCTCAAGTTCTACTGAAACGTAACCGGTCAACAGAGTCAACTAGGTTTAAACAACTAAGTGATGCACAGCCAAAATGATAGGCTCAAGAAGCTAGATGGAGTAGTCGGCCAAATAGGCAACAGAATAACACCGGTTCCATAGACCACATCTTAACTTCCACCAATATGTAACCTAGGGAAAATTACACCTTCTCTATATGTTCGACGTAATCTTGTGCTAAACCATGACATCATAGGGCTAGTATCGACACAGTAAGCACAAGTACACACACAAACAGGAATTTCCATTAGCATCCTGTCAAAGTGTCATTACCAGCTCTAATCTATGTTAGTGTGTACGTGCTTTTGCCCTGGTGGTAAGGGTTGTGACTATCCCTGCATCTGTCTGCGTGAATCTGTCTATGTGAATGTTCATACGTCCATGTATGAATGTGAGTCAGAGAAGAGGAGACAAAACACGCCGACACACATTGGGAGTCTATATAGCTCACTGATACCGTTGGCCAATCATTTACCAACTGCACGTGAATAAGAACTAGGAGTTTTTTTTTTTTTTTTTAAGTTTCCCCTGGGTACAGATCTAGGATCAGCTTCCCCTCCCCCGAACCTAACCTTAACTATTAGTGGGGGGGAAAACTGACCCAAGTTCAGCATCTAGGGGCAACTTCACCCTACTCTGTCATTGTCAAGTCAATCTACAAAGGTCAGCAGGGCTGCTAGCTAACCTTATGTAACCAAAGCTGGGTGTTAAGTGTTTTTACAGGATATAGAGCGAGGCTGAGCTCAAACTCCTGACTGACTGGCTGACTGCTTGGTGTATACACAACCCAGCAGAGATCCCAAGATACAGACACATACTTCCCACTGTTATTAGAGATCTTGCAAGCACTATGTCACTCCATAATGTTGACATAAGGGTTAATAACTCACGTGTTCAGTCTTTGGAATGACATACTGTAGGCATTAAATCAATAATAGGCTAACTTCTTGATAACAGTCTTCAAATAATACAATTATATATATATACACACACTACCACTCAAAAGTTTGGAGTCACTTAGAAATGTCCTTTTTTTTGAAAGAAAAGCAATTTTTTGTCCATTAAAATAACATCATATTGATCAGAAATACAGTGTAGACATTGTTAATGTTGTAAATGACTATTGTAGCTGGAAAAGGCAGATTTTTTTATGGAATATCTACATAGGCGTACAGAGGCCCATTATCGGCAACCATCACTCCTGTGTTCCAATAGCACGTTGTGTTAGCTAATCCAAGTTTATCATTTTAAAAGGCTAATTGATTATTAAAAAACCCTTTTGCAATTATGTTAGCACGGCTGAAAACTGTCTCACGGTCAACAGTAAAGAGGCCACTTCGGGATGCTGGCCTTCTAGGCAGAGTTCCTAGGTCCAGTGTATGTGTTCTTTCGCACATCTTAATATTTTATTTTTATTGGCCAGTCTGAGATATGGCTTTTTCTTTGCAACTCTGCACTGCATTGAAGGCCTGCATCCCGGAGTCGCCTCTTCACTGTTGACGTTAAGACTGGTGTTTTGCGGGTACTATTTAATGAAGCTGCCAGTTGAGAATTTGTGAGGCATCTGTTTCTCAAACTAATGTACTTGTCCTCTTGCTCCATTGTGCACCGGGGCCTCCCACTCCTCTTTCTATTCTGGTTAGAGACAGTTTGCGCTGTTCTGTGAAGGAAGTAGTACACAGCGTTGTACGAGATCTTCAGGTTCTTGGCAATTTCTCGCAAGGAATAGACTTAATTTCTCAGAACAAGAATAGACTGACGAGTTTCAGAAGAAAGTTCTTTGTTTCTGGCCATTTTGAGCCTGCAATCAAACCCACAAATGCTGATGCTCCTGATTCTCAACTAGTCTAAAGAAGGCCAGTTTTATTGCTTCTTTAAGGACAACAGTTTTCAGCTGTTCTAACATACAGTAATTGCAAAAGGGTTTTCTATTGATCAATTAGCCTTTTAAAACGATAAACTTGGATTAGCAAACACAATGTGCCATTGGAATATAGGACTGATGGTTGCTGATAATGGGCCTCTGTACACCTATGTAGATATCTCCCCCAAAAAATCAGCCGTTTCCAGCTACAATAGTCATTTACAACATTAACAATGTCTACACTGTATTTCTGATCAATTTGATGTTATTTTAAATGGAGAAAAAATGTTCTTTACTTTCAAAAAACAAGGACATTTCTAAGTGACCACAAACTATTGAACGGTAGTGTAAATATATATATTTGCTCTATGATCAAATAACAACCCTATCCAATACTCTTGTACACAGAGAGGACAGTGTGAGCATGCCTATAAGTAGTTGATTGGGGGAAGTTAGGAACCAATATACACAGGCAGTTAGGAAAGCAAAGGCTAGCTTTTTCAAACAGAAATTTGCATCCTGTAGCACAAACTCCAAAAAGTTCTGGGACACTGTAAAGTCCATGGAGAATAAGAGCACCTCCTCCCAGCTGCCCACTGCACTGAGGCTAGGAAACACTGTCACCACCAATTAAATCCACGATAATTGAGAATTTCAATAAGCATTTTTCTACGGCTGGCCATGCCTTAACACCTGGCTACCCCTACCTCATTCAACACCGCCGAAATTGTTGCAACCTCTATTACTAGCCTGTTCAACCTCTCTTTCGTATCGTCTAAGATCCCCAAAGATTGGAAAGCTGCCGCGGTCATCCCCCTCTTCAAAGGGGGAGACACTCTAGACCCAAACTGCTACAGACCTATATCTATCCTACCCTGCCTTTCTAAGGTCTTCGAAAGTTAACACCCCCCACAGCAACTTGCCCAAGCCTCCCCCATTTCTCCTGCACCCAAATCCAGATAGCTGATGTTCTGAAAGAGTTATGAAATCTGGACCCCTACAAATCAGCCGGGCTAGACAATCTGGACCCTCTCTTACTAAAATGATGCGCCGAAATTGTTGCAACCCCTATTACTAGCCTGTTCAACCTCTCTTTCGTATCGTCTGAGATCCCCAAAGAATGGAAAGCTGCCGCGGTCATCCCCCTCTTCAAAGGGGGAGACACTCTAGACCCAAACTGTTACAGACCTATATCTATCCTACCCTGCCTTTCTAAGGTCTTCGAAAGCCAAGTTACACAGAGCACGGACCATTTTGAATCCCACCGTACCATCTACGCTATGAAATTTGGTTTCCTCAGCCACGCTCAATGTCCTAAACGATATCATAACCGCCATCGATAAGAGACAATACTGTGCAGATGTATTTATTAACCTGGCCAAGGCTTTCGACTCTGTCAATCACCACATTCTTATCGGCAGACTCAACAGCCTTGGTTTCTCAAATGACTGCCTCACCTGGTTCACCAACTACTTCTCAGACAGAGTTCAGTGTGTCAAATCGGAGGGCCTGTTGTCCGGACCTCTGGCAGTCTCTATGGGGGTGCCACAGGGTTCAATTCTCGGGCCGACTCTTTTCTCTGTATACATCAATGAGGTTGCTCTTGCTGCTGGCGATTCTCTGATCCACCTCTACACAGACAACACCATTCTGTATACTTCTGGCCCTTCTTTGGACACTGTGTTAACTAACCTCCAGACGAGCTTCAATGCCATATACAACTCTCCTTCAGAGGCCTCCAACTACTCTTAAATGCAAGTAAAACTAAATGCATGCTCTTCAACTGATCACTGCCCGCACACCTGTCCAGCATCACTACTCTGGAGGGTTCTGACTTAGAATATGTGGACAACGACAAATACCTAGGTGTCTGGTTAGACTGTAAACTCTCCTTCCAGACTCACATTAAGCATCTCCAATCCAAAATTAAATCTAGAATTGGCTTCCTATTTCGCAACAAAGCATCGTGCACTCATGCTGCCAAACACCCTCGTAAAACTGACTATCCTAACGATCCTTGACGTCGGCGATGTCATTTACAAAATTGCCTCACTCTATTCAGCAAATTGGATGTATTCTATCACAGTGCCATCCGTTTCGTCACCAAAGCCCCATATACTACCCACTACTGCGACCTGTATGCTCTCGTTGGCTGGTCCTCGCTTCATATTCGTCGCCAAACCCACTGGCTCCAAGTCATCTATAAGTCTTTGCTAGGTAAAGCCCCGCCTTATCTTAGCTCACTGGTCACCATAGCAGCACCCACCAGTAGCACGCGCTCCAGCAGGTATATTTTACTGGTCACCCCCAAAGCCAATTCCTCCTTTGGCTGCCTTTCCTTCCAGTTCTCTGCTGCCAATGACTGGAACGAATTGCAAATATCTCTGAAGCTGGAGACTCATATCTCCCTCACTAACTTTAAGCACCAGCTGTCAGAGCAGCTTACAGATCACTGCACCTGTACACAGCCCATCTGTAAATAGCCCATCCAACTACCTCATCCTCATACTGTTATGTATATTTTTTCTCCTTTGCACCCCAGTATCTCGACTTGCACATTCATCTTCTGCACATCTATCACTCCTGTGTTTAATTGCTAAATTGTTATTATTCCGCCACTATGGCCTATTTAGTGCCTTACCTCCCTTATCCTACCTCATTTGAACACACTGTATATAGACTTTTTCTATTGTGTTATTGACTGTATGTTTGTTTATTCCATGTGTAACTCTGTGTTGCTGTTTGTGTCGCACTGCTTTGCTTTATCTTGGCCAGGTAAAATTAAAATAAGGATGCTTGCATGGGGTGGCATGGCTATCTGATAGTGGGTTTAGGGCAAGATGTTGAGCCCCAGAGCGCCCAAACAGACGGGCAGAGAACAGCTGAGCTGGCACTGTGCTATCAGCTGACTGCAGGCTGGCTGAGCACACACAGACAATGAGTCACTGACAATTTGAAAAGGCGCAGAGCCACACACATACACACACAGCCGCGCATGCACACACACAGCCGCGTACGCATGCACACACACACTCTCTGTCACTCAAAACATCCTGCTCAGTGAGTGAGTGAGTGAGTGAGTGAGTGAGTGAGTGAGTGAGTGAGTGAGTGAGTGAGTGAGTGAGTGAGTGAGTGAGTGTGTGTATATTTGTGTGTCTATGTGTGTGGATTAAGTCCTGCTAGCTGGCTGGGTGAGGATCAGTGCTATGTCTGAAAGGTCTGGGTGAGAGGGATAGAGATGATCCCATTATGTCTGTCTGATAGAGGAGAGTCAATATACATGTACGTCTTCCATGGCAAATAAAAATACCCAGCACTGGAATGAGTAGGTGTGTCCAAACTTGTGACTGGTACTGTATGCATGTATGTACAGTTGAAGTCGGAAGTTTAAATACACTTGCTCCCAAGGATGATCCAGACTTGTGGATGTCTACAAAAAAAGATTCTGAGGTCTTGGCTGATTTCTTTTGATTTTCTCATGATGTCAAGCAAAGAGGACCTGAGTTTGAAGGTAGGCCTTGAAATACATCCATAGGTACACCTCCAATTGACTCAAATGATGTCAATTAGCCTATCAGAAGCTTCTAAAGCCATGGCATCATTTTCTGGAATTTTCCAAGCTGTTTAAAGGCCCAGTGTATGTAAACTTCTGACCCACTAGAATTGTGATACAGTGAATTATAAGTGAAATAATCTGTCTGTAAACAATTGTTGGAAAAATTGTCGGTTAGATGTCCTAACCGACTTGCCAAAACTATAGTTTGTTAATAAGAATTTTGTGGAGTGGTTGAAAAAAAGAGTTTTAATGGCTACCACCTAAGTGTATATAAAAATCCAACTTCAACTGTATATATATATATATATCAAGAAATAAAGTTATAAATGTTTTAATGAATATCGCTAGCAACAACAGAGTAAACTCATTTTGAATTACCTACCTACAGTAGAAAATTGTAGAATATCTCCTTTCTAATGATCTCAACTTTATTTATCAACCCCTAGTATTGAGCAAATTACAGTCATTGGAGCCAATTACACTCACTGGAGTGTTTGACATAGGCTTTGAAAAGCACCCCAAATAGGCGGCCAGTGCGGCAAGTGCTGGTAAGCTTTCTTGACTTGGGCATACATTTTTGCCTTCATATGGCTAACCTTTGATTAACCAGCTAAACAGCTGCCCTTAGCGAAAATGTATTTGGAGTTACCTTCCTAGTAGCCTTAACGCGAACCAGGCTTCCCTAATTTGACAACGACGTGATTTTGGAGGTATGGCAACGTGAGACGTTTGTAGCTATTAGGCTATGTCATACTTATGGTATGAGGTTGGCCAGTCTCCCCAAACCATAGCCCTAACCTTAACCATTTGGAATTAATGCCTAAACCTTTGAGTTTTTTCTGTTGTAACCCTGTAGCCAAGCGGAAATAACTCTGTAACCACGGAGAATTAATGCGTCACAAATAGAAGTTCATCGATAACATGTTGAATTTCGAAGGGAAACTATGAGATCTTGTTGATACTGTATCTAGCTTTCAGTACACACATATCAGCCACTATGACCACGTGTGACAGTGTGTGTGTGTGTGTGTGTATGTGTGCGCACTTCAGCCCAAACGCCATATCTCAGTCTCATGAGTTGAACGGTGGGGAATTTGGGTCGATTTTAGCCAAATTAAATATTGTCAATCATTTACAATGCCATGGCCTTAGACACTGGAGGTGGTTGCATTATAGCCAGGCAGGTTGAGTTAATAGGTCAGTTACCAGAATCTGCCTGGACAACAAGTACCCTGACCCGAAAGTAGCCACGGCCTCTCAGTGAGTGTGTGTGTGCATGTTTGTGTGCCTCCTCACCTGCCGTACGCGAAGCGTCTGTCTTTGTGATGGTCACCGAAGGTGTCCCATAGTCTCAGGGACACACTGACCTCATCCACAACATCCCGTGACCTCTCCAACACCTAGACGGACAGGCACACACCACACCACAGCATGAGACAATTATTTTCAGGCTGTGTGTGTGTGTGTGTGTGTGTGTGTGTGTGTGTGTGTGTGTGTGTGTGTGTGTGTGTAGCGTGGGTCCATGCCCACCTCCTGGCACACACGGTACTGGTCAATGGCCCAGACAGTTGGCACGTGGGTGGCGAGCAGCTGGTACTGTGTGAGGGTAGCATTGCAGGCGCGGGCACAGATGAGCCTGGTTTTGCCCACTGCATTGTCCCCTACCACCACACATTTAATAGTTTCCACATTGGGCCTTTCATAGTCTGTGTCTATATCCATGGAGAGGGCCCTGGGAGAGAGAGGAAGAGGGAGGAGGAGAGAGCGGGGGTTAGAAAGTAATTCTGGTCATTGAACATAGAACTACACATTGACACATCCATACCAAAGCGGAATGTTTAAAAAAGACTTACTAGTCACCAAAGTTCCAGAGCATGTCTTTGAGTGAATTATTCAGGTACAAGCGGAACAATACTGAACAGCTTTTGCCCAAGACAACGGGCAGGGTAGCTCCTAAATCAATCACCAACAGAAAAGCTTGGCCAAGGCTAGAAGCCCGAGTCCGTACTGACCAGTAATGAGCAGCTCCAGCCAAACTCCTCCAGAGTGAACACATGGTACGGGGGCAGAGAAATAAAAAACTGAGTGGCTATTTATGTCATAACAGAATGAGAGAAAGTGGGAGAGACAGAGAGAACAAGAGGCAACTATATAAACCAGAGCACAGCCCCGGTGGAAGATTTTATTTTTGGAGGAGTGAATGATGATCCCATCTGCTGAGGGGCACTCATGAAAGACACCCCCCCCTCCCCCAGCTGATATTGATACAGCTGATATGGGCAGACCAAACCTGCAATCCTGTCCCTACCACTCTGAACAAACCATGGTCCCATAAATAGGCCGTTTGAAAGATTCATAGGCTTATTATTATTCCATTGACATAGATGCCGGCGGTGTAGCACTTCGTCCCTGCAGTGACACACATTAGCGGCAAAAAAAATGGCACCCATTCATCGGACACATGAGAAGATGGACAGCGGCAATTCCGCTTGCCCCCCCCCCCCCTCTACCCACACCTCCACTCATTCCCACCAACTCCTGCTCCTCTCATACATTTTATGTCCCATTTGTTACAGATCGAGACTATATTGTTCCAGGCCTAAACAAACAATGTCAGGTCTTGCTTAAAAGCTACAAAAAAACAACATGTTCCCTTTGGAATATTCCACGTCCATTGAGGTCCTAGAGCTGCCAAAGCCACTGAGCAGCAGGTGTTCAGGTGCAGGGCCAAAAGAAATTGTACTGTACAGCCTACCTTAGTCTAGGTGAGTGGGGAAGAGAGTGAGCCAACCCTGAGAGATTCCGAGGGAACTGAGGGAGTAGTGGCTGTCTACTCTAGGCTTTATCTGTGCTCCCTCGCTAGTTCTCCCTTCCTCTGTCTATCTAAGACACATAGTGAGGCACGTGGGTTTACATCAGTATCGCAATAGAGGGAGTCGTAAAAGTTACTATATCTTATCCTTATGTAACAGTTCTTCACGTAATGGCCAAAGCAGCTGCAAGAGGAGTGGACCAACAACAGCTCTCTCTAAGAGTTGTACATGGACAAATAGGAGGGAAAGAAGGAGCGGGAGAGCGATCACAATATCAAATCAAATGGTATTTGTCACGTGCACCGAATACAACAGTGAAATGCTTACTTACGAGCCCTTATCCAACAATGCAGTTAAGATAACTGTAAAATAACAATAGCGAGGCTATATACAGGGTGACGGTACAGAGTCAATGTGCGGGGGCACCGGTTAGTCAAGGTAATTGAGGTAATTGAAGTAATATGTACATGTACAGGGTAGAGGTAAAGTGACTATGCATAGATAATAAACAGAGAGTAGCAGCAGCGTAAAAGAGGTGGGGGGGACAACGCAAATAGTCTGGGTTGCCATTTGATTAGCTGTTCAGGAGTCTTATGGCTTGGGGTAGAAGCTGTTAAGAAGCCTTTTGGACCTAGACTTAGCAATCCGGTACTGCTTGCCGTGCGGTAGCAGAGAGAACATTCTATGACTAGGGTGGCTGGAGTCTTTGACAATTTTTAGGGCCTTCCTCTGACACCTCCTGGTATAGAGGTCCTGGATGGCAGGAAACTTGGCCCCAGTGATGTACTGGGCCGTACGCACTACCCTCTGTAGTGCTTTGCGGTCGGAGGCCGAGCAGTTGCCATACCAGGCAGTGGTATGACAGGATGCTCTCGATGGTGCAGCTGTAGAACTTTTGAGGATCTGGGGACCCATGCCAAATATTTTCAGTCTCCTGAGGGGAAATAGGCTTTGTTGTGCCCTCTTCACGACTGTCTTCGTGTGCTTGGACCATGTTAGTTTGTTGGTGATGTGGACACCAAGGAACTTGAAGCTCTCAACCTGCTCCACTACAGCCCCGTCGATGAAAATTGGGGTGTGCTCAGTCCTTTTCCTGTAGTCCACAATCATCTCCTTAGTCTTGATCACGTTGAGGGAGAGGTTGTTGTCCTGGCACCACACGGCCAGGTCTCTGACCTCCTCCCATAGGCTGTCTCATCATTGTCGTTGATCAGGCCTACCACTGTTGTGTCATCGGCAAACTCGATGATGGTGTTGGAGTCGTTCCTGGCCGTGCAGTCATGAGTGAACAGGGAGTACAGGAAGGGACTGAGCACGCACCACTGAGGAGCCCCCTTGTTGAGGATCAGCGTGGCGGATGTGTTGTTACCTACCCTTACCACCTGGGGGCGGCCAGTCAGGAAGTCCAGGATCCTGTTGCAGAAGGAGCTGTTCAGTCCCAGGGTCCTTAGCTTAGTGATGAGATTTGAGGGCACTTTGGTGTTGAACGCTGAGCTGTAGTCAATGAATAGCATTCTCACGAAGATGTTTCTTTTGTCAAGGTGGGTAGAGCAATAAAGAGACATGTCGAACAGTCATTCCTATGGGATCAACACCACCAGAGTTGAGAATAACTTTTATTGAATTTTTTTGTATGTTTACGTTTTTTATAGTGACGTTAACGGTTAATCGTTATTTGACCGGTCATGCTTATCGGTCTATAGGTTAATTTGTAGAATTTTGTGGATTAAATTGCCGCGTGTTAGTCACAATGCATTTTATTTATCACACGCACACTACATAGAGAGGTTGAGGAGTGGAATAGCCTATCACCTGTCAGACAGTGTGAGAGTAGCTCTTCAAAAAGGCTACTGGAGTGAAGCCTGCTTTTGTAAGCGCAACAAATAACAATTCTAAATGCAATCGCGTGTTAAAACTTGGTGGCCTCCTCCCGATTGGCGCAGCGGTCTAAGGCCCTGGCCTGATTTGTGGAGTGCTGCATAGATGGTTGTCCTTCTGGAATGTTCTCCCATCTCCACAGAGGAACTCTAGAGTTCTGTCAGTGATCATCGGGTTCTTGGTCACCTCCCTGACCAAGGCCCTTCTCCCCAGATTGCTTAGTTTGGCCAGGCGGCAAGGTCTAGGAAGAGTCTTGGTGGTTACAAACATCTTCCATTTAAGAATGAGGGTGGCCACTGTGTTCTTGGGGACCTTCAATGCTGCAAAAATGCTACCTTTCCCCAGATCTGTGCCTCGACACAATCCTGTCACGGAGCTCTACGGACAATTTTGTCGACCTCATGGCTTGGTTTTTGCTCTGACATGCACGGTCAACTGTGGGACCTTATATAAGACAGGTTTGTGCCTTTCCAAATTATGACTTAGAATACCCCACAATTAAATGGCAAACGTATTACCTCCCAAGATAATTATCTTCAGTTATAGTCACAGCAGTGTATATTCCCCCTCAAGTCAATACCACGACGACCCTCAAGGAACTACACTGGACTTTATGCAAACCACATTTACATTTACATTTACATTTAAGTCATTTAGCAGACGCTCTTATCCAGAGCGACTTACAAATTGACATATATTTTATATATTATATTATATGACACATATTCTGTGGCCGCATTTATTGTAGCTGGGGATTTTAACAAAGCATATTTGAGGAAAAAGCTAGCGAAGTTCTATCAACACATTGACTGTGGTACTCATTAAGGGAAAACACTAGATCACTGCTACTTGCCTTTTCAAGATACCTACAAGAGCCTCCACCGCTCTCCCTTCGGCAAGTCAGATGACAATGTAGAAAATAGTAAAAATAAAGAAAATTCCTTGAATGAGTAGGTGTGTCCAAACTTTTCACTGGTACTGTATGTGGCAAAGGGAAAACCAGCCACATCGCAGACACCGACGTCTTGCTCCCGGACAAACTAAACACTTTCTTCACCCGCTTTGAGGATAACACCATGCCACTGACACGGCCCGCTCCCAAGGACTGTGGGCTCTCATTCTCCATGGCCGACGTGAGTAAGACATTTAAGGGTGTTAACCCTCGCAAGGCTGCCGGCCCAGACAGCATCCCTAGCCGCGTCCTCAGAGCATGCGTATACCAGCAGGCTGGAGTGTTTACGGACATATTCAACCTCTCCCTATCCCAGTCTACTGTCTACACTTGCTTCAAGATGTCCACCATTTTTGCTGTACCCAAGAAAGCAAAGGTCACTGAGGCTAGTTAAGGATCATATCACCTCTACCTTACCTGACACCGTAGACCCACTTCAATTTGCTTACCGCCACAATAGATCCACAGACGATGCACTCGCCATTGCACTGCACACTGCCCTATCCCATCTGGACAAGAGGAACACCTATGTAAGAATTCTGTTTATTGACTATAGCTCAGCCATCAACACCATATTACCCTCCAAGCTCATTAAGCTCAGGACCCTGGGTCTGAACCCCTCCCTGTGCAACTGGGTCCTGGACTTCCTGACGGGCCGTCCCAAGGTGGCGAAGGTAGGAAACAACACCTCCACTTCGCTGATCCTCAACACATGGGACCCACAAGGGTGCGTGCTCAGTCCCCTCCTGTAATCCCTGTTCACCCATGACTGCGTGGCCACGCACGCCTCCAACTCAATAATCAAGTTTGCAGATGACACAACAGTAGCAGGCCTGATTACCAACAATAGCGAGACAGCCTACAGGGAGGAGGTGAGGGCCCTGGCAGAGTGAGGTCAGGAAAATAACATCTCTCTCAACGTCAACAAAATGAAGGAGCTGATCGTGGACTTTAGGAAACAGCAGAGGGAGCACACCCCTATCCACATCGACAGGACCGCAGTGGAGAAGCTGGAAAGCTTCAAGTTCCTCGGCGTACACGTCACTGACAATCTGAAATGATCCACCCACACAAACAGTGTGGTGAAGAAGGCGCAACAGCGCCTCTTCAACCTCAGGAGGCTGAAGAAATTCACCTTGGCCCCTAAGACCCTCAGAAACTTTAACAGATGTACATCCTGTCGGACTGTATTACTGCCTGGTACGGCAACTTCACCGCCTGCAACCGCAGGGCTCTCCAGAGGGTGGTATGGTCTGCCCTATACATCACCGGGGGCACACTGACTGCCCTCCAGGACATGTACAGCACCCAATGTCACAGGAAGGCATCAACCACCGAGCCATGGTCAGTTCACCCATCGGCATGGCCGATTAATTAGGGCCGATTTTAAGTTTTCATAACAATCGGTCATCTGCATTCTGGACGCCGATTATGGCCAATTACATTGCATTCCACGAGGAAACTGCGTGACAGGCTGACCACCCGTTACGCGAGTGCAGCAAGGAGCCAAGGTAAGTTGCTAGCTAGCATTAAACTTATCTTATAAAAAACAATCATTTTTAAAACATTTTTTACTTTAGTTTATTTGAGTAAATACTTTAATTAACACTTATTTTTCTTAGAACTGCATTGTTAGGTAAGGGCTTGTAAGTAAGCATTTCACTGTAAGGTCTATTCGGCGCATGTCGTATTCGGCGCATGTGACAAATACAATTTGATTTGAAATGCAGTTAACAGATTGTTTAAAAACAAGAACGATGCTGCTTTCCACTTTGCTTCATAATATAAAGTCATTCAATTTCTATAATTCCAACAGTTCACCCAAGTCAAATCGCAACTACAATATTTGAAAAAAATATGATACCATTCGCCCATGTCCTGCAGACCTAGTGTGTGTGTGTGTGTGGGTGGTGGTGGGGAGTCGTAGGTCTGGCCTTTTAATAGGCTTAGCAGTGGGAGCAGTGGAACTGGGAGCAGTGGATAGTTTCTCAGGGGGATCAGACAGAAGTCCTGGAGCACTACACCCTCGCCCTGACTATGCAGAGGTCTCTCACTCACTCGCATTGCACGCACCTGCCTCTCACAGCCAAGCCGTAACTAGACACTGTGAGAGCAGTGTAGGGTTTCATTCACAGCCAGTGACCGATACTATAGATATCATGAGTAAAGCAGCAGTCTAGACATCATCTGTTAGGCTGTCACCTGTATTACAGGGATTGAAAATGAAATAGTGGAAAGCAGACACACTGAGGAAGGTGCAGGCCAATACTTTGGATGTGCTACCAGGACATGTTGCCGTGGAAAAGAGCATACACAAATCCAAATATCTATTATATCTCTATATCAGTGCTGGCCTTATTTAAACCTCTATATTAACAGATTGTTTCAACTTCGTCTGATAATGGAAAAGTGAGTAATGAAAAGGTGGGATTAGATGGGTATGGCTCCATGTGAATGAGAATCCAGTTGTTTTTCTGGTTTGATCAGCTTCCCTTCCCCCAATCCTTACCTTAACTATTATCGGGAAAAATGCTAAATTGACCCAATAGCAATTTCTAGGGGCAACTTCACCTAGATACCTGTGACTGGGGTGTGGCGCAGCGGTCTAAGGCACTGCATCTCAGCGCTAGAGGCATCACTACAGACCCTGGTTCGATTCCAGGCTGTATCACAACTGGCCGTGATTGGGAGTCCCATAGGGCAGCACACAATTGGCCCAGCGTCGTCCGGGGTTAGAGTTTGGCCGGGGTAGGCCGCCGAGTTAAATAAAGGTTCAATAATTATTGACAGAAGTCAGACTGCAGTGAGAGGATCACTGTGACTAGATCTCCCTGCCTGCTGCCCCCTTCATCCACACACTTAAGCTACAAACCTTCTGCTACACTCCGTCTGGCCAAGGAGCACACGTACGCACGGGCACACACCACACACTAGGCTTGGGCGATATACCGTTTTTACCGTATACCAGGGTATTTAGAAATACCGACTATGCTTTTCAATACCGATTATCAATAATGCGGGATGCGTGCTACGTCACTCAATCAATCAAGTTTATTTTATATAGCCCTTCGTACATCAGCTAATATCTCGAAGTGCTGTACAGAAACCCAGCCTAAAACCCCAAACAATGCAGGTGTAGAAGCACGTAGTGCTACCGTAGTGCTACTGCTTATAAGTTGAGCATAACTAAAAGAAATCTATGATGTGTTAAATAAATTATATTCAGCTCAGGGCTCCAGCTATGCATTTGGTTTGCTGACTTGCTAGCTAAGTGGCTAGATGTCAAGAGCAAGCTTCTTGGTTAAAGAAGAGACATTCAATCCCCTCCTGGATCAAGATCTCTTTTGCCCCAAAAGATGTGTGCGTAAAAAAAAAAAATCTAGGATAATAATGAAATAGCACTTGTTTGCTCCTCCGGTAATACAGTGTTTCTGCTGCAGTCATTTAACTGTGGCGCCGCGCCACGGCAAAATCATTGCTGCCACGCCCCCAAAAAATGAAACATGAAAAAATATCTGTTGAGGTGCACTTTAAAGACGCTAGAACGGTCCATATTTACTTTTCCTCTGCAAACGAGTAATGAAGAGAAAAGTCTGACAACCCCATATTAAAATTGTTTATGTATTTACCTAGTTGGCTTGTTGTTGTGTGTTCTATGCGAGATAAATATTCCTCTCTCGACGCGCAAGCAAGTTACGATAGGGAGGGAAATCTGCATTCTGACAAGCAGTTAATGCACCACAATTCTTGCAATCGCAGGGAAAACTGTAGTTTTCATGGCTTTGTTAAGGGAGTGATCTCAGCTTTCCATTCCTACTTTATCAACTCCTAAATATGCGGGAACTGCACCATTTTAAACCCCAAGTTTTTTTTAGCAGCATCATGGTGAAGCACTTTACAATTCACCTTGAGTGCATAGGGGAGAGTGGGGCAAAATCTAACATGTGCCAATTGTAGGGTCACTTGGGGTAAAATGCCACCCTACCTCAAAATCTTTTTTTTGGGGGGGGGAGTGACTTAAATTGTGATGAGAAAGATTAGATTCATAGTTGAGCAAGAGTAGTGGCAACCAGGGAAGGTGTTTAAGGAGAAAATGTGACATGATGTGGTTTCCGTGAGAAGAACAGGCAGAGGTGCCACACCCCAAGTTACCCTAACATGTAGGCTTAAATTATATACATTGCGTTTATGCATGTTTTTTGGGAGATACTAACTAATTAAAATATCTGAGGGTACCCCCAAAACAAAAGGGAGAGGGAACTCCCCTTCAATGCAACGCCCCCATCCCCTAACCACTGGTCCGTAGTGCTACTGTCACTGTGCAGGTGGTCTGTGCAGATAAAGAACAGACAAAGACAGCCTCATGCATATTTGAGAGGAGTGTCTCAGTACAGGTTTGGGTCAGTGCAGTGGGGGCTTTCATAGAGATAGACTGAACAACTCAGCTCCCCACCTCCTCAACTCTCCCAATGCTCACTCCCTTTCTCCATCCACTACTCTTTTCTCTTTCACTGTTTCCATTGCTCACCATCCTTATTGCCCTTTTCTCTCACTAGGCTCTAATTTTACTCTCTGTCCTTTCGACACCCACCATCTCAGATTGTTCTGAAACGGTTCTGTAGTTAAAAACAGATAAGATTAGCATTCCTGAAACACAGTGAACATAATTTAGGCATACGTGTTATGGTAACTTGAGGTAAACCACCACCCAGGGTAATGCCCCCTGCCTGTACTTCTCACAGAAACCACTTCATGTCACAATCCCCCCCCCCCCCCAAACACGTTCCCTGGTTGCCACTACTCTTGAACAACTAAAAATCTAATCTGTCTCATCAAAAAAAAAAAACGTCACTCCCCCCCAAAAAGATTGAGGTAGGGTGGCATTTTACCCCAAGTTACCCTACAATTGACCCGTGTTAGACTTAGCCCCACTCTCCCCTATGCACGCATGGTGAATTGTGACTCGATTCAGGAAACTAGGCGTATGTCGCAATTCACAACTTCACAGGAGAGCCGTTTGAACATACATTTTTTTTTTAACAAAATGTGTTTTTTGGCAGAAATGCCTTCTCGAACATGTGAACTTTCATGTGCCTTAATAACAAACTTGAATGCCATCTGTAAATACAATTGTTAAATTACAAGCCTTGTTGGTTAACTTCTTTGGGGTAGGGGGCAGCATTTTCACTTTTGGATAAATAGCATGCCCAAATTCAACTGCCTGCTACTCATCCCCAGAATATAAGATACGCATATTATTAGTAGATTTGGATAGAAAACACTCTGAAGTTTCTAAAACTGTTTGAATCATGTCTGTGAGTATAACAGAACTTATGTAGCAGGCAAAACCCAGAGGACAAACCATTCAGAATTCTATTTTTTTTAGGTCACTGTCTTCTCAATTATTTTTCATTGGGAAACCAGATTTCTAAAGGACTTGTTTGCAGTTCCTACCGCTTCCACTGGATGTCACCAGACTTTGGAAATTGGTTGAGGTTTTTCCTTTGTGTAATGAAGAAGTACAGCCATCTTAAATGAGAGTCACTTGAAGTAAATTGTGAGAGAGGCACATTAACCAGAAAATTTGCGTCAGTTTCTTTTCTTTTTGTATTGAACACAGATCCTCCCGTCTTCAATTTGATCGATTATTAACGTTTAAAAATACCTAACGTTGTATTACAAAAGTAGTTTGAAATGTTTTGGTAAAGTTTACATGTAACTTTTGAGATATTTTGTAGTGACGTGGCACAAGTTGGAAGCTGTGTTTTTCTGGATGAAACGCGCCAAATAAATTGACATTTTGGATATATATCGACGGAATTAATCGAACAAAAGGACCATTTGTGATGTTTATGGAACATATTGGAGTGCCAACAAAAGAAGTTCGTCAAAGGTAAGGCATGAATTATATTTTTATTTCTGTGTTTTGTGTCGTGCCTGCAGTGTTGAAATATGCTACTCTCTTTGTTTACTGTTGTGCTATCATCAGATAATAGCATCTTATGCTTTCGCTGAAAAGCCTTTTTGAAATCTGACATGTTGGCTGGATTCACAACAAGTGTAGCTTTAATTTGGTATCTTACATGTGTGATTTAATGAAAGTTAGATTTTTATATCATTTTATTTTGAATTTGGCGCTCTGCATTTTCCCTGGCTATACGATTGCGTCCCACCTACCCCAGAGAGGTTAAGCCACAGAAAAAGTTAGCAACCTTCCCACTAGCCATTATTGGCTGAGATAATGAGTGTGCTGGACATGCCAAGAGAGAAGTTCAAATTGGTCTGCCACATTGAAGGTGTCTGTCTATTTGAGCTCGTCAGTCTGTGTTGGTAATCCTGTCGAACGCGGCTTTTTATAAAATGTATTGTGTAGTGGAGCTGCATAAGTGTTGCTCTCCATTTTCTGGAGGATCAAGTTTTTGAAATCAGTGGAATTAGAATATGATAACTAAAGAGATGGAGAAAACACCTGTCTCCGGATCTTCAAACTAAGGGCATTCCCGACAGAGAGACACGTCCATGATGCATGTTGATGTATGCAGGGAAGATAGCTAGCTACATTTTCATATATTACACGTTTCAAATTTTGACAGAAAGTGGTTTAATTTCAATCTAAAGTGTTCTGTTAGCTAGCTAGGTTCATTGTTTACCTACAGTTGAAGTCGTAAGTTCACATACACTTAGGTTGGAGTCATTAAAACTCGTTTTTCAACCACTCCACACATTTCTTGTTAACTAACTACAGTTTTGGCAAGTCGGTTAGGACATCTACTTTGTGCATGACACAAGTCATTTTTCCAACAATTGTTTAGACAGATTATTTCACTGTATCACAATTCCAATGGGTCAGAAGTTTACATACACTAAGTTGACTGTGCCTTTAAACAGCTTGGATGATGATGTCATGGCTTTAGAAGCTTCTGATAGGCTAATTGACATCATTTGAGTCAATTGGAGGTGTACCTGTGGATGCATTTCAAGGCCTACCTTCAAAATCAATGCCTCTTTGCTTGACATCATGGGAAATTCAAAAGAAATCAGCCAAGAACTCATAAAAAAAATGTGTAGACCTCCACAAGTCTGGTTCATCCTTGGGAGCAATTTCCAAAAGCCTGAAGGTACCACGTTCATCTGTACAAACAATAGTACGCAAGTATAAACACCATGGGACCACGCAGCCGTCATACCGCTCAGGAAGGAGACGCGTTCTGTCTCCTAGAGATCAACGTACTTTGGTGTGAAAAGTGCAAATCAATCCCAGAACAACAGCAAAAGACCTTCTGAAGATGCTGGAGGAATCAGGTACAAAAGTATCTATATCCACAGTACAACAAGTCCTATATTGATATAACCTGAAAGGACACTCATCAAGAAAGAGGCCACTGCTCCAAAACCCCCATTAAAAAAGCCAGACTACGGTTTGCAACTGCACATGGGGACAAAGAGCGTACTTTTTGGAGAAACGTCCTCTGGTCTGATGAAACAAAAATAGAACTGTTTGGCCATAAGGACCATCGTTATGTTTGGAGGGGAAAGGGGGAGGCTTGCAAGCCAAAGAACACCATCCCAACAGTAAATCACGGGGGGTGGCAGCATCATGTTGTGGGGGTGCTTTGCTGCAGGAGGGAATGGTGCACTTCACAAAATAGATGGCATCATGAGGAAGAGAAATGGTGTGGATATATCGAAGCAACATCTCAAGACATCAGTCAGGAAGTTAAAGCTTGGCCGCAAATGGGTCTCCCAAATGGACAATGACTCCAAGCATACTTCCAAAGTTGTTGCAAAATGGCTTAAGGACAACAAAGTCAAGGTATTGGAGTGGCCATCACAAAGCCTTGACCTCAATCCCATAGAACATTTGTGGGCAGAACTGAAAAGGCGTGTGCAAGCAAGGAGGCCTACAAACCTGACTCAGTTACACCAGCTCTGTCAGGGAGAATGGGCCAAAATTCACAAAAAATTCACCAAAATTCTAATTATTGTGAGAAGCTTGTGGAAGGCCCCCCGAAAAATTGGACCCAAGTTAAACAATTTAAAGGCAATGCTACCAAATACTATTTGAGTGTATGTAAACTTCTGACCCACTGGGAATGTGATGAAAGAAATAAAAGCTGAAATAAATCATTCTCTCTACTATTATTCTGACATTTCACATTCTTAAAATAAAGTGGTGATCCTAACTGACCTAAAACAGAGAATTTTTACTAGGATTAAATGTCAGGAATTGTGAAAAACTGAGTTTAAATGTATTTGGCTAAGGTGTATGTAAACCTCTGACTTCAACTGTAGCTAGCTAGCTATATGTCTTAAGCTGAAGTGTACTGTTGGCTAGCTAGCTAACTTTAGCTGGCTGGCTCCCTAGCAGAGGTTATTATTAGTTTCCCAGACCTGTTTGCTTTTCTAGTTAGAGCCTAATGTTAGGCACTGTTGGCACTTTGTTCATTGTTGTTTAACTAGCTAACGTTAGCTGGCTGGTTCGTTAGCTAATGTTACGTGACGTGTGTACAACACCTTTTGAATATGGCCGGTGTCAGTAAATGTCTGCAAAAAAGCATAATGAAATTGTTGCCAGCAGAGCTGGTTAGGCTGTTTTCATGTTATTTAGAGGTAAACAAATCATTGGCCAGAGCGTCAAGTGTGCGCTCCGAGAGTGAAATGAGATGGGTGGGGCTAGAGCTTAAGAAGGTGTGAACGATGCTGAATGGGTGTAGACAAAGAGGAGCTCTTCACTAGATACCAAAACATTCAAAGGCGATTTTCTCAAAAGTGAGATTTTCAAGTTGATCAACTTTCAAAGCAGAATTGCTTACCCATTGTTCCTCAAATGCAGTGTATGATATGCCATTTTGTAGGTCTGAGTCTCTACTTTTATCCAATGTAAAAAACACAATTTCACATTTTGCTACATAAGACCAAATCCAGGTGGTGAGTCACAATTGTAAAGTGCTTCACCATGATGCTGCTAAAACAATAGTGCAGTTCCCACATATTTAGGAGTTGATACCATCACCAGATACACAGGGAATACATTACAAAGGTTGAAGAAGCAATACTCCAAGCAGCAGCTCCATATTGTCAGACATAGAGAACTGATACTGTATACTGGTTGTTGGGGTGGGATTGGCTTCGGGGGTCTGTGGGTGGCTATTGATCATTTTATTGGATCCCTCAGGTATTACTAATTGTCAAGAAGAATTATGGTCCTAATCGGATGTTAGGTACAATATTTATTTTATATTATATGAATACTGTACATTAAAAATGGCCAATTTGGGTGCAAACAATTAGCTTAATTTCTCAGAGATCAAATTATATATTAAATAATGTCACAGGAATGCTAATCTGATCTTTTTCTAGCTACAGAAACGATTTCAGAGCAATCTGCGATGGTGGGTGACATGGCTTGCTAAAATTACATGGAATGACCCATTTCTCTTTCCACCATACTCCCCTCTGTTTCTCTCTCTCTGTGTGTCTCTCTCTCTGTTAGGGCCATGCGATGAGCAGCAGGCAGACGCGTCTCTCTCCACTCCCTCATCCCTCTCCCTTTGAGTTATGTAACCGTTCCAGTGGAAGCAGCCGTTCGACCCCAGCGCTCCATAAACCCGATCTCTCATCCTGCTCTTCCTCCCCCAACTCCTCCTCTTCCTCAGGGCTAGAGTTCACCCTAACACCATGACACAGCTGGCTGCCTGTAACACCCCTCTGAGGATGACCTCCCGCCTCACACACACACACAACAATCCCAAGTATGGAAAGACAGATGTGTTATTTTAAATGTATGACATTTGCAGAAACTTGGGACATTTTAAACTGACTTAAGTCTCCTCCCTACATGGAAAATTACTAATCGCTGATAGGTAGGACGCTCACACTTTCGCAAAATGTGAACCATAGGCTATGCATTGATGCAGTTCTGCATATAGAAGAGCAGGTATGTGTCTGTGCCGTGTCTGTGGATCTGTGCATCTCTGTGTGTGTGTGTGTGTCTGAGAGAATACAGACAGAGGGATCTGTGGAGACAGCGGCTGCCACAGGCGAGGGGGGCACAGACTGGTTATATAAGGCGGTAGTCTGGTCTAGTCTGCTGCCTTTGCCTGGCTGTATACAGGTCCAGGGGAGAGGCAGGGGCACCCAGCTACATCATCCTGTACTATTAAACTGCCCTGGGGTTTTGGCACACACACACACAAATGCATGTACACAATACACACTTCAATATGCATGCAGTGCTTCATAAGCGCCAGGTACACGTCACGTGACCAAAACATCACCTGTGACTACCACTAACTGCTTAGGCATATGTAAACACCAAATACAGTTTGTGTGTTTTTAAGTGCAACTGTCATTGTCATCTCAAAAGAGGCGACTTATCATTAGAAGAACCTCCCTCGCAACACTCACACTTCTGTCCGCTTTTAAGGTGAACGCATTGCACTCACAAATGTACCAGGAAACCAACTGCCCACATGAACACAAGTGTTACCTTTGACTGCAGGATATGTGTCACTCTTGTGTCACTCAGCTCAGGCCTTCAGCTTGGGTGCCTCTGCTCTGTCAGGGTTGGCAGTCTCAGCCTCTGGCATTGGGCATGACTCTGCCTGTCTGCCACAGTCACCCTCACTAGCCTCTCTTTCCCCTCGCTCTCTGTCACTGCGGTAGCCAGTCAAGCCACATACTGCTGGCTGCCTCTTCCATGTGGGTCAATGCAGCATGTTATCTCCTAACTGTTGACACAGACAGAACAGGCCCTGGTCACTATAGTGGCTTGCTTTGTCCTGTATCCTCTAGAAGTAATACATATGATAAGGTATAGAATATAAACTAAAAGGCAGGCATTCAATGACAGCAGCAGCAGACCATTTTTCTTTAGCACAATGTTAAATGCTACTTCCTGAGCACAGGGCCTAAGCGGATGGAATGCTATGTGTTTATAACAACATATTTGGGGAGTACACTACCTCTCGTGTCCTCCCTGAGAAAATGTCACCTTTCCGCACATCACATTGGGTTTGGCCAACATATAACCAAAGCACGTTTCTAACATGGGATTTGGAGTAGAGTCTCCTTAGCTGTGACACTGGTACAGCCACATAGTGTCATCTAACCCTCTTAATGACCTGGGTCACTATTACGGGCAGATTGTGTGTCATGTTGATCATAAATCAACAATACATTTGAACTGCTACTTAGATGTTCTATGAAATAGTGCATGTTAAAACATTCAGGGAAACAAGAAACTGCTGCAGACCATTACATCAATGGAGGGTGTTTTGACTGATCGTCTGTGCAGCCATTCATAACCAAGCATCTGGCTCATTTGTATTTTTCTACTGTATGAGACCCAGTCTTGTAGGAAACTGATAGACTACTTCATTGCGTTTCCAGTGCTGACAAGAATTATCCCCTAAATATACAGATAACTACACGAAATCCAACGTCAATCGAGTTAGAATTGATAGACCAAAGCATGTTAACGTAGAGGGTAAGTGGGCTACAACCCAAAATAGATGCATTGATACTCTTGCGTAACGGACCCAGCCTATTGCTGCACCACAACGAAATGCAAGCAGCTTTCAAGCAGCAGGACACCTGTGCACAAAAAACACTACCGTCATTATTCCTGTTACATTGGAGCCTACAAGTCTCCCGGAGCTAAGAGGCTAATTGTAGCCTATTGTTGACGGTTCCAATTTTTCGGAACCAGTGAGATTATTTCATAATCTCCTAAAGCAAACCGAAACACAAAGTGAACACGTGACCATATGCATGCAAAACTGTTGTACTGACGTTTCCCCCCTACCTTCCGACTGTTCCGGTATTGACCCACATGCCACTCCGCGCGTAGTTCGACCAAGCACGGGAGACGAGTGGAGACAAGAAGATTTGGCAACTAACTCAAGGGCCTTGAGAGAACTAACGTCAGTGTGAATGTTGCACAAAAACTCAGCGCTGTCACAAAGATAGCATCTTCCTTCTTCTCGCTGTTCTCTTACAATGATTCCAGGCTGCTCACTAACTCATTTGCATCTAGCTAAAGCACTAACTCTGAACTTTTACCTAAAACTGCTGTTATTTGGTGAAATATTAACCATTGCTAGTTCTAACTATGTCACCTATGAGGCACCCGTCTGTGTTTTTGTTTCTCCAGCTGATTTCTTCTAAAGCACACCCCCATGGGTCTGCGTCATGATATCGGGATGGATGGGAGCCAATGGTAAGGAGCTGAGCTCTTCCTGTTACCGCCCCGAAGCAGTTTCCCCGCCCCGTTAACTCGAAACTTCTGTCTTCGGTCTTTCTGCTTCATTAACAGCAATGCCACAAATTCAACCTGTGTCTTTTGACGCACACTGTAGATGTAAACAGTCAGGTTGAACTTCTATCATTTTGAAATACTTGACACAGTCTATTACACAGTTCTTGATGTCACATTACTTTATCTAATATTGAAAGCTAACCAAATTACTATAGGGTACTTCACTCGCCAAAAACAACACAAAAACATTTCAAATTCAGTTAAATGTTTGCCAAACATCACTGTGAGGCTCTCTGGCTAGTTATGTACGTTCAATGGTATGGCAACTACATACCACACACAGTGACACCAACAGTCATGTGCTCAGCCACCGCTGTAAATATAGGAGCGCATATTGTAGATGGCACTGTAGATGAGAAAGGTAAGCCTCCCCACCTGTATAATGAATTAGCCATTCTTTTGCCATGGACGGAACATCTGGGAATTCAATGCCTGGAATGTTAAGCTTTGCCACAGGGGAATAAATGCCCAAAATAAAAAAGAATCTAACGGAATGCATTACTTTGTATTTTCATTATTAGGGCATAGATTTAACACTTAACTACCCATACACTGTGACCAGACAATGTGTCCTGTGGGATGTTCATTTTGGCATCGCAGGTCATAAGGTCATTACTATGGCCTATTCATGACAGTGCTGAAGTTGACCCAATATTGACAATGTGCTCATCCGAAACCTGCGTGTCCAATGTTTGATCAAACACTATAACCTTGTCCAATATTCAAAGTAAAACGCCTGTGGTCATACACACTTATGTATGCATAGTCCAAAATGTAGGTGCTTGACTAATGATACATACAAGCACAGAAAGGCTCTCACACTGTATGCTACTAATTACCTTCTTTAATGAAATCAAACAGGACCTGAGGAAGATGACCTCTCACCTCTTGATGAAAATGTTGTCATTAAAGGTGGGAATTAGGACCAACATTTAAATGAGCTACCCAAAAAGCCTTCTCTACTGCAGTGTTTCCCAACCCTGGTCCTCAAGTACCCCCCGGCAGTACACCGTTTCGTTGTAGCCCTTGACAAACACACCTCATTCAACTCATTGAGGGCTTGATGATTAGTTGACAAGTTGAATCAGGTGTGCTTGTCCAGGGTTACAATAAAACTGTGTACTGTTGGGGGTACTCGAGGACCAGGGTTGGGAGACACTGCTCTACTATGTATAAGGAAAAGGCTGACATCTCCTGGTGGATCTAGCTACTGCATGTTCCAAAAGAAAGGCTTGAGGAGTGTAGCCTGTTATTGCTAGGGAACAGCTTAGTTTACGCCCCCTGTTCCCACAGTCTTGTCAATGCATTCACTCAGCCCTGTCCGTCAGCCGACACACACACACAACACACCACACACACACACACACACACACACACACACACACACACACACACACACAACACACACACACACACACACACACACACACACACACAAAGCCCTCACCATACAGGAGTGGGAGCAGTAGAGGTGCAGGGGTAAAATGATAGAGGAAGTCATGCCAAGCCAGTAAAAAAAAAAAAGCCATATTACAACCTATGTTGTGATAATTGCGTTGTTTTCTCTATAACCCATTCGTTCATACGCCACCGTGATATACAATAAGGCTGTGACAACAGAAAGACAACCGTCACACAGTGGCAGAATAAATGAAACTACACATGTCACAAAAACGGAGAGCAACATCTGTTCTGTGAAGTCCACAAAGCAAATATTGCATGTATGGGGCCTCCCGGGTGGCGCAGTGGTCTAACCCAGAGATTCTGGGTTCGTGCCCAGGCTCTGCCGCAGCCGGCCGCGAGCGGGAGGCTCATGGGGCGAAGCACAATTGGCCCAGCGTCGTCCGGGTTAGGGAGGGTTTGACCGGCAGGGATATCCTCGTCTCATCGCGCACTAGCGACTCCTGTGGCGGGCCGGGCGCAGTGCACGCTGACCAGGTCGCAAGGTGTACGGTGTTTCCTCCGACACATTGGTGTGGCTGGCTTCCGGGTTGGATGTGCGTTGTGTCAAGAAGCAGTGCGGCTTGGTTGGGTTGTGTTTCGGAGGACGCATGGCTCTCGACCTTCGCCTCTCCCGAGTCCGTACGGGAGTTGCAGCGATGAGACAAGACAGTAACTACTACCAATTGGATACCACGAAATTGGGGAGAAAAAGGTGTAATATATTTAAAATGAATAAATAAATAATAATAAACATGACTTGCAGCATGGTCAAGTAAGTTAATGTTTTCGACAGTTTTACTAAACAACTACTGATTTAGAACCCCCAACTCAGCACAAAGACAAATGGAGCACTGTCTAGCAAAACGGTCTATGGCTCTGTCATACAATACGCTTTCAGTTATAATTGTCATGGTCTACCGAGCTAAAACGTTTGCCAGCCTAACTTCCTCACATGGGCATCAATGAAGCAGCTAAGTTAGCTAACTAGTTAACTTGTGCCTACTAGGCTACATCTAGGCCACATATTGAACTTCAATAGTCTCAGGCCAGCGGCCTAACATACTAAATGATCTGAATCGGAAGAGACAGAGGGGCGCTGTTTCCCTCGCTCAGATGATTTCTCCGGTGAGATTCAGCCACTTGCTAATTGACTGAAAATCATGAAAACACAGTAATACATTTTTTTTTTTTTTTTATTGGTCAAATATTTGGAGAAGCCTGGCTTCCCTTGGCATCCATGAATACATGCCACTGACTGGGAGTGCCTATAGCAGTGCCCACAGCAGCCAGTCCTGAGAAAGTGATGCCCCCTGGCCCCTCTGGCATGGCTCAAATGGAACGCCATGAATGATGGGGTTGGAATGTTGCATAAAACGGGGGGTCTTGGTTTTGCAATAGAATTTGTAAAGGCAGCGCTTGTTAAGGAGAGACCTTGCGAGCGAACTTTCAAATGCATGCTGTGTTTGTGGCTGCCCTATTTCAGTTGCAAGAAGCACTAGGCTTGTATCAGTGTTTTATGACTATGTTATTAAAATTGCAGGCCTGCATAACATTATCTTTAAATGTGTGTGTAAATGTCTCCTTGCTGGTGTACTGTCATGAACTGTGGGTTGAGAATGAGATGAGGCCATAGATCAAGGAAGGGAGTTATATTATCGAAACAAAGTCAATCCTTTAAAAAAAACACAAGTATGCTTAATATGCTCTGCCATATTTGTTGATTTAGCTCTCTTCAGTGCGCGAGGACACATACACACACACAGAGACACACACACACACACACTACATCAAGGGTTGGAAAACATACTGTATTCCCAGGCTGCTGGAGCAGTAGGGGTGCTTGGATGACCGGGCCACAGAGGTCAGTAGACACTGAACCCGTCTCTGTTATACTGTATGTTCTAGTAATGTCTGTATCTCATTCTCTCTGTGCCCAGAGAGCTCCTGACCCCGAGACATACGCCCCAGAGCTCACCAAAAGGAGCCACATTCTTTCACACACAGACACTACTCTCCGAACCCTGTCAGCTCACTCCAAAGCCCATACTGGAGCATACATCTAGCTGTCAAAACACCAAGCATCTTCCACCACACCCACAGAGAGCTTCCCTCAGACAGACACTATGCGATAGCCAGCGGCATCATCCACACTCTGACACAAGTAGGTCAGTGCCAAAGTGGGCCATCCAACAGTCCCCCAACACTAGAGGATATTTCGAAGTCAGTAGGGAGAGAGCTTGTTTTTTTCTTGGACAGGGAAGTGGAGGTTGCTGCTTGCTTGTCCTCCGGGAAACTTAGAGGTCAAGGGTGAAGGGTGACGATGGTGTTACTGGAGGGGCAGGCGACCTTGTGGAAAAGAGTGAAGCTGGCATTCATAAATACGCACGCACGCACAGGCACACACACACGCCGCACTGGGTCTGAACCCCCCTGTGCAACTGGGTCCTGGACTTACTGATAGGCCAACCCAAATGATGAAGGTAGGCAACAACCTCCACCACGCTGATCCTCAACACAGGGGCCCCACAGGAGTGCGTGCTCATCCCCCTCCTATACTCCCTGTTCACCCATGACTGTGTGGCCACGAACGTCCACAACTCAATCATCAAGTTTGCTGATAACACAACAGTGGTTGGCCTGATTACCAACAACAATGAGACAGCCTACAGAGAGGAAGTGAGGGCCCTGGCGGAGTGGTGCCAGGACCATAACGTTCCACTTTAAATGACTTTCAGCTCATAAAGCCTTCATAATGCCTTCATAAACACTACATAACTGTTACAAAGCATCTATAACTGTATGCCATGCTTTATAAAGGGTTCATAAATGTGGCATAACTGTGTCACATAATCATCAATGTCAACTGTAACATTAAATCAAACTTTTTGTCACATGCGCCGAATACAACAAGTATAGACCTTACCGTGAAATGCTTACTTACAAGCCCTTAACCAACAGCACAGTTCAAGAAGAGTTAAGAAAATATTTACCAAATAAACTAAAGTAAAATATTATCAAAAGTAACACAATCAAATAACGAGGCTATATACAGGGGGTACCGGTACAGAGTCCGTGTGCAGGCGTAGATTTTAGTTGAGGTCATTTGTACATGTAGGTAAGGGTGAAGTGACTATGCATAGATAATAAACAGCGAGTAGCAGCAGTGTACAAAAGAAATGGGGGGGGGGGGGGGGGGGTCAATTTAAATAGTCCGGTGGCCATTTGAATTTGTATTTATTTTTTCAGCAGTCTAATGGCTTGGGGGTAGAAGCTGTTAAGGAGCTTTTGGTCCTAGGCTTGGCACTCCGGAACCGCGTCTATGACTTGGGTGACTGGAGTCTATGACCATTTTATAGGCTTTCCTCTGACTCTGCCTATTATATAGGTCCTGGATGGCAGGAAGCTTGGCTCCAGTGATGTACTGGGCGGTACGCACTATCCTCTGCAGCGCCTTACGGTCAGATGCCAAGGAGTTGTCATACCAGGCGGTGATGCAACCGGCCAGGATGCTCTCGATGGTGCAGCTGTAGAACTTTTGTGGATCTGGGGACCCACGTCAAATCTTTTCAGTCTCCTGAGGGGGAAAAGGTTTTGTCGTGCCCTCTTCACGACTGTCTTGGTGTGCTTGGACCATGATAGTTCATTGGTGATGTGTACACTAAGGAACATGAAACTCTCGACCCACTCCACTATCCCCCCATCGATGTTCAGCCCGCCTTTTCCTGTAGTCCACGATCAGCTCCTTTGTCTTGCTCACATTGAGGGAGAGGTTGTTGTCCTGGCACCACACTGCCAGTTCTCTGACCTCCTCCATATAGGCTGTCTCATCGTTGTCGGTGACCAGGCCTACCACTGTTGTGTTGTCAGCAAACTTAATGATGGTGTTAGAGTCGTGTTTGGCCACGCAGTCGTGGGTGATCAGGGAATACAGGAGGGGACTAAGTACACACCCCTGTGGGGCCCCAGTGTTGAGGATCAGCGTGGCAGACGTGTTGTTTCCTAACCTTATACCTGGGGGAGGCCTGTCAGGAAGTCCAGAATCCAGTTGCAGAGGGAGGTGTATAGTCCCAGGGTCCTTAGCTTAGTGATGAGCTTCGTGGGCACTATGGTGTTGAACGCTGAGCTGTAGTCAATGAACAGCATTCTCACATAGGTGTTCCTTTTGTCCAGGTGGGAAAGGGCAGTGTGAAGTGCGATTAAGATTGCGCCATCTGTGGATATGTTGGGGTGGTATGTGAATTGGAGTGGGTGTAGGGTATCCGGGAGGATACTGTTGATGTGAGCCATGACCAGCCTTTCAAATCACTTCATGGCTACCGACATGAGTGCTACGGGGCAGCAATAATTTAGGCAGGTTACCTTCGCTTCCTTGGGCACAGGGACTATGGTGGTCTGCTTGAAACATATACACTACCATTCAAAAGTTTGGTAGTCTTCCAGAACAGCTGGTGCTCTCGTGCATGCTTCAGTGTTGCTTGCCTCAAAGTGAGCATAAAAGGCATTTAGCTCATCTGGTAGGCTCGCGCCACTGGGCAGCTCGCGTCTGGGTTTCCCTTTGTAGTCCGTAATAGTTTTCAAGCCCTGCCACATCCGACGAGGGTCAGAGCCGGTGTAGTAGGATTCAATCTTAATCCTCGATTGACGCTTTGCTTGTTTGATGGTTCGTCTGAGGGCATAGCGGGATTTCTTATAAGCGTCCGCTCCTTGAATGCGGCAGCTCTAGCCTTTAGCTCGATGCGGATGTTGCCTGTAATCCATGGCTTCTGGTTGGGATATGTATGTACGGTCACTGTGGGGACGACGTCCTCGATGCACTTATTGAAGAATCCGGTGACGGGTGGTATACTCCTCAATGCTATTGGATGAATCCCAGAACATATTCCAGTCTGTGCTAGCAAAACAGTCCTGTAGCAGTCCAGTCCCTCCCCTATACCCTAACCCCTACCCATCTGACCACTTCCTTATTGAGCGAGTCACTGGTGCTTCCTGCTTTAATGCTTGCTTGTAAGCAGGAATCAGGAGGATAGAATTATGGTCAAATTTGCCAAATGGTAGGTTGGCGGGAGCTTTGTACGCATTTCTGTGTGTGGAGTAAAGGTGGTCTTGAGTTTTTCTTCCTCTGGTTGCACATGTTTGGTGTGGTAAAACTGATTTAAGTTTGCCTGCATTAAAGTCCCCGGCCACTAGGAGTGTCGCTTCTGGATGAGCATTTTCTTGTTTGCTTATGGCCTTATAGAGTTGGTTGAGTGCGATCTTAGTGCCAGCATCGGTCTGTGGTGGTAAATAGATGGCTACGAATAATATAGATGAGAACTTTTTTGTTAGATAGTGTTGTCTACAGCTTATCATAAGGTACTCTACCTCAGGCGAGCAATACCTTGAGACTTCTTTAATATTAGACATCACGCACCAGCTATTATTGACAAATAGACACACACCCCCACCCCTCGTCTTATCAGACGTAGCTTCTTATCTGTTCTGCCAGCCGGTGCATTGAAAATCCCGCCAGCTCTATGTCATCCGTGTCGTTGTTCAGCCATGACTAGGTGAAACAATAGATATTACAGTTTTTAATGTCCAGTTGGTAGGATAATCGTAATCATAGGTCATCAATTTTATTTTCCAATGATTGCACTTTAGCCAGTAGAACGGATGGCAGGGGGAGTTTACTCGTTCGCCTACGTATTCTCAGAAGGCATCCCGACCTGCAGAAGTGGGGCAGAAGTGTCTGGGATCCGTCTTTTCTTCACACAAATGAAGGGGATTTGGGCCTGTTCCCGGGAAAGCAGTATATCCTTCTCATCGGACTCGTTAAAGGAAAAAGCTTCTTCCAGTCGAGGTGAGTAGTCACTGTTCTGATGTCCAGAAGTTGTTTTCAGTCATAAGAGTTGGTAGCAGCAACATTATATACAAAAAATATGTTACAAACAATGCAAAAAAACGAACGAAATAGCACAGTTGGTTAGGAGCAAGTAAAATGTCAGCCATGCTCTTAGGCGCCATCTTAACATACCAACTATGTCGAATATGATATAAACATGTACTTTATGAAGGGTGACATGTTGAGTTGAAGGACAGCATATACTCTAAAGTGAAGTTATGTTAGTCACATTACACCTAATCTCGTTCGGTTAGTGCTATCCGAGATCGTTGGGACGTCCCTCCCCTAAACCCTAACCCCTACCCTAATCTTAACCATTACCTTAACCTAATCCAAACCTTAACCATTTTACATTTCAACTTCAATTGGGTAGGGACCTCCCAAGGATCCCCGAATGGCAGAGAAACAATCACATTCCCAGATAAGGTCTGCTGGACCAACACATCAAACTTGGCCTTTGTTAACCAATACAGAGTGCCGGTAGAATCTCCCGGCGCATTACTCGTTGGCTTAATCTACCAACCAATCATCTCCCACAACACCTTCCCCCATGTGTCTTGTGCATGATATCGGTGCGACATCTTGTCAACAAAGAGATTGTGTTTGTAACTCTTATTGGGATGGTTTTCCCCACAAGCGTGACACACATTGAGCACAGCACAGACGGTGGAGCCACTAGCTAGCTAGCTATGTCCTTTGCTAATAAGATAGCTGGAAGGTAGGACCCGGACCTGTTTGTTTTATCCCTTGAGGCCAGGGGGAATGGCTTCCACTAGATAGCACAGCCACAAAGTCAAAATTGGCTAATATCGTAAAGATTTATGAAAACAAAAATTTGCTTTTTGGTCTTAATTTAAGGTTAGGCATAAGGTTATCACTGTTTTTAAGGTTAGGATTAAGGTTAGGTTAAAAATAACATTTTAAGAAGATACGTTTTGGAAATGGGCGGGGTTTAGCCATAATTATGACTTTGTGGCTGTGTTAATTAGTGACGACCAGGGGGAATGTTTTTACTAGCCTGATGACAAATACTTTACCTAGTAAGGTCACACCCACAGAATAATATGGTCACACCCACTAATGCCAACTTTGACTGGTTGATATCCCAGGCTTATACAGTGCATTCGGAAAGTATTCCGACCTCTTGACTTTTTCCACATGTTGTTGCGTTACAGTCTTATTCTAAAATAGATTAAATCGTTTTTTCCTCATCAACCTATACACAATACCTCATAATTACAAAGCAAAAACTGAAATAGCACATTAACATAAGTATTCAGACCCTTTACTCAGTACTTTGTTGAAGCACCTTAGGCAGCGATTACAGCCTTGTGTCTTCTTGGGTATGACACTACAAGCTTCGCACACCTGTATTTAGGGAGTTTCTCCCATTCTTCTCTGCAGCTCCTCTCAAGATCTGTCAGGTTGGAAGGGGAGCATCGCTGCACAGTTCTTTTCAGGTCTCTCCAGAGATGTTCGATCGGGTTCAAGTCCGAGCTCTGGTTGGGACACTCAAGGACATTCAGAGACTTGTCCCATAGCCACTCCTGTGTTGTCTTGGCTGAGTGCTTAGGGTCATTGTCCTGTTGGAAGGTGAACCTTCACCCCATTCTGAGGTCTTGAGCACTCTGGAGCAGGTTTTCATCAAGGATCACTCTGTACTTTGCTCCGTCCCTTTCCCTCCCTCTGACTAGACTCCCAATCTCTGCTGCTGAAATACATTCCCACAGCATGATGCTGCCACCACCATGCTTCACCATTGAGATGGTGCCAGGTTTCCCCCAGACTTGATGCTTGGTATTCAGGCCAAAGAGTTCAATCTTGGTTTCATCAGACCAGAGAATCTTGTTTCTCGATGAAACAAGAATCTTGTTTCTGTGCCTGGACACAATCCTGTCGCTGTGCTCTATGGAAAATTCACTCAACCTCATGGCTTGGTTTTTGTTCAAACATGCACTGTCAACTGTGGGACCTTATATAGTGCCTTTCCAAATCATGTCCAATCAAGATCGTTTACCACAGGGGAACTCCAATCAAGTTGTAGAAACATCTCAAGGATGCTCAATGGAAACAGGATGCACCTGAGCTCAATTTCGAATCTCATAGCAAAGGGTCTGAATCCTTATGTAAACAAGGTATTTCAGTTTTGTTTTTTTAATACATTTGCAAAAACGTCTAAAACGCTTCGCTTTGTCATTATGGGGTATTGTATGTAGATTGATGAGGGGGAAAATCCATTTAATCCATTTTAGAATAAGGCTGTAACATAGCAAAATGTGGGAAAAGTAATGGGGTCTGAATACATTTGCGCAGTCTTACACAACTTTTTCCCCCTGGCACATTTTCTGGCTGGCACTAGCATTGCCTTCATTGTTGTTTTCCTTAAAAATAATAACTTTGGACATGTGTGCTGTCATGAATCTCCTGTGAAGATCTGAAGGATCAGGTTACAGTCGGTCCGCTCTACAGCGCCCTCACTCTCCCGTTTCTGGCCATTTTGAGACTGTAATCGAACTCACGAACCCACAAAACAATTTCAGCTGTGCTAACATAATTGCAAAAGGGTTTTCTAATGATCAATTAGCCTTTTAAAATGATAAACTTGGATTAGCTAACACAACGTGCCATTGGAACATAGGACTGATGGTTGCTCATAATGGGCCTCTGTACGCCTATGTAGATATTCCATAAAAAATCATCCGTTTCCAGCTAAGATAATCATTTACGACATTATCAAAGTCTACACTGTATTTCTGATCAATTTAATGTTATTTAAATGGACAGAAAATAGCTTTTCTTTCAAAAACAAGGACATTTCTAAGTGACCCCAAACTTTTGAATGGTAATGTATGTATGGAGCATAATGTATTTACAGTTTTATTCACGTTTTCAAGTACTATGGACAATTCATGCATGCCGATTATTGCATAGATTGTAATGGACACCTATGTGTGTAAAATACTTTTTTGAAGGTTGTACTGATTATGATAAGCTAAGCTATTTGCCAGCTATGTGTGATGCCATGTTTGTTGACATTATACACTGCATTCTGGGTGTCACATAAACGTCTGACTGACCAAAGATGTTATAAGAAAATGAGGTGAAGGAATGGTTCACTCATCTTTCGAGTAAACTTCCGGAAATGAATGAAGGGAAGTGAATGATCGTAGACGGCACACCCCCTTCAACATGCATACTGCAAACAGACCAAACGCATCTTGTCTCCTCTTCTTATCTTTGGTTGATGCCAAAAAACAAACATTGTGGCACGCATAAACTACCCATCGTCGGTTTTTACCCCCCCCCGCCCCACCACATGTTGAGGGTCAGTGTGCCGGAGGTGTTGTTGCCTACCCTTACCAACTGGAGGGGTTCAGTCCCAGGGCCCGTAGCTTGGTGATGAGCTTGGAGGGGACTATAGTTTTATGAACAGCATTCTCACATAGTTATGTCCCCTCTTATCCAGGTGGGAAAGGGCAGTGTGAAGTGCAATAGAGATTGCGTCATCTGTGGATCTGTTGGGGTGGTACGCGACTTGGAGTGGGTCTAGGGTGTCTAGGATGAAGGTGTTGATGTTTGTCATGACCAGCCTTTCAAAGCACTTCATTACAGATGTGAGTGCTACAGGGCGATAGTTATTTAGGCAGGATACCTTTGAGCTCTTTGGAACAGTGACAATGGTGGTCATCTGGAAACATGTTGGGATTACAGACTGGGACAAGTATAGATTGAAAATGTCTGTGAAGACACTTGCCAGCTGGTTTGGGAATGCTTTGAGAACGCGCCTTGGTATTCTGTCTGGCCAGGTGGGATTGTGATTGTTAATCTGTTTAAACGTTTTTCTCACATCGGCCACGGGGAGCGAGATCACACAGTCAACCGTCTGCTTCATATGACCACTTCCGTATTGAGCGCATCACTGGTACTTCCTGTTTGAGCTTTTGTCTGTAAACAGGAAGCAGGAGAATGGAGTCATGTCAGATTTGCCAAAGAGAGGACGAGGGAGGGCGTTGTATGCGTTACTGTGGGTAGAATACAAGTGGTCTAGAGTTTTAGCACCCCTAGTGGGGCAGGAGACGTGTTGGTAGAAGTGAAGTAGGACAGTTTTAAGTCTCCCCGCGTTAAAGACTCCACCCGGCAGACAATCTACCTCTGGGTGAGCGGTTTCTTGCTTGTTTATGGCCCCATATACACACACACAGGGTGTCTGAGACATGTTGGCAGAGCAGACGTGCTGGGACTTGAGTGTTTTGCTGATTGGTGAAGAGCATGTGAGCATCGTGTGAAAACAACAAACAGAGTTTGATAAGGCCAGAGAGAGGGCGAAAGGGAGGGCAAATGGGAGGAAAGAAAGAGAGAAAAAGATGGAGAGAGATGGTGATGACATGGATAGGGAGGTGGCGGGAAAGATGTGGAGAGATATAGAGAAAGGAAGAGTAAGCGAGTGACAGAAAGTGAGCTAAATAAAAACGTGAAACGTTGTTTAATTGGTGCTTTATCTCATGCAGATTGCATTATCGACAGTCAATTTCAAACTCTGTGTGTGTGTGTGTGTGTGTGTGTGTGTGTGTGTGTGTGTGTGTGTGTGTGTGGTGTGTGGTGTGTCGCAACCGGTGGGTAGGACAGATGTCAGTAAACATAGTGTGTCTCACTGTGTTTTTATGGAGACATATCAGTCACTGCACACAACACATATCCTTTATGATACAGGAAACACGCTTACATTTGACTCCTATATACACTATATATACAAAAGTATGTGGACACCCCATCAAATTAGTGGATTCGGCTATTTCAGCCACACCCGTTGCTGACAGGTGTATAAAATCGAGCACACAGCCATGCAATCTCCATAGACAACCATTGGCAGTAGAATGGCCTTACTGAATAAGTCAGTGGTTTTCAACGTGGCACCGTCATTAGATGCCACCTTCCTAAAAAGTCAGTTTGTCAAATTTTTGCTATGCTAGAGCTTCCCCGGTCAACTGTAAGTGCTGTTATTGTGAAGTGGAAATCTCTAGGAGCAACAACGTCTCAGCCGCGAAGTAGCATGCCACACAAGCTCACAAAACGGGACCGTCGAGTGCTGAGGCGTGTAGCGTGTAAAAATAGTCTGTCTGGGGTTGCAACACTCACTAGCGAGTTCCACAATGCCTCTGGAAGCAACGTCAGTAAGGGAACTGTTCGTCGGGAGCTTCATGAAATGGGTTTCCATGGCCGAGCAGCCGCACACAAGCCTAAGATCACCACGCGCAATGTCAAGCGCCGGCTAGAGTGGTGTAAAGCTTGCCGCAATTGGACTCTGGATCAGTGGAAACGCGTTTTCTGCAGTGATGAATCCCGCTTCACCACCTGGCAGTCCGACGGACGATTCGGGGTTTGGTAGAGGCCAGGAGAACGCTACCTGCCCGAATGCATAGCGCCAACTGTAAGGTTTGGTGGAGGAGAAACAACGGTCTGGAGAAATGTCCTCTGGTCTGATGAAACAAAAATAGAACTGTTTGGCCATAATGACCATCGTTACGTTTGGAGGAAAAAGGGGGAGGCTTGCAAGCCGAAGAAGACCATCCCAACCGTGAAGCACGGGGGTGGCAGCATCATGTTGTGGGGGTTCTTTGCTGCAGGAGGGACTGGTGCACTTCACAAAATAGATGGCATCATGAGGCAGGAAAATTATGTGGATATATTGAAGCAACATCTCAAGACATCAGTCAGGAAGTTAAAGCTTGGTCGCAAATGGGTCTTCCAAATGGACAATGACCCCACGCATACTTCCAAAGTTGTGGCAAAATGACTTAAGGACAACACAGTCAAGCTATTGAAGTTGCCATCATAAAGCCCTAAATCCCCCCAAAGAATTTGTGGGCAGAACTGAAAAAGCGTGTGCGAGCAAGAAGGCCTACAAACCTGACTCAGTTACACCAGCTCTGTCAGGAAGAATGGGCCAAAATTCACCCAACTTATTGTGGGAAGCTTGTGGAAGGCTACCCGAAACGTTTGACCCAAGTTAAACAATTTAAAGGCAATGCTACCAAATACTAATTGAGTGTATGTAAACTTCTGACCCACTGGGAATGTGATGAAAGAAATAAAAGCTGAAATAAATCATTCTCTCTACTATTATTTCACATTCTTAAAATAAAGCGGTGATCCTAACTGACCTAAGACAGGGAATTTTTACGACGATTAAATGACAGGAATTGTGAAAAACGGAGTTTAAATGTATTTGGCTAAGGTGTATGTAAACTTCCGACGTCAACTGTATGTGTATGCCTTTTGCTCAGTAAAAGGCCACTCTGGATAAGATCTTGGCCCATATTCACAAAGCCTCTCAGAGTAGGAATGCTGGTCTAGGATCAGTTTTGGATACGGCCCTGCGTTACACTGCTAGATGACTATAATCCACATGTCCAGGTCCGTAGCTGTGATGAGAGGTTGTGATAGGGGAGCTATGCAGGGAATGTGAAGTGACATTAGAGGGAGGGGGTTGTGTTGTGTTTAAATACCTTGTGTCTCAGTGACATAAAACAGGCCTCTGATGATGATGCCAGCGGTGAGTTTTATCAGAGGTATCATCCATGCCAAGCAGAGCTGGGTGCACAACCAACTGGACCCAACCCCCCGGCATACCATAGAGCAGAGCAGGCAGTCCTGTCACACCAGGGGCACTGCCCATTTATGTGGCATCTCTGCTCTTTTACCCTCATCCTTTACCTCTAGATAAAAGGAGGAGGGGAGGGGGAACATAAACATAAACACTTCAGCCAGAGACTCCAGCCATTTTTTGCTAGCTAAATAGTTCCTGTTTTGCTTCAGCCTTTGAAATGCCACGGCCCTGAGCGCAAAACAGTTTATAACAAGGAATGGGATAGGGGAGGTAGAGGCGGAGGGGGTTTGAAGTGGATGCTCTGAATTCTTGAGAGGCACAAAGCTGCTTTGATAGAGACAAACTGCACGGAACGATGTCTGTGGATGGCCTGCCGTTTGTCTGCATCAACCCCCAACTCACTTACACACAGACACATACCCCACCCTATACCTACTGCCTCGAGGGGAACGAGGTTGGTCAGGCAGGTCTTATAGGGACAAACACACACACATCATCCACTCAGCGGGGAAAGGGACACACAGGTCATCAGAGGTGCTCCTTATTGCATGGCCCGGTCAAGTGGCAGGTCGAATCTGATTAAGGATCCACTCAGCCTCTGTTCTAGGGGCTTAATTACCTAATTATCACACACACACACACACACACACGCACATAAAAACACACACACACACGTTTGTTTCACTGTCCTTGTGGGGACCAAACAATTTATTCCTATTCAAAATCCTATTTTCCCTAACCCTTAACCCTTGACCTTAACCATAACATTACCCCTAACTCTTAACCCTAACCCTAAACCTAACCCCTAAGTCGAAAATAGCCTTTCCCCTTGTTAGGACCGGTGAAATGTCCCCACTTGTCCAAATTTTCTTTGTTTAACTATCCTCGTGTGGTCTTCTGGTCCACACAAGGATAATAAAACCAAAAACACACACACATGCAACCATACACACACACACACTCGAGAGCCCCACAATCTGCTTCTGCACTGGACACACACACAAAATACTCATTGGGTATCTCACCCAGGTAGGCCCAATGTATGATGCAAGCCAGCCAGGGACACACCCACAACTCTCAGGTTTAGTGATCAAAACATCTACGTCCAAAGATGAGTGTTTAACAAGTACAATCCAGTGAACATGTTACTTCTATCGGCCTGCGTAAAAACCACACACTAACCACTCGATCCATGCGTCCAGAGATCAGACCTGAAATTGAGATAATCTACTAGAATTGTTCCCTATCAACCTCATTTAGTACATCCTTTAGTTGAAACATCACCGTGGAGCCACTTGACATGGGCAGCCGTGTCATCTCCATACTGAGAGGTTCTTGACACAAGCAACCCTGCTTCTGGGCCTTTAATCTTTCCACAGGCCTGGTTCACCATGCACTTACTAAGCTTTTGCAGGCCTGTGCTACTTGTGGGATTGTCGGAATGTTCTTAACCAGTGTGAACTTCGGACAGATCCAAGCCGCTCATCACACTTTGGCGAGGACGTGTCACAGTAAACCTTGGGCCGGGGTTGAGACGATACAACAGACGCAGAGACAGTGAATCTAGCACTGGGGTTGAGAGATAGTGAGAGATAGTGAATCTAGCACTGATGTTGCTTTCCCCCACACTGACCATCCAGGATGAGGAAGAGAATGATACGATGCTGCTGGACTGGGACATGGTTGATGATAAATTGTCCCTTATGTCATAGTGATGAAATGATGATCGATCTATTGATGTGTTTAGGAGGGGGAGTTGTGTGCTACCTCTGTAAAAGTGAGTGAGAAGATTAATAGTTGAACAAGTACTACCGAGCAAGATCTGAGAGAAGGAGAGAGAGAGAGAAAGAGAGATGGGGGGGAGGTGGCGAGGGAAAGAAAGAGAGAAAGAAGGCGAATGAGAGAGAGAGAGAGAGAGAGAGAGAGAGAGAGAGAGAGAGAGAGAGAGAGAGAGAGAGAGAGAGAGAGAGAGAGAGAGAGAGAGAGAGAGAGAGAGAGAGAGAGAGAGAGAGAGAGAGAGAGAGAGAGAGAGAGAGAGAGAGAGAGAGAGAGAGAGAGAGAGAGAGAGAAAGGGAGAGAGAAAGGGAGAGAAAGGGAGAGAGAAAGACTGAGAGAAAAATACTGATGCAGAAAGGGAGTAATGTTAAGTGATATTAATTGAAGAAAAGAAAATGTGCTAGAGAGACAGCTATAGATAGAGGCCTTGGAGAGTGGGGCTCAAACACCTCTGCACTTCAGCCTGGTGGACCCACTGATCAGGCTGTACACACTCACAGGCCTTCACACAGTACAGCTCTTTATTCACCCTAACACACTCAGGCCTTAACACACTGCAATGTTTCAGAGAAAGTCTACAGAAAGAGAGAGAAAAATAGAGAGAGACAGGGGAGAGGAAGGGACAAGGGAGTGAGAGAGAGATGGGGGAGAGGAAGAGACAGGGTACAGAGAGATAGGGAAGAGGAAGAGAGGAGGGAAACAGAGAGAGAGAGAGAGAGAGAGAGAGAGAGAGAGAGAAAGACAGACAGAGAAAACATACTGTATCACCAGATAGTCTAGTTCAGGAAGAGAGACCCCAGTCCCCCACTGCAAACAGGAAGTGCCTTTGTTGTGATTAGGCCAAATAGCTTGAGTGTTGTTTGTCTGATTCTGTTGCTCTGTTAGTGTGTGTTCCTCATACTCTCCTCTACACACACACACACACACACACACATACCGGCACACACACAAACACTTATTAGACAAACACACGCACAGCTACATCTCGTTCATTGACAGTCTGGTGCACTCGGCTACACATTCAGAGTGAATGGTACGCTCAAAAAAGAGTAATGGAAAAATCTATACTGGAGTCCGGATATTTCTGGACCAAGCGGTCGCCTGGCGCTCTTCATTGGCTACCGACGGTCACCACACACTGTGACCACATGTCAATGACCGCGACACTGAGTGCACTGGGGCAGAAAGAACCAGATTATTGTAGGCCTACAGCAAGACCATTAGGCTATGGTTGCAGTAATACTATTTCACTATGATTTATGACACATTTGTATCTTACAGTTTGCATTTTGGACAACAATTTACTGTAGGTGTCTTATGCATGTATTCATGTAAAGCCTTTATAAATAGTTATGAGTCAAGGCATGAGATGTAATATGACCGTTTATAACGGGTGTTAAAAATGACTGTTCATCCAGTCATATGGTCTAACATCAACTGTTAATAACAACTGCTATTGTACAGTCTGCATGACAACATACATCATGTGTTTTTACATTCTACACAAGAATCTACATACCAGGGTGTCATGTCATTTACCAACCTGTGTGTCACATTATTACATTGAATGGAATGATGGGCACCATAACCATGTCATATGCCCTTATAGAGTGTGTACAGACAGCTTAAGTAAAGTGCAATTCATTTGAGGGGTTGTGAAACAGTGAATGTGCTTAGATCAATTCCTCAGTACACACAGCATGTCACCCGGAACGCCTAGTAAATGTACCGTTAATCCCTGTCATTTCGGTAGATCGGTAGAAATGGTCGGATAAATTGGAAGCTTCCGCAAACTTGAAACTCACACTCCTATGGTTTTTACTATAATACCCTTTTTTTAAAATTTATTGTGTGAACAAGGTCTTGTGAAAAGAACGTGCCCCTCGCCTAGGGAAATCAAATGCCCGTCCAACTGATTCGTTCTGGTGCCGGCCCTAAATCCCACTCTTCTTCTTCCAATTTCAGCAATATGATTAGCTGAAACAAGAGCTCTCAATAACTTTACATCGGATCTGCAAATTGTCTACTTGTGTCGGCGAATCATACAGCTGAAATTTCACGAACAGTTTGGAGATCCATTGAAACGTTACGGAGCTTTTGTGCCAGCGAATCATATCGCTGAAATCGGGAAGAAGGGTGAGATTGACATTAAATGGGAGAAGAGTTATTGGCTCATGTTGCAAACCTAGCTAGCTACTCAGCAAATAACATGGATAGCTAACAATAGCTTGAGTTAAATAACGTGTATTAACAGGAAACGGTCATTGCGTTTAAAGTGTAGGAGGATGCTAATGTGCTACAGAGGAGTATGTTTTTTAATTCCAACTGTAGCTAGTGAAGTTAGCTAGCTAGCTAGCCATCGGTAGGTTGATGTTGCAATTCTTAAGTACATCTGTGCTCCCATTTGCCCATGTTTCTCACTAGTGTGTGATGCGGCCCACAATTCTGTGCGTTCCTCCATGTAGGGATTCCTGCATCTGCAAAGCTGTCGTCAAGGAAAAGGGTGGCTACTTTGAAGAATCTCAAATATAAAAAAAGATTTTGATTTGTTGAACACTTTTTCTGGTTACTAAATGATTCCATATATGTGTTATTTCATAGTTTTGATGTTTTCAATATTATTCTACAGTGTAGAAAATAGTCAAAAATAAAGAATAAAAAACTCTGGACTGGTACTGTATATTTAATATACTCTATATACACATATCAAATATTACTGCCCACTAAAGCTTCACATCTCTTCCTTCTTTCATGGTGAATACGATCTGTATGATGTTGTATAGGTACAGTTACACAAGCTAGTAGGAGTCGCCATAGACCTGAATGACCAGAGAGCTGACTGAGCCTATTACCAGAGCTCTGGAGATTTATGAGCAGTCAAATTCTGTATTTTACACAGAGGAAATTACTCACAACTATATATAGTGCTGTGTGACTTTGGTCACTACACCTGTGCTATACCCTAACCCATGGGCACTGTGTTTTATTGTAACAAGGGGCCCTCCTTTACTTTTTATCCTCCATGGTAATGCAGAGATTATAGTTGTTCCACAGTGACCTCCCACTAGTACCGGCTGGGTTGGGAGTCGACCACAAAGGCAGACAGAGAGAGAATGTAGGAGTCTCTCCCACTGAAGAGACTCTCCCACTCAGTGGGATGACGGCGCCCTCAGCAACACATCCAACCTGTGGTTTGGGTGTCTGACTCATTCACCGTAGCAGTGATGTTACATCAGTCTTCCCAATTAAAACGAGTGCCCTCTTACACAAGCTTGATTAGGAAGGCCAATCTTCTGGTTTCTTGGATGGCTTGAGTTCGTGTATGCATGCACGTTCACGTGTGTCCTTACAAAATCCTGTTTAGTTTTTATCTTGGACAGCTGAATATGGCCAATGTCTTGTCAATGCTGATTGGTGGTAATTGCCAACCTCCTGATTGTCAAACACTATTATTGGGGCAATTCCACTGGATGAACCAAACCGTGGCGGGCCGTGCCGGAACCAGAACAAGCTAGCCTTGTTGGTTCTTGTTTGTTTTCCATTTGCCGTTGAACTGTAAACAGGACTAGGTTACATTTTCGGGAAAAAACTGTCCGTGAAAATTTTAAGACAGCGACCGATGACGCAATTCGACAGCGACATTGTTGTGATCCTCGGTGACTGGCATTTTTAAGTATGGAGGAGTTAACCGGGCTATTTTGTGCCATCCTTTTAATTTGTATTAACGGGCAGCAATCTAGACTGAACGAGAGGAGACAGCTGAAAAGAGATAGAGAAATACACAATGTGTCACGTTCCTGACCTGTTTTCTGTTGTTTTTGTATGTGTTAGTCGGTCAGGGCGTGAGTGTGGGTGGGCATTCTATGTTATGTGTTTCTATGTTGGTTAATGGGTGACCTGATATGGTTCTCAATTAGAGGCAGGTGGTTTTCATCTCCTCTGATTGAGAACCATATTAAGGTAGGTGGTTTCACATTGTTTGTTGTGGGTGGTTGTCTTCCGTGTCTGTGTCTGTTTGCACCACACGGGACTGTTTCGTTTTGTTCGTTTTGTTCGTTTTGTTCGTTTTGGTCTATTTTCCTGTTCGTGCGTTCTTCGGTTTTATGTAAGTTCTTATGTTCAGGTCAGTCTACGTCGTTTGTTGTTTTGTATCAATTCAAGTGTTCTTCGTGTTTTCGGTTTTGTTTAATAAATTACTATGTCCTATCACAACGCTGCGCCTTGGTCCAATCTCTCACCACAAGACGACCGTTACACAATGTAAGTGATCATCATGCGAGGATCGCTTCAGCCGGTTGAAAGACCAGCTTACGAAACAAATGCTCCGTCAGAGGTACGGTATGTGTTTGTATCTGTCTTTGTGAATTCTTCAAAACTTATTTGGATTGAGGCCAGCCATTAGTTTCTTGCAATAAGATGCAGTCCTGCAATACGGTATTACTCTTGCAGTATGCTGTGTGTGATAGGACCCTAGGAAGTATGCACAATGTATCTATCTAGCTAGCTACATAATGGGTATCCGTCTTTGTGATAGATATACATTGTACATACCTAAGCCTACATATTGCAAGAGTAACAATGCAGGACTGCACCTTATTGCAAGTGTAATAGCTAGCTGTCCTCCTTCAATACCGCAAGAGTAATTTAGCATTCGTATGAGAAACACTTCCTGACCTAATCAGATAAGTAATCAAACATTATTATCTCCACCTATGCTATGGTGAGTTGATGTCCCATTGACAAACAAACACAATGTTTAATGAACGATTTTCTCTTTTTTCCTCCTTTTGATTTTCTCAGACGCCCAACTCCACCAACACAGTTTGGACAACAAAGCGCCTGGACCAAAACCAAACTATTAGCATGACAGACCAAGCCTGGCCACTTAGCTCAGTGGGTCTCTCCTTTTTTTGGTTACTATACCCCCTATCACATGATTTTACCCTTAGGGATTAATAAAGTACTGATATACTCCCTTATGTTCATTTTACCATTAGACATATGTTCTTATGAGTTTCGTTTTTTTACTTCCTGTGAATAACCTACTACACAATTGTATCTTCTATGTTCGACCAATGTTTGTTGTTTAATAAGTGTGTAAATCATGTCTAATCTTTATTTCCTACATTTAAAATCAACACAAGCATGTTTAAGACGTTTATTGCTCCAAATAATGTATATTATTAATGTATATTATTGTAATTGTTTAACAGTAGGCTAAATTCAATTAACAGTAATTGAAAGTCACATTCACAATGCTTTCGGTGTAGCTCAAATTTATAAAAAAAATGAAAAAACGTATTTTACATAGGAACTTCAGCCAGTTTAGTCTAGTGACATGTCTGATCACCTTTTATGGCTTGGACAAACTGTCCAAATACAGCTATGTAGTTATTAAACAAGGCGTTCTGTGTCATCTCAGCAGCACTTGCTGTCCTGTCTGCTGCACTGGCTGCTGCCTCATCTTCACACAGCTGATTAAAGAGCTGATCCTGCTGCTGACACTGGGCCTCAAGTGACTCCGGGTATGAGTCCTCAGTCTCACTCACGAAATTCAGGTATTCACTGGTTTTGCTTGCAGTGTGTTTTCTCTTCCCCTGGGGAAATATTTAGGCAGAAGTAATGACATGTAAAGGTCAGGAATGATGAGGTACACACACCAAAGCAAACCTGAGGGCAGCAAGTGTGAGTGCAGTTTTGTTCTCCAACCGTAACTGTCTCATCAAATGTATTAAATATTTTTCAGCAAAGGCCAGTGTAGGGCCAACCAGATCTACTGTACCAACCAGATATACCAATGATGGTATATTGGGTATTGGGCCATAATTTGATTAATTGAATCAGTGTTACAGTATTATATATAAATTCCTAGATCCACACTCCTTGAATAATGTTTAGGAGCAGAATCCTGCCATGACAAAAGCCCTCTGTGGATGAGATTGCCCACCCCTGTTGAAGACTGCTGTCGAACATAGAAGATACATAGAAGATACAAAGGTGTGATTAGGGCGAAGCAATTGACAGTGAACTGTTGACCAACCAAGAATGGACCCTTGGTGCCTGGGGGTGCACGGCTCAGGGGTTGCGGGAGCATTGATTGTGTCGCTGGACGCTGGGTGTCTGGGGGTGCAGAGCTCCGAGGTTGTAGGTTCACTAATCCTAGTAAAAATTCCCTGTCTTAGGTCAGTTAGTATCACCACTTTATTTTAAGAATGTGAAATATCAGAATAATAGTAGAGAGAATTATTTATTTCAGCTTTTATTTCTTTCATCACATTCCCAGTGGGTCAGAAGTTTACATACACTCAATTAGTATTTGGTAGAATTGCCTTTAAATGGTTTAACTTGGGTCAAACGTTTCACGTAGCCTTCCACAAGCTTTCCACAATGAGTTGGGTGAATTTTGGCAAATTCCTCCTGACAGAGCTGGTGTAACTGAGTCAGGTATGTAGGCCTCCTTGCTCGCACATGCTTTTTCAGTTCTGCTCACACATTTTCTATAGGATTGAGGTCAGGGCTTTGTGATGACCACTCCAATACCTTGACTTTGATGTCCTTAAGCCATTTTGAAACCACCACTTTGGAAGTATGCTTGGGGTCATTGTCCATTTGGAAGACCCATTTGCGACCAAGCTTTAACTTCCTGACTGATGTCTTGAGATGTTGCTTCAATATATCCATGTCATTTTCATGCCTTATGATGCCATTTATTTTGTGAAGTGCACCAGTCCCTCCTGCAGCAAAAAACCTCCACAACATGATGCTGCCACCCCTGTGCTTCATGGTTGGGATGGTATTCCTCGGCTTGCAAGCGTCCCCCTTTTTCCTCCAAACATAACAATGGTCCTTATGGCCAAACAGTTCTATTTTTGTTTCATCAGACCAGAGGACATTTCTCCAAAAAGTACGATCTTTGTCCCCATGTGCAGTTGCAAACCGTAGTCTGGCTTTTTTATGGCGGTTTTGGAGCAGTGGCTTCTTCCTTGCTGAGCGGCCTTTCAGGTTATGTCGATATAGGACTCGTTTTACGGTGGATATAAATACTTTTGTACCTGTTTCCTCTTGCATCTTCACAAGGTCCTTTGCTGTTGTTCTGGGATTGATTTGCACTTTTCGCACCAAAGTACATTCATCTCTAGGAGACAGAACTCGTCTCCTTCCTGAGCGGTATGACGGCTGCGTGGTCGCATGGTGTTTGTACTTGCATACTATTGTTTGTACAGATGAACGTAATACCTTTGGAAATTGCTCCCAAGGATGAAGTAGACTTTTCTGATATCTTGGCTGATTTCTTTTGATTTTCCCATGATGTCAAGCAAAGAGGCAATGAGTTTGAAGGTAGGCCTTGAAATACATCCACAGGTACACCTCCAATTGACTCAAATTATATCAATTAGCCTATCAGAAGCTTCTAAAGCCATGACATCATTTGCTGGAATGTTCCAAGCTGTTTAAAGGCACAGTCAACTTAGTGTATGTAAACTTCTGACCCACTGGAATTGGGATACAGTGAGTGAAGTGAAATAACCTGTGTGTAAACAATTGTTGGAAAAATTACTTTTGTCATTCACAAAGTAGATGTCCTAACCGACTTGCCAAAACTGTATTTTGTCAACAAGAAATTTGTGGAGTGGTTGAAAAACGAGTTTTAATGACTCCAACCTAAGTGTATGTAAACTTCCGACTTCAACTGTATGTGATTAACATGAATGTAAGCTTTCATGCAGGATATACAGTACATGCATTTGATACGTGTGTGTGTGAATATATGAATGTATAGTATTACAAACGGTATATTTGTTTTTACTACAATAAAATATGCAAATCAAAAAATATGTATGTATTGGAAAGGCAGCGTGTTTTGTAGATGTGTTATTACTTAACTATGCACAAAGTTGTGTAGTAGCAGCTGCAGTTGCCTCAGACCTATGAAACATACAAAGTAACTGAGTGTCCTGAATAATGAAATTCAGATGTCCAATGGACCCCTAAGAGGCCCTACTTTTTAAGGGGCTAATCCAAACTTCCACTGAAGTCTTCCTACGAATTTTCACTTGGTCAAGGCATTCATATCAATGGGAGACTGAGTGAAAATTCTACTTAAGTGGAAGTTAGGATTCGCCCTGAAGAGCAGAGGACGTTGGAAAGAACTAGATAGCTAACGGCCTACTACTGTAAGAGACATGACAAGTAGATTACCCTAGTAGTCTCTCTGTCTGTCTGTCTGTTACGCACAGCATTGGATTTTCTATGTTTTTGCTGACCTAGTGCCGGACTCCCAACTCCCACAATATACTGTATTGGCAAAACAAAGGCTTTTCCTATATCTAGCCCTCTTGTCTCAGTGTCCGGTTGTGTGTTACTCTCTGTTCTCTGTTGTTCCCCAGGCCATGCTACCCCAGAAACCCAAACCCACACATGTCCTTTCCCTCGTCCTTAGGATCTGTGCTCCTTCTTTCCTCTCTGGGCAGACATTGTCCCGGCTCCAGCTCTCCTCTCTGCTACCATACAAACACACACACACACAGATACATACACACGCATGCTGCGCACACATTCTTTGCACACGGACACCCCTGTTTAAAAAAACTAAACCGGGTGGCAGCCAAAAAAAGAGAGAAAGAATAGAACAGAAACTGTATGACTGCCATCCCTCTCTCGCACAATCACCTGCCTCTCTTCCCCCGCCTCCTCTCATTCTCTCCCTCTCTCTGAGACGACATTACTGCAGCAGAGAGACAAACATCGTGCGGTTTAGAGAGAAGAACTAACTTTGATTTGGCGTATCTTCGCGAGTCTCTCTGCGAGTGTTTGATTGCCACGGTGACAAGGGGTATGTATGTGTGAGAGAGTTTCCACGTGTGTGCACTGTGCAGTCTTTGTGTGTGTGTGTTCCTTTGCCTTGCCTGTATCTTTCCAAGACTGAATCAGACTGTTATGAAACATCCCTTGGTTTTGGCAGCTCTCTGTCCCTTGATAGAAAGTAGAATGCACACACACACACACAGCCCTCCCCACGTCCTCCTGCCCCATGCATTGGTCGGGGTACGCAGAGTTGAACAGTGGTGGGGGTCGTAGGGTGTGTGTGTCTGAATGTGTGTGTGTGTGCATGCTATTGCTCAACACATAGAGAAACAGCGTCTTATATGGTTCCCATCTGTGCGGAGCTGGCCCGCTAACCCTCCATCCAGCAGCCTGGAATGTTTGGTGATCAACCCCACTGGAAAGCTCCATTTATCAATACACACTCCCAGCCCCCTCAGGAGACTAACATATTCCACAGAGCAGGAAAGGCCTCACCCAAGGAAGAGAGGTTCAAATTCCACAGCTGATACAAAAACAGAGCAGAGGAACTGATGTCAACACTATCTGAACATCCCACCGTTCACATCTCATGAAGTGGAAAGTCAGACAGGGAGACAGGGAGAGAGAGACAGGGAGAGAGAGAGAGAGAGAGAGAGAGAGAGAGGGCGAGAGAGACAGGGCGAGAGAGACAGTAGAGAGAAGGGAGAGAGAGAGAGAGGACAGGGTGAGAGAAACAGGGAGAGAGAAACAGGGAGAGAGAGAGAAGAGACAGGGAGAGAGAGACAGGGAGAGAGAGACAGAGAGAGAGAGAGAGACAGAGAGAGAGCGAGAGAGAGAGAGAGAGAGACGAGAGAGAGACAGAGAAGAGACAGAGAGAGAGCAGACAGACAGCAGACACGACAGAAGACAGACAGACAGACAGACAGACAGACAGACAGACAGACAGACCGACAGACAGACAGACAGACAGAGAAGGAGAAGAGAGAGAGAGGAGAGAGGAGAGAGAGAGAGAGAGAGAGAGAGAGGAGAGAGAGAGGAGAGAGAGAGAGAGAGAGAGGAGAGAGAGGAGAAGATAGAGACAGGGAGAGAGAGAGAGGACAGGGAGAAGAGAGAGGAGACGGGGAGAGAGAGAGAGAGAGAGGAGAGGAGAGAGAGAGAGAGAGACAGACAGAGGAGAGGAGAGAGAGAGGGAGAGAGAGAGGGAGAAAGAGAACAGGGAGAGAGAGGAGAGGAGAGAGAGAGACGGGTGAGAGAGAGAGACAGGGTGAGAGAGAGAGAGAGAGAGAGAGAGAGAGAGAGAGAGAGAGAGAGAGAGAGATTTTGGTCACACATGCTACTAAATATTTGACCTTTTAAATGTCCATTTCGAAGAAAAAAAATGTTGATCCTTCTGAAACTTTAGTACTATGTCAAGCAACAAGTTGTTGACAAAAAAAATCTGAAAACATAAATATGGAGCTATCCCAGATTTATCCCCTTAGGGGCTTGGCAGCCACTATAACAAACAAAAACAAAAAAATATATATATATAATAATTCAAATACATATTTAGCTCCCAGTCAATGTCAGTATACCAAGACGAGAGTCTCATCTTTCAGATGCAATTGGAACCGAGTAGATAGCCCATTCAGTTCCAAAGACAGAGCTTAAAGTCTGATGGCACTGGCGCCCATATCGCCTATATCGCCCATATCAGTGGCCATCTTAGGTCGCACTGGTATGTCAGATTAGCTCAATCGTCCGTTTCTCAGCCTCTGAGTGTAACAGAAACACAACACTTTGAATGAATAACAGACACATGTTCATAACAAGTGGCCATGGATGACACTTATAAAAAATAAAAAAGATCTGTACAAAACATGAAAAACATGTATATGTTGAAATATCACATTTTGCAATTGTGACATTTTTATTTGGGGGAATTTAAACCATTTAGACCTACTTTCTGTCTGTTTGACAGAAAGTGTATTTTTGCCATCATTTACAATTTGGGGTAATAAAATGTTAAAGGACTCACTATTCATAGATAGTGTCATACAGTGGTGAATAATTATAAAGTAGGCCTCGCTAATTGGTACACAACACAAAATAAAAAAAGTTGCGTTTAATTATTCATGTAATAGCCTAAGGTAGGTTGCAAGTAACAGCAAAATATAGGTGTATTCAACACGCTTAAACGGTTATGCAATCCAATGTGAGTGTGGTCAGTTACTTCTGTTTCCTTTTTGGTGCATTGTTTATTCTTGTGATAAGACCTAGGCTAAATTCTGTAATTATGGCACTCAACCAGGTGCTTACCTTCAATGGTCATTCGCCTCTGGAATCTTTAGTGTTCTGCGTCGTCCACTTCACAATCCTCGCTTTCCCTTTATTTAAGTTAGTTTGGACAGCGCTCGTCTATTTCTCTTTCCATTTAGCTGCAAGGCACAACACACAATAGCTATTCAGTAAGCTACATTCCTGTATGATACGACATTTGTGAACACTTCATTTCTACTGGCAAGTTTTCCTTCTTGGTGAGACTTGACCCCTGTCTTTAGATGCCTTTTTCGGAGTGGTTTTGCTGAGACCACTACGCTCTGAAACCCTCCGGACCTTTCAGACGCCAGAAGGAATGTAATTACATGGAGCCTATTGCATATTGCAAAAAGTGCAGACAATTTGTATTTTCCGGATATAGTATTAAAATGATGAAAGTGTTATCCAATAACAGTCGCTATCAGGGCTGTCGACTCAGTCAACGCTGGCTGTTTTTCGTCCGTCTCTCTGTCTGGGTGTTCACTGGTGCTGATGCGAGTTTTTCCACTTTCCTTTTGTTTCTTTCAAACCTAAACAGGGGCTTTGTAGAAGCTTGCGCCCTACTTTCCTTGTCTAATTCCTTCTCTTGCCTCTACCAAGACAACGCTGAAGAATACATATAATTTTCCGGATATTTCTTATTCGCCTATTATCTATTCTAACCAGTGACTGGTCTTTTACAACGTTCATCCAAATCGAACTATTGCCTACGCGCAAATGTGATCGCAATTAAGCCTATGACGAAAACAAACGTGGTATCCACACCGTGCATTGCTTTTACCTAAATAAAGGCTATACCAGTATTTATTTGTCAATGATGTAGGCTAATTTTGAGACAAAAAAAAGTACATCTCAATTCCTTGTTTCACCGCATCCCTTCTCCAATCACACCCCATTCAACGCGATAGTGCATGCGTTGCAAGACTGCCATGTATCCTCACCAAATTGGCCCGAAGTTCCTCGAGTCTCTGTGGTCTCGCCGTCCTGTCTCTCGCTCTCTGTTGCCACATGCTGTAGATGAACCCAGTTTCGCTCCAGCCCAGCCAGCGACGAAACGCCAGTGCCTATCAACGAGAGCCGTGACGGTGACGACAGCCTGGCGCCAGTTCGCGAACGATTGGTTCTTTTTGAACGACTCTTTCTACTGACTCGAGAGTCATGATTCGTTTTTCTGAGTGACTCGTTAATTTTAGCCGTTTGTTCGATCTGCTGGCCGCAATGAATTATACAGCAGGGTTAATACTCGCCCATCCGTTGACTCTAGAGACGTGCTCCAACCAACAACTGGCTGTCTGGTCCGACGTTATGGGTCTGGCTCGCCCTACCGTACCGTGTTGCCCGTCGAAATTAAATATTTAAATATTTATCAGTTATTTGACCGAGACGCGCGCGGCCAGAAAGACGCATAAATCTCAGTTAAAGCGTCCGAGCGAGCGAAACAGCGCCCCTCTGTCTCAGTATGTGTAGACTATGTATCTGATGCTGTCTGGACAAAAAGAGCAGCCTGTGGCATGCCATACTATTTCTGTCCAGACAGCATCACATAGATGGACTACATATAGTAAGACAGAGGTGCACTGTTTCGCTCGCTAGTTTCAGCAGAGATGAAGAGGCGAAAGCGAGCAGGCTCACTCTAGCCAAAATCTGTCCAGAATAAACCCAATGCGTTTCTATGGGCATAATATTCAGACCTAAACTTGTCGCCTGCATTCCCTCCTTTGGTACAACGACTCCCATTTTTAGGGATGGTAGTAATACAGTCATACCCTGTTGTATTTGTGGTTGGTTGTTGGAGAGAGAGGTGAATTAAACCTGATCTAAATGCTCAAGCTATAGCCTACCAACTATGCCTATGGCCGGATGACACCTTTATAGTGACTATGCTTAATAAATACATTTGGCCTAGTATGCATCCTGAGTATTATTTATCTGTGTGTGTGTGTGTGCGTGCAGTGAAGACATGCCCACGTTTTATCATAATTATTTCTAATTAGTGTCATTGGAAGGAACCCCCAGTAAGTAACAGAGCAAAGAAATGCTGGGCAGATCGTTAGATACTCAAGTGTGTGCAGTATCGTCAGTGGAGGAGGAGAGAGAGTGTAAAGTGAAACACAGCATTTGGTTTGATTTTAGATGCCGGTGATGTGCAGTCCTCACAGGATTTGTGTTAATAAATTCATTTGATCAAGCTACAGCATGTAGTCTATTAATTCCTTTTTGATGAATAAATCAACTGAAATGTTTTGTTTTTTCTCTGTAATACTAGCCACCTAGCAATTTTATGAAGTTGGCATACACAGCAAATTTAAGATCTGAATTTTAACACCAACAGTGTTACGTTAAACACTTTCTTAGTGTGTATATGTGACCCACTGAAATAGTCTTAATACTTCTTAGAGATAGCCCCCTTTTTTTCAATTTTCGCCTAAATGACAAACCCAAATCTAACTGCCTGTAGCTCAGGCCCTGAAGCAAGGATATGCATATTCTTGGTACCATTTGAAAGGAAACACTTTGTAGTTTGTGGAAATTTGAATTGAATGTAGGAGAATATAACACAATAGATCTGGTAGAAGAAAATACTAAGAAAAAAACAACCAACCAGTGTTTTTTTATCACCATCTTTGAAATTTAAGAGAAATGTCACAGTTATAGTCATCACTCTGATTGTAATTCCGATAGTGTCCACAAGAATAGAGCAGTGTATGTGCAAAGTTTCAGATGGATAACTTGAAGTATGACTGAACCTCAAGACTTTTAGTGTGAAGTCCCCAGGTACATTTGGGTAAATCGTGAAGGAGACATTCGAATTCACATTCCATTTTTTCTGCAAGAATATCATCAAATCTGTATACTTGGACTTTGATTTAGCTTTCCAAGTATTAGTAGCCATATTATAAGTTCAACATTTGCAAAACAACCAGTTTTCATCACTTCATAACTCTGAATATTCTTACAATTGTTGTCCTAAATGAAAAGGCATGCTGTCGTACAAGGTTAGTTGCTACATTGTATGACATATACATGGTTTCTGGATACTTCCATAAAGCACAGCTCATTGGCTATTTAGCTAGCTTTGTTTGACCCGATTGGTGCTTATTTGACAAAGATACAGTCGTTCAAGTGATGACCGCCCGCGTCATTGGCGTGCCATGAAGGCGTCGCTCTCTGACCAAATACGGTGTCCTCTAGGATATACTACACCCCTAATGAAATAGTGAAGTCTTGTTACTTTTTAGGATCTCTGAGGAATAGATACGAATGTGATTTGACTCATTGAAACAACGTTTAGGGTGCGATTTTCACAGATTCCTTTCTTTGCAAATTGAACGAGTGGAAATACAAAATTGATCGTGCATGCTATATGGACCTTTTTAGGATATGAAAAAGGATTTGATCAAACAAAACGACACTTCATGTTATCTCTGGGACCCATTGAATGATAAATCAGAGCAAGATTTCAGAATCTCAGTACACATTTCCCCTTCAGAGGTGAATTTATCAAACCTATCACGGTGAAAACACTGTTTTGTTGTTAGTAACTCTCCTCAAACAATAGCATGGCATTTTTTCGCAGTAATAGCTATTGTAAATTGGACAGTGCAGTTATATTAACAAGAAATTAAGCTTTCAGCCGATATAAGACACTTACATGTACCGTCATTTGTTGTTTCTCTAAAATCTGTGATCTTGACACAGCGGGCTGTATGATTTACAACTGTCTGATCCTTAAGATTAAACTAACACCCCAAGAGTGTTGGGTTCCTAACAACATAAATTAACACATTAATAGAGCTGATGCTGTTACACGCTCTTAGTGTTAGGGAATTAACAGCTGTGGTGTTACAGTAAATCGTTTTGGGATGTTCTTTTAACACTGTAGGTGTATAGCCATATTTGCATATTTATTTCCCAGGGTGCTTTTCGAGTGAATTTTAGAGCTACCTGTACCACCCATGACTGTGTTTCATAGTGACAGGGAGATGGTTGTTATGTTCATAACTTGTAACCCTGTAGCCTTCACCTAAATGAATATTTTATCATAAATGTTTATTTATTTATTACTAAACATAACTTTTTTTGACAATACCATACCTCGACAGCCTAGTGTTACCCTAACACAGTGGTTTGAAACTCCTGGTTTGCAGGCCACATTGGCCGATATATTATGCTGGCTTGTTAAATAATTTATATTAGAATCCAGACAGAGTTTGGATATCCAACATTTGGAACTTTGCATCACTAGCAATCTTCAGTTAGAATGGCTGCCAAGGTAGGGAAGATTCATATATGAGACTACCTAAACCCCTCAACCTCAACTCTGAACCTCGAAGCCAGTTCCACTGCTTGTTTTCATTGTTCCCCTCTAATCAGGGTCTTTAAGACCTGGCACACCAGGTGGTCGCAATTCATTATCAGATAGAACAGAAAACCAGCAGGCTCCAGACTTCATGGAGTAAGAGTTGAATACCCCTGACCTAAACCATCTAAACTGGAAAAAACATCTCCATAACAGGTGAAATACACTATACATACAAAGTTTGTGGACACCCCTTCAAATTAGTGGATTCGACTACTTCAGCCACACCCGTTGCTGACAGGTGTATAAAATCAAGCACACAGCCATTCATTCTCCAGACAAACGTTGTCAGTAGAATAGCCTTACTGAAGAGTGCTGTTATTGTGAAGTGGAAATGTCTAGGAGAAACAACGGCTCAGCCGCGAAGTGGTAGGCCATACAAGCAAAAATCATCTGTCCTTGGTTGCAACACTCACTACTGAGTTGCAAACTGCCTCTGGAAGCAACATCAGCACAAGAACTGTTCGTCGGGAGCATAATGAAATGGGAATCCATGGCCAAGCAGTCCCAAGCAGTCGCACACAAGCCTAAGATCACCATGTGCAATGCCAAGCATCGGCTAGAATGGTGTAAAGCTCGCCGCCATTGGACTCTGGACCAGTGGAATAGCGTTCTCTGGAATGATGAATCCCACTTCACCATCTGGCAGTCCGACGGACGACTGTGTTTGGCGGATGCCAGGTGAACGCTACCTGCCCGAATGCATAGTGCCAACTGTAAATTTTGGTGGCGGAGGAATAATGGTTTGGGGTTGTTTTTCAAGGTTCGGGTTAGGCCCCTTAGTTCCAGTGAAGGGAACGCTTAACACTACAGCATACAATGACATTCTAGATTGGGAACCTATCTCCCAACCTCATAACTAGCTACCAAGGCATTTCATGCTATCAATCAAGCTACAGTAGCTTGGCTAAATATCTTGCATGCTGGCAGGTTTGCTAGACTTTAGAAAAGCAAGCAATTACTAAATAAGACTCACATTCCTGGCAATATTTCACCCAGATTTTAGCCGAGATGCAAAGAATGTAGTTTCTTCAAAAAAGAACTACCAGGATACAGACAGCTCAGAAAAAATACTTTGTTGAAATGTAATCTAGCACCTTATGATAATATCATGATATTTGTGTATTAATTACGATGCCATGATATATACCAGATGTATTGATGATGTGTGTTATGATTCCATGTACTGTGTTGCAATTTGGATGTAATATCCTCGTCATGTTCGTGCAGTACATTGAGATGTGTGATGTACAACAGTCAGAATGACATCCTCATTAAAAGGATAATTGGACACGTATGCAGAAGAAAATAAAACATACACCACGGGTCAAAAGTTTCAGAACACCTAAATCATTCAAGGGTTTTACATTGTAGAATAATAGTGAAGACATCAGAACAACGAAATATTTGAGATTCTTCAAATAGACACCCTTTTCCTTGACAGCTTTGCACAGTCTTTGCATTCTCTCAACCAGCTTTAACTGGAATGCTTTTCCAACAGTCTTGAAGGAGTTCCCACATATGCTGGGCACTTGTTGGCGGCTTTTCCTTCACTCTGCGGTCCAACTCATCCCAAACCATCTCAATTGGGTGGAGGCCAGGTCATCTGATGCAACACTCCATCACTCTCTTTCTTTGTCAAATAGCCCTTCCACAGCCTGGAGTTGTGTTGGGCCATTGTCCTGTCAAAAAATAAAAGATAGTCCCACTAAGCGCAAACCAAATGGAATGGCGTAACGCTGCAGAAAGCTGTGGTAGCCATGCTGGTTAAGTGTGCCTTGAATTCTAAATAAATCACAGACAGTGTCACCAGCAAAGCGCCCCCATACCATCACACCACCTCCTCCATGCTTCACGGTGGGAAACACACATGCGGAGATCATCCATTCAACTACTCTGCATCTCACAAAGACTCATCAGACCAAAGGGCAGATTTCCACCAGTCTAATGTCCATTGCTCGTGTTTCTTTGCCCAAGCAAGTCTCTTCTTCTTATTGATGTCCTTTAGTAGTGGTTTCTTTGCAGCAATTAGACCACGAAGGCCTGATTCATGCAGTCTCCTCTGAACAGTTGATGTTGAGATGTGTCTGTTACTTGAACTCTGAAGCATTTATTTGGGCTGCAATTTCTGAGGCTGTCAACTCTGGGTCTTCCTTTCCTGTGGCGGTTCTTATGAGAGCCAGTTTCATCATAGCGCTTGATGGTTTTTGCGACTGCACTTGAAGAACTTTCAAATTTCTTGAAATTTTCCAGATTGACTGACCTTCATGTCTTAAAGTGATGATGTACTGTTGTTTCTCTTTGATTATTTGAGCTGTTCTTGCCATAATGGACTTGGTCATTACCAAATAGGGCTATATTTTGGATATCACCCACCCCTACCTTGTCACAACACAACTGATTGTCTCAAACACATTAAGAAGGAAAGAAATTCCACAAATTAAATTAACAAGGCACACCTGTTAATTGAAATGCATTCCAGGTGACTACCACATTAAGCTGGTTGAGAGAATGCCAAGCGTGTGCAAAGCTGTCATCAAGGCAATGGGTGGCTACTTTGACGAATCTTACATTTAAAATATATTTTGATTTGTTGAAACCTTCTTTGGTTACTACATGATTCCATATGTGTTATTTCACAGTTTTTATATCTTCACTATTATTCAACAATGTAGAGAAAAACACTTGAATGAGTAGGTGTGTCCAAACTTTTGAATGGTACTGTATATTCTTTACATTGAATTAGGCATACTGATTATGGCTATAGATTGCCAGAAAAGTATGTTTCAGGTGTTTGGAAAATGCAAAATTCTCCAACCACCCCCCCTATATCCTTACGTACTTAGTACCCCCTCTAAAATAATGGGCGCATGTCGCCCCTGTGTGTGTGTGTTGTGCATGTGTGAGTGTTTGATCTCTGTGTAATCTATGTGCAAGCATGTTTATTTCAAACTAATGCAAAGCCCGATGTTGTTTTCGTTACACATACAGTGGCTTGCGAAAGTATTCACCCCCGTGGATTTTTCCTATTTTGTTGCCTTACAACCTGGAATTAAAATGTATTTTGGGGGGTTTGTATCATTTGATTTACACAACATGCCTACCACTTTGAAGATACAAAATATTTATTTTACATTTATACATTTATATTTATTTATTGTGAAACAAACAAGAAATAAGACAAAAAAACAGAAAACTTGAGCGTTCATAACTATTCACCCCCCAAAGTCAACACTTTGTAGAGCCACCTTTTGCAGCAGTTACAGCTGCAAGTCTCTTGGGGTATGTCTCTATAAGCTTGGCACATCTAGCCACTGGGATTTTTGGCCATTCATCAAGGCAAAACTGCTCCAGCTCCTTCAAGTTGGATGGGTTCCGCTGGTGTACAGCAAACTTTAGTCATACCACAGATTCTCAATTGGATTGAGGTCTGGGCTTTGACTAGGCCATTCCAAGACTTTTAAATGTTTCCCCTTAAACCACTCGAGTGTTGCTTTAGCAGTATGCTTAGGGTCATTGTCCTGCTGGAAGGTGAACCTCCGTCCCAGTCTTAAATCTCTGGAAGACAAACAGCATGATGCTGCCAACGTCATGCTTCACTGTGGGGATAGTGTTCTCGGGGTGATGTGAGGTGTTGGGTTTGTGCCAGATATAGCGTTTTCCTTGATAGCCAAAAAGCTCAATTTTAGTCTCATCTGACCAGAGTACATTCTTTCATATGTTTGGGGACTCTCCCACATGCCTTTTGGCAAACACCAATTGTGTTTGCTTATTTTGTTCTTTAAGCAATGGTTCTGTAAAGCCCAGCTCTGTGGCTTAAAGGCTTAAAGTGGTCCTATGGATAGATACTGGATAGATACTACAACCTCCGCTGTGGAGCTTTGCAGCTCCTTCAGGGATATCTTTGGTCTCTTTGTTGCCTCTGATTAATGCCCTCCTTGCCTGGTCCGTGAGTTTTTGGTGGGTGGCCCTCTCTTGGCAGGTTTGTTGCGGTGCCATATTCTTTCCATTTTTTAATAATGGATTTAACGGTGCTCCGTGGGATGTTCAGAGTTTTGGATGTGTTTTTATAACTCAACCCTGATCTGTACTTCTCCACAACTTTGTCCCTGACCTGTTTGGAGAGCTCCTTGGTCTTCATGGTGCCACTTGCTTGGTGGTGTTGAAGACTCTGGGGCCTTTCGGAACAAGTGTGTATGTATACTGAGATCATGTGATACTTAAATAAAGTCCACCTGTGTGCAATCTAACTAATTATGTGACTTCTGAAGGTAATTGATTGCACCGGATCATATTTAGGGGCTTCATAGCAAAGGGGTGAATACAGTATGCACGCACTACTTTTTTAATATATTTTTTTGAAACAAGTAATTTTTTAAATTTCACTTCGCCAATTAAGAATATTTTGTGTATGTCCATAACATGAAATCCAAATAAATATCAATTTAAATTACAGGTAGTAATGCAACAAAATAGGAAAAACATCAAGGGGGATGAATACTTTTGCCATGCACTGGAGTTATTACACAAATTGGTTGGAAATGTCAAGCTAAAAATAGCATCAAGTTTTGAGTAGAATGGTGACACCCACTGGGATGGGTCTGCAGGTGTGGAACAGAGGAGTTCATATCCATGTAGTCACTCAAAGTGTTGCACATTGTCTGTTGTGCATCAGGTGTGTCTGCTAGACAGTTTATGGGCGATTCATTAGCGCACAATGTAACAAAACTTTTTGCAGCGTAAAAAACGAAAAACAGGTAGGCCCCTCTCCGTTTCGTTCTGTTTTCTTCCGTTTGGTTCCTAGTGATTACACACCAGGTGGACCTGTATGTCTATTCAGTGGACAGCTTGGATGAACACCCCCCCAGACTTTCCCACACACATCCTTTATCTAGAAGCTAATTAGGAGAGTCACAGGGGGTAAATGCACATTTTAGAGAAACTTTAAACATCAAGTATCCTTCCGTAAAACTATAATAACATTGTAATATCACAGGTACATTTACTGTGATATGTCATGACTGTCAATGATAGGCCATCAATTACATTTTTAACAGTTATCAATTTGTGCCATGGCACAGCTGATGTCGCTCTTATGAAAATGTTATGGGATGATACTAAAGTGTTACTAAGACCTTTGCCATGAAAGGACAATGATTTACTGGGAGGAACACACAGGACCATGTTTTCATCATATTGGTTTCTGCCTCTCCAGTTCACTCTACCATTTGCTGAGGCATTCTCAGATGTGAGCTGAGAAACATCTCCAGGCTTGCTCACATCTCAACTGTTTTGCATTGAGGGCCCCAAACAACAGACCACAAGTCAAGCCATAGGTCCTTGGCACTATAGTTAACATGCTGGTGGTGAGTGCATCTAGCTGTGGCTATGGAAATGGCATTATTGGCATAAATCTTGGACCTGTATCTGGAAAACGTGAATGTATTGGGAACTGATGAAGGCCATTGACAGACACTTTTAACGAATAAAAATCAATCAAGTATTCCATTTTTAATTGTGAGCGAGAGTTGCACCAATTCCTTCTTAATGTACTGGGAGGAGACATGTCTTTATAGCAGTGATGAGCACTGGTGTGAAGGTGCAAAATTCCCATGTTGGTCATGCGAATGGTAGTCTTTTTGGTCATCAAAGCTCATCATCTTCATTGTTACCTCTCTCCTTCATGCCACATCAGGTGCATAGGAGCATTACCCCAAAGTGTCCTTTCCAGCCCTTCCTCATTGCCCAGGGTTCTGCACAGCACCATTGTAGTGCCCGGGCTCAATTGAGTACCACAGTATGAGTCATAATACCCATAAAACCTGGCGGTAAAACCCGGAAATGTTACCCAGGCTAGTAGAAATCGTGGTCTGCTGCCCAGTACCCAAAATCCTTATGTTACATCCCTGCATGTCAGTCCCTTTCAGACGATCCCTCATATCACTGTTGGTCCTCCTCAGTGACCTCACAGCTGAGGGATTTAACTTTCCTCTTGAGAATTAGAATTAGAAGTACAGTAGTGTAGCTCATCGCAGTACTACACCTCTTCAGGCAAATAGTACCCTAGACTGTCCTGATCATCTAGTTGAGCATTCCAGATAATTCCTCCAACCCAGTAGAAATGTCTCATCCACATAGTAGGATTTTAGATGTGCAGATAGACCAAATCCCAGTCTATTTTACTGTTACTATAGTCAAGTCTGTGGGTTATGTTTTTTTAATATCGATGTTACCATTTTACTAATCAACTGAGCTAGCTAGTAAAAGCTATTCATTTTTTGATGGCCGGACTGGAAACCCAGTGACAACATTTGGGCCTACAGCAGCCATTTTCCGGTAGGAAAGAGCAATGGCCCTGTATTTACCAGAAAAGGAATCTCCTCCACCATGGCAGAAGAGGAAGATCCAGACTGTTGATTGGGAAACAAGAACAAACAACGAGACATGTGGATTGGGTGTGGAGGGATCACTTGTCAATGAATTTGTAGCTATATCTGCGCACTGTTTGTCATGTTTGTGTAAGGTTCTCATGACTTAAGATTGGGTGTTAATGAAATGCATGTGGTAAGAAATGTGCTATATAAATAAAGTTTGATTTAATTGATGCCATTACAGCTGTAGAATATTTAATAAACTGACATTTTCACATGAGGACAATGCAGTTTTTCCATAAACTTGTAATTGATATCTTGGGATTTTATCACTTGACATATCAATCATATAGTGGGAAGGATCCTATAAATCAAGACTGGGTGAATGCATGTCCCACATCGAATAAATAAATACTGTGCCTTTGAAGATTTGTCTCTGGTCATGAAACTACAATACTGTATAGCGTGTCATTGTGTAGCTTACCACCTTCACCTTTGAAACTTATCTTCACATCTTTTTCACACCCAAAGATTATATAGATGACAAAATGTAAAAAAAATTCTAAACAAAGTCAATTCTGAATGTCAATGGATTTTTTGATTAATTCTCATCAATGACAACATTCTAGAACTGAGTTATAACTCATCTAAGTCTAGTATCTGGGGTAATCTGGTTAATGATTATATAAATTATTAAGTGGCTCTTTCCTTGTAGAATGTTGACAGATGTATAGAACACATTGTTTTTGCTAAGATGCTCAAACTTAATAGCTACACTCAGATAAACTTTATCTGTCATGCTGGCCCTGACCAAACCGGTAAGTTGCCCCTCACCAATGTTCCCTCAAAAGAAAATTGTCACTGAGCAAATTTCAGGTCTGCTGAGTGCAAACTTGAACTTTGTGAAAACTCTGTACAACTTCCGGTGCGAGTTTACTGTGAACACTGAAGCTGTTTCTGCTTTAAGTTAGTTATTACAGTAGTCAAGTTGGCTACTCTGGCTATTTAATCATAATGTAGCCCTACCAGTGTGGCCTACCATCAAAAACAATGGAGAACAATGCATCCCATAACATTTTAACATAGAAATAGCTGTTCTATCGTTCAGCCTACAGTAGCAGCCAATATGTGGTGTTTAATGTAGGCCTACATCAAATCCAATTTTATTTGTCACATGCCCCAATTACAACAGGTGTAGACTTTACAGTGAAATGATTACTTACAAGCCCTTAACCAACAATGCAATTAAGAAAAAGTGTTAAGAACGTATTCAATAAAATAAACTGAAGTAAAAAATAAATAAATAAAATAAAAAATAAGATGTTTTAAAAATGAATTAAGGAGAAACAATAAAGTAACAGTAGCGAGGCTACATGCAGGGGGTACTGGTACAGAGTCAATGTGCGGGTGCACAGGTTAGTCAAGGTAATTGAGGTAATTGAAGTAATATGTACATGTACAGGGTAGAGGTAAAGTGACTATGCATGGATAATAAACAGAGAGTAGCAGCAGCGTAAAGATGGGGGTGGGTCTGGGTAGCCATTTGGTTAGCACCGATTGGCTTGGGGGTAGAAGCTGTTAAGAAACCTTTTGGACCTAGACTTGGCGCTCCGGTACCGCTTGTCGTGCGGTAGCAGAGAGAACAGTCTATGACGAGGGTGGCTGGAAGCTTTGGCAATTTTTAGGGCCTTCCTCTGACACCGCCTGGTATAGAGGTCCTGGATGGCAGGAAGCTTGGCACCAGTGATGTCCTGGGCCGTACGCACTACCCTCTGTCGTGCCTTGCGGTTGGAGGCTGAGCAGTTGCCATACCAGGCAGTGATGCAACCAGTCAGGATGCTCTTGATGGTGCAGCTATAGAACTTTTGAGGATCTGAGGACCCATGCTAAATCTTTTCAGTCTCCTGAGGGGGAATAGGCTTTGTCGTGCCCTCTTCACGACTGTCTTGGTGTGTTTGGACCATGTTAGTTTGTTGGTGTTGTGGACACCAAGGAACTTGAAGCTCTCAACCTGCTCCACTACAGCCCCGTCGATGTGAATGGGGGTGTGCTCGGTCCTCCTTTTCCTGTTGTCCACAATCAGACATTCCATGATACTTTTGAATTTTTTTTATGTTTATCCACTTTTCCTTCAGACAATGAGGTGACTGAAAATGTTGTTTGGTTGTTTGCTACCCTCTGCCTATTGGCTATTTAGCTTATTCAAGCCTGTCTCAAAATAAAACACTGCCTCTTTAAGACAAAAAAAGCTCTACACCTGACTAGCTTTTCAAAGATGTCTAGAAATGCACATTTTGTGATCTTGTAGGATGCAATCACTTCCCATTTCTGACTACAAATGATCTTAATAACTGGCTAATAACTCACTAACTAGCAAAGGATATTAACAAATGTACAAATGTGCACACGTCGCTACATATACAGTGGGGCAAAAAAGTATTTAGTCAGCCACCAATTGTGCAAGTTCTCCCACTTAAAAAAATGAGAGAGGCCTGTAATTTTCATCATGGGTACACTTCAACTATGACAGACAAAATGAGAAAAAAAATCCAGAAAATCACATTATAGGATTGTTAATGAATTTATTTGCAAATTATGGTGGAAAATAAGTATTTGGTCACCTACAAACAAACAAGATTTCTGGCTCTCACAGACCTGTAACTTCTTCTTTAAGAGGCTCCTCTGTCCTCCACTCGTTACCTGTATTAATGGCACCTGTTTGAACTTGTTATCAGTATAAAAGACACCTGTCCACAACCTCAAACAGTCACACTCCAAACTCCACTATGGCCAAGACCAAAATAGCTGTCAAAGGACACCAGAAACAAAATTGTAGACCTGCACCAGGCTGGGAAGACTGAATCTGCAATAGGTAAGCAGCTTGGTTTGAAGAATCAACTGTGGGAGCAATTATTAGGAAATGGAAGACTTACAAGACACTGATAATCTCCCTCGATCTGGGGCTCCACGCAAGATCTCACCTGCTGGGGTCAAAAATGATCACAAGAACGGTGAGCAAAATCCCAGAACCACACGGGGACCTAGTGAATGACCTGCAGAGAGCTGGGACCAAAGTAACAAAGCCTACCATCAGTAACACACTACGCCGCCAGGGACTCAAATCCTGCAGTGCCAGACGTGTCCCCCTGCTTAAGCCAGTACATGTCAGGCCCGTCTGAAGTTTGCTAGAGAGCATTTGGATGATCCAGAAGAAGATTGGGAGAATGTCATATGGTCAGATGAAACCAAATAGAACTTTTTGGTAAACTCAACTCGTCGTGTTTGGAGGACAAAGAATGCTAGAGTTGCATCCAAAGAACACATACTACTACTGTGAAGCATGAGGGTGGAAACATCATGCTTTGGGGCTGTTTTTCTGCAAAGGGACCAGGACGACTGATCCGTGTAAGGAAAGAATGAATGGGGCCATGTATCGTGAGATTTTCAGTGAAAACCTCCTCTCCATCAGCAAGGGCATTGAAGATGAAACGTGGCTAGGTTTTTCAGCATGACAATGATCCAAACACACCGCCCGGGCAACGAAGGAGTGGCTTCGTAAGAAGCATTTCAAGGTCCTGAGTGGCCTAGCCAGTCTCCAGATCTCAACCCATAGAAAATCTTTGGAGGGAGTTAAAGTCCGTGTTGCCCAGCAACAGCCCCAAAACATCACTGCTCTAGAGGAGAGATCTGCATGGAGGAATGGGCCAAAATACCAGCAACAGTGTCACGCCCTGGCCTTAGTATTCTTTGTTTTCTTTATTATTTTAGTTAGGTCAGGTGTGACATGGGGAATGTTTGTGTTTTGTCGGTTTGTGGGTGGTTATATGGTAAAGGGGGTGTTGGGTGTAGTGTATGGTTTTGTGTTGAGTGTATGTGTCTAGCTGTGTCTATGTTGGGTGTAGTTGTCTAGGAAAGTCTATGGTTGCCTGAATGGGTTCCCAATTAGAGACAGCTGATTTCTGTTGTCTCTGATTGGGAGCCATATTTAAGGTAGCCATAGGCTTTCGTTTGATGTGGGTAATTGTCTATGTCAGAACGTTTGTAGCCTGTGTATGTGCACGACGTTTATTAGCTTCACGGTTTTTTGTTAGTTTGTATAGTGTTTTGTGTCGTGTTCATCTTCGTGGTGTTAATAAAGAAGATGGCGTATTTTCCAAATGCTGCGTTTTGGTCCGTCAATCTCCACAGATCGTGACAAACAGGTGTGAAAACGTTGTGAAGACTTACAGAAACGTTTGACCTCTGTCATTGCCAACAAAGGGTATATAACAAAGTATTGAGATAAACTTTTGTTTATTGACCAAATACTTATTTTCCACCATAATTGCAAATAAATTCATAAAAAATCCTACAATGTGATTTTCTGGATTTTTTTTCTCATTTTGTCTGTCATAGTTGAAGTGTACCTATGATGGAAATTACAGGCCTCTCTCATCTTTTTAAGTGGGAGAACTTGCACAATTGGTGGCTGACTAAATACTTTTTTGCCCCACTGTAGCTCTCGCTTTGATCTCAAAACAAGCGCATCTACTCAAGACCGCTCATGCTGTAAACAGGCACAGATCCATATATGGCAATGGTCTATTTGCATATAGGCCTACTGCAGCTCTGATTGATTATGGCGCCAGTTTGTGTAGAGTACAGGCCTGAGTCGTGCCTGTCAATGCAATAGAATCCTACTAAGATGCGTTCTGCCTACAACAAAATCTCCTGCACAGTTCGTTTTTACATTCTAAGTCTTGCATAGTTAGTTTTGCTTTCGCTAATATTGCATTGATTCGATCACAGTTCCCACAGTAAAGGGAAATGTTGATAGTGTTAGTTAACACGGAGAACTCTAGAAAGTTGAGTGAAGTTCAATCTTGTGCTTCTCTGCGCAGGCTGATATTTCTTCTGCACTGCAGTCCTGGTTAGAAGGAACATTGCCCCTCACTATAGCTGCACTTTTACACATGGCCAGACATAGTGGTCTTCTCCCCTTTTCATGCTCTTCTGCTCATCTTTGAAAAATACCATAAGGTCTGAATTAGACACTGAAGTCGACATAGTGTACAAGTTTAAGTAATACCATTTTTTTTGTTGATCTACTGCTATGCTAACTGTCTAGCTGAAGTGTAGTCGGTGGCTAGCTAAGACAGAGATAGGGGATGGAAGAAGAGCAACACTTTGTTCAATTCATTTCAATACTGCACATTGATTCATCATGGATTGGGCACAGGTCTCCGATCGTGCTGGTGAATGGTAAATGACAGTGTCGGCTAGAGATGACGTGCAGGAGCTTCCTGCAGGGATTTGTCTCGCTGAGGTCTTTGTTGTAAATTAGCATTTGAAATTTGAGAGTAAATTGAGGCGAATATATTGATCAAATTCACCTTGTCCGAGAGAGAATGACACAATTATCAAAATATCACGCCAAGGTAAGCCTACACCAAACACATACTTAGTTTGAAGTGTTTGTAAAATTCACAATGTGAAAAATTATTGGAACCATTTCCGTGTTTGACCGCTAGGTTTGATGGGTATTTCTCCAAGTTGCAGTTGAGCTTCAACACCGGCGTTCGTCCTTGTTTCGCTGCCTATACGACACTTATCTTTGAATCTACATTTTTCTCCAAACAGCTAACCCCACCGTCTCCCTCTCCTGTGTGGAGGCAAACCGCTGATTCCATGGGAAAGGCCTGCATCGGCTAAATCCAACAAAGCTGGGGTGGCTCGTGCCACACACATGAAATGGTGGTACTAATCCCACCCAGATTGACTTCACTCAGAAACTCTTTCTGTGCCTCAGAGCCCAACCTATTCTGTCTGCTGATCCCTCTGACAAAGCAACGTTACAGAAGTGCCAATTGAGCTTAAACAATCGCTTACAAAAAGGGAGGCACTCACTCGGCCCGACACTACTGACCATACGTACCCTAGCACACTGGGTAGCAGCCAGCCAGCCAGCCAGCCAGCCCTGTGTGCTAGGGGGACTGGGTGCCAATGTTCACTGTTCAGCTGAATTAGATCATTCTGCCCATGTGTGTGACACACCAATTGATTGGAGATGGATAAGCTAGTAAGTCAGTGTGTAAGAGAGAGCTAGGCCCTGAGTCACTACCGTAAAACTGACTCACAGCCAGGCGAAAGGAACAAATACAATCTATTCTACAAAATCAAATGTGATCCTGGATGCAATCCAGAGCCTGAGGTCCCCCTTTGTGATTGAACGCTCATAGGATTTGGGTCATAAGCTCTGTGACTAGACATAATACATTCTGTCTCTGTAGGGCAGAACGGAGAGCAGGTGTCACTCCCAGAGTCTGGAGCAGGATCAGAGTGAGAAAGAGATCAGGTCCACGCCGTGTCCCTTCGTACACCTGCCCACTGCCACACCACCGCCTGGGCCCTCGTCTGGGCTCCAGAGAGGGGGGTATCAACCACCCTCGTCAGGCCCCAGCATCTGAGCCCAGTCCTGGCTCGGTGTAGAGTGCTATGAATAGCCACGCTCATGAGAGGAGCCAGGTTTTGGCACGTGCGGTTCAATGCCGCTCAGCATAGCGCTCCCAGTCGTGTCACTACTTCAACAGTACTTTGGGGTTGCCATGGAAACAGGGACCAGTACCGCTGCCACTGCCCTGACATCGTTGCACGAGCTGACTGAAGATTCCTATTTCACGTCGAGACGCTCTCTCCCGCTCTCCCTCTATTCTCTTCCTCCTTTATCTCCTCTCCCCCATGTACTGCTGCCACTGCCCTGACATCGTTGCATGAGCTGACTGAAGATTCCTATTTCACGTTGAGACTCTCTCTCTCTCCCTATATTCTCTTTCTCCTTTATCTCTCATCTCACCAAACTGGTGGGATTAAGACTTGTGAAGCTCAGAGAAGAACTAGAGATTTGAAATGTTTTCTGGGGGTTATCTACTCAGTGTCTCTGTCACTATGTGTTTCTGGGTGCATAGCTGCAGTGGCATGGCATGTTCTTTCTGTGAAACTGAAAGGAGCACACCTGAGAATACTCATGATGTGTGTATGAGTATGTGTTCAACAAGCCGTTGAACAGGAGCTTCTCAAACTCCACAGACACATGGGGGACTGCCACGTTGCTCTCTTTCTCCCTCGTTCCCTGCTTGCTTGCTTCCGTCCTTCCACAGCCACACAGAGTACGAGGGATCCCCCTTAATGGACATCTCTGTGTGTTTGAAGCTTTGACCTTTTATTGATGTCTAGCAGTTCCCCCTGTGTTCATTTGTTTTGTATGGCTCTGAGGCCAGGCTGTGTGCTCAGTGAATGCATTGCTAAATTTCCAGATTTAAATGTTATCACTAGTGTACCCTGGCAGGCAGATGGGAATATAGGCAGGAAGGTATGCAGACAGATAGAGCAGTGGTGTCAAACATACAGCCCGGGAAGTCCAATCCGGACCAATGGATCTTCAGTGCAGCCCTCCGGACCTCGTTGAAGACCAAATGCCCCCCCATGGAAAATGAATTTGACACCCCTACCGTAGAGTCTGGTTCCACTCAAAGTTTTATACCGACCAAGTGGCATTTTCCTTTCCACCCTCACCTTGGCTAGTTCTTTTGATGGTTTAGTGGCTACCCTCTAGGCACACCGTGCTATTTCAATATTTGGTTGAGACGCTGATCAATGATATTGCAACCTATAAAATCACCCACTCAAAATGACAGACACAAGTTAGTTGAATTTCCAATGTTTTATCACTATGCGTTCAACCACTTAAAAACAATGTCTGATTTTTGGTTTAGTTGTCACCCAAATGTCTATCGTTGTGCAGTCAACCATTTAAAAGCACAGCCAAATTCAAATATGTCAGATAATTTATTTATTTATACAAAACAGATTGTGTTAGCACTGCGATTCATCCAATAGCAGAACCAAATGACCTGGATTGCAGTTGAGATTACATTAAAAGCTATGGTGCAAGTGATCAATGCCGTTCAAGATTCTGCGCAGACCTGGGACGGCCTATGCATGCAATCTAGAACATGCACGCTTTATATGATTACATAGGAAGAAATGTATAGTTAATAAAGTAACCTCTATCAAATAACATTACTTGAATTTACAATCCTCATATCTATCTAATGCCCCTACTACCCTCTCACCTAGTCGGAGGACTTGGTGGAAAACCTTAAAATCATATACTCTTATAAGTATGGTGACAGAGGGCAACCTTGTTTAATGCCTTGACAATTCAAAGTTCTCAGAGAAGTAACCAATATTTCTGAATTAACATAAAGGATTATTAATACATTACTTCTACACATCTGAGAGATTCTCCAAAATGGAAAAAAATCCAGGGGCCTCATTTATCAATAATGTGTCGGCATAAATCTCTGCGTAAACCATGCGTGGGATCATTTCCACGCAAAGTGTGAGATTTATCAACATGAAAGTTTGCTTGAGAGTGTGGGTAAATTTAGGCACAGCCATGACCATGCACAGTGCCAAGTGGTGGAATAAAGGAATTAGAGGCATGTGTGAAAGTGAAACCATTGTTGAAATACTAGAAAAGACAGACAGTGGGAAATCGAATGAGAGGTGGCTGATCTTGCGCTGAGACATCCTGAAAATCGAAAACATTTGTAGCGTCCGAACGGTTTGGCCTACTAATTAATATGGAAAGAGACTCTCACAAACACCATGTTCTCCGCTTTGCTGTATGACCACCCACGGGACTAGTCTGAAGTCAGTAACCCTGATGTGCCAATATCCAAACCGTTTGGGCTACACATTAATATGACCCCACTGTGTAAAGGGGAGACTCTCACGAAGGTGTTCTCCCTGGATTGCTCTAGACCAGTGGTTCCCAAACTTTTTATAGTCCCGTACCCCTTCAAACATTTAACCTCCAGCTGCGTACCCCCTCTAGCACCAGGGTCAGCGCACTCTCAAATGTTGTTTTTTGCCATCATTGTAAGCCTGCCACACACACACACACACACACACACACACACACACACACACACACACACTATACGAAACAATTATTAAACATAAGAATGAGTGTGAGTTGACGTCACAACCCGGCACATGGGAAGTGACAAGGAGCTCTTATAGGACCAGGGCACAAATAATAATAATCAATTTTGCTCTTTATTTAGCCATCTTAAATATAAAACCTTATTTGTTCATAAAAATGGTGAATAACTCACCACAGGTTAATGAGAAGGGTGTGCTTGAAAGGATGCACATAACTCTGCAGTGTTGGGTTGTATTGGAGAGAGTCTGTCTTAAATCATTTTCCAAACAGTCTGTGCCTGTATTTCGTTTTCATGCTAGTGAGGGCCGAGGATCCACTCTCACATAGGTACGTGGTTGCAAAGGGCGTCAGTGTCTTAACAGCGCAATTTGCCAAGGCAGGATACTTTGACCGCAGCCCTATCCAGAAATCTGGCAGTGTCTTCTGATTAAATACAATTTTCACAGAACCTCTTGTTGCAATTTTAATGAGGCTCTCACGTACATTGAATATAGTTGCGGAGAGTCCCTGTAATCCTAGGTTCAGATCATTCAGGCAAGAAAAAAACATCACCCAGATAGACCAGTCATGTGAGAAACTCATCATGCAAGCGGTCAGACAAGTGAAAATAGTCAGGAAAGAAAACTTTAAGCTCATCTCTCAATTCAAAAAAACGTGTCAATAATTTGCCACTTGATAACCAGCGCACTTCTGTATGTTGTAAAAGTGTTACATGGTCGCTGCTCATATGATTGCATATTGCAGAAAATGCATGAGAGTTCAGGGGCCTTGCTTTAACAAAGTTAACCATTTTCACTGTAGTGTCCAAAACGGTCTTTCAAGCTGTGAGGCATTCCCTTGACAGCGAGAGCCTCTCGGTGGATGCTGCAGTGTACCCAAGTGGCGTTGGGAGACACTGCTTGCACGCGCATTACCACTCCACTATGGTTTCCCTGTCATGGCTTTTGCGCCATCAGTACAGATACCAGCACATCTTGACCACCAAAGTCCATGTCACAAAGCTGTCAAGTACTTTAAAAAATATCCTCTTATGTTGTTCTGGTTTCCAATGGTTTGCAGAAGAGGATGTCTTCCTTAATTGGCCCCCCATAAAAACAACAACATATACCAGGAGCTATGCCAGGCCCGCCACATCTGTTGACTTATCCAGCTGTAACGTATAGAAATTCAAAACATCTCCTGTCATGTCACAGATGCGTCGTGAAAAAGCGTTGTTTGATGAAGGCATTGTCTGTATCGTTTTTTGGGCCTTTTCCCTCAGCCATATCTGTGGCAGCAGGAAGAATTAAGTCCTCCACAATAGTATGGGGCTTGTCTGTCCTAGCCACTCAGTAGCTCACCATATAAGACACTTCTAGCCCCTTCTTATTAATGGTGTTTTTTTACTACTTGAAAGTAGTCTTAATTCTCGCTCAAAAACCTCCCGTGGCTTATTTTTCAAATTGGCATGTTTTGTTTCTAAATGTCTGCGCAAGAGTGAAGGTTTCATCGAGATGTGAGATAGTACTTTTGTACATAAACACACTCTGGCTGAGCAAAGGCACTACTCCCAATATAAGTGAACCCCAAATCAATGTAGTTCTCATCATATTTGCGTCTCTTCGATGGGCCATCGTCCCTGTCTGTTGTTCGGTGCTTTCCCGGGTAAGGTGGCAGTAGCTCTTCGGCTACAACAGATTCACAATTGTCACTGTGTCCATGCTAGCAACAAATGTAGAATTACTGATGCTAGCATTGGATGTGCTCGTGGAAGCAGAACAACTTATGGTCGGCGACATGTGCAGGTGTAGTACTGCTGGTAGTAGCAGTACTACCAGTAGAGCTGGTATGTTTCTCTGTGGATGCGGGTCTTACTTTTTTTTAACCATTTTCGAGCAAACGGAATGAGCAGCAGCTACGTTTGTCTACATACGGACCGTTAGTGGAATTCCCGCGAGAGAGTAACGGTTAATGTGATTGTATGTTAATTATATGACATTAAGGCTACCTGTATTTGACATTGTGTTGTTATTTCACTTTTTGACAGTGAAAAAAGGCTACTCAGGCGAGAGAAAAAAACATCACCCAAATGTATAGCCCCTGTTGGAAAATCTAAATGGACTGTTTGAAAATGTGAATCACATTTTTATTTGGCGTACCCCCGACAGCATTGCCGACAGCACTGTATCTCTAAAAGGTTATTAATGATGTAAGGTACAGCGGAAGTTTTTGTAAGAGAGCTTTCTAAATGAAAAGAGATCAAAGCATCAACCTACATGACAGAGGGCCAGACTATTTTCTGGTAGAGAATGTACTGATGTGTACTAAACCTGTTGCCCATAATAAAGCGAAAAGCACCACAGTAAACAACTTTTAACGGCTTTAATGAAGTGGCTGCTGTATTCATAAACATGACTGAATGGTGCACGTCCTACTATTAAGCGAGAGGCATGACCTATTTCTATAGAAGAAGCCCATTTTTACTCTCAGCTTCTTAACTTACTCATCAATATGCTTTTTAAAAAGATAGCTTCCCGTCTATCCAGATGCCAAGATATTTGTAAGCAGGGACACGATTAATGTGTGCACCATCCAAAGTACATATTGTATGCTTAAGTCATTGTCATGTGCTTTAAAAAACAACATTGTTTTACCCGCATTTAATACTATTTTAAGGGAAAAAAAGGACAGAGTTTCGTTTATGCCTTTCGGAGACTAGTGTGTAGTGTGCACGTACACTCACTCACACAGACACACAGACACACAGACACACAGACACACACACACACACACACACACACACACACACACACACACACACACACACACACACACACACACCTGCGGTGTGAGTGGCAGAGCAGCTGGGACATGAGTTATGTAATACCTGAGGAGGGGCTCCATGCTGTCTGACTTGTGTGCTGCTGGATCCCAGGAACCTACAGTAATATGTGTAGGAGCCTCATATGAGACAGAGACTCATCTGTGAGGAGAAACAAACTATTATTGAGTTCATACAATGCCTGAGCAAGTGACCTTGAAATGAATAGTGTGAGCATATATCCCTAGCCATCCAGGACCTTTCGCATGCCTTTTGTCCATACAGTGCCTAGTGAAAGTTTTCACCCCCCTTGGCATTTTTCCCATTTTGTTGCCTTACAACCTGGAATTAAAATTGATTTTTTTTGTTTGTATCATTTGATTTACACAACATGCCTACCACTTTGAAGATGAAAAATATTTTTTCTTGTGAAACAAACAAAAAATAAGACAAAAAAAATGAAAACTTGAGCGTGCATAACTATTCACTCCCCCAAAGTCAATACTTTGTAGAGCCACCTTTTGCAGCAATTACAGCTGCAAGTCTCTTGAGGTATGTCTCTATAAGCTTGGCACATCTAGCCACTGGGATTTTTGCTCATTCTTCAAGGCAAAACTGCTCCAGCTCCTTCCAGTTGGATGGTTTCCGCTGGTGTACAGTAATCTTTTACCACAGATTCTCAATTGGATTGAGCTCTGGGCTTTGACTAGGCCATTCCAAGACATTCACTGTGGGGATGGTGTTCTCGGGTTGATGAGAGGTGTTGGGTTTGCACCAGATATAGCATTTTCCTTGATGGCCAGAAAGCTCAATTTTAGTCTCATCTGACCAGAGTACATTCTTCCATATGTTTGGGGAGTCTCCCACATGCCTTTTGGCAAACACCAATTGTGTTTGCTTATTTTTTTCTTTAAGCAATGGCTTTTTTCTGGCCACTCTTCCGTAAAGCCCAGCTCTGTGGAGTGTACGGCTTAAAATGGTCCTATGGACAGATACTCCAATCTCCGCTGTGGAGCTTTGCAGCTCATTCAGGGTTATAATTTGGTCTCTTTGTTGCCTCTCTGATTAATGCACTCCTTGCCTGGTCTGTGAGTTTTGGTGGGTGGCCCTCTCTTGGCAGGTTTGTTGTGGTGCCATATTTTTTCAATTTTTTAATAATGGATTTAAATGGTGCTCTGTGGGATGTTCAAAGTTTCAGATATTTTTTTATAACCCTACCCTGATCTGTACTTCTCCACAACTTTGTCCCTGACCTGTTTGGAGAGATCCTTGGTCTTCATGGTGCTGCTTGCTTGGTGGTGCCCCTTGCTTAGTGGTGTTGCAGACTCTGGGGCCTTTCAGAACAGTTGTGTATATATACTGAGATCATGTGACAGATCATGTGACACTTAGACTGCACACAGGTGGACTTTAACTATGTGACTTCTGAAGGTAATTGGTTGCACCAGATCTTACTTAGGGGCTTCATAGCAAAGGGGGTGAATACATATGCACGCACCACTTTTTTAAACAAGTTATTTTTTAAATTTCGCTTCACCAATTTGGACTATTTTGTCTATGTCTATTACATGAAATTCAAATAAAAATCAATTTAAATTACAGGTTGTAATGCAGCAAAATAAGAAAAACGCCAAGGGGGATGAATACTTTTGCAAGGCACTGTAGCTATTGTAAAGCGGATATCCAACTTTTTTGTATATGTTTTCCATCACTCACAAGAGAAGCAAATGTACTGTTGTGTCCTAAATATTCTACCTTGTAAAATATAGCAGGATTTAATCCAACAGTGAGTAGGACATTATTTATTTTGAGACTGTTCGAAACATCTGACCGGCCAGATTGATAAGTGAAACCAGTTCAAATTGCATGATCAATTCAGTCTCCCTTCATTAAAGGCATTTGGATAAAATGTTCTGCTGTTTGCGCTGTTCTTATCTCGATAAATTAGCCATTTACGATTTGAGTTCAGCTCCTCTAGAAACGCCCTAGTGAATCATGCCCAGCAACTTGTATAAGAGTTTGACATCAGTCATTCCATATCCAGATAGGGAATGCATTGGTTACGGAATCGATGCCTCCCCACCCTGGATGGTTGAGCTAATGTGATTAGCATGAGGTTGTAAGTAACAAACAAAAAAATCCCAGGACATAGACATATCTGATATGGGCAGAAAGCTTAAATTCTTGTTAATCTAATGGCACTGTCCAATTTACAGTAGCTATTACAGTGAAATAATAAAATGCTATTGTTTGAGGAGAGTGCACAGTTATGAACTTAAATGTATTAATAAACCAATTAGGCACATTTGGGCAGTCTTGATACAACATTTTGAACATAAATGCAAGGGTTCATTAGATCAGTCTAAAACTTCACACACTGCTGCCATCAAGTGGCCAAAACTGAAATTGCGCCTAACCTGGAATAGTACGTCGTGACCTTTCTCTTGCATTACAAAGATGGAAAAAAATGAAATAAATCTTTGTATTATCTTTTACCAGATCTAATGTGTTATATTCTCCTACATTAATTTCACATTTCCACAAACTTCAAAGCGCTTCCTTTCAAATGGTATCAAGAATATGCTTGCTTCAGGTGCTGAGCTACAGGCAGTAAGATTTGGGTATGTCATTTTAGCAGAAAATTTAAAAAAAGGGTCCGATCCTTTAGACTGCTCCAGATTTCCTCTCCAACTCAGTATTGGTTTTCCCAAAATTGACAGAGTTGCTCTGACCAACAGATAGTGTTATTTTGTACTTTGTATTGTATGGCTCTAAAGCAACCTCACAACCTCGCCCCCTCTGTAGCAACTTGTTAATCCACCCTGGGCGCTACCAGGGCTACCCACCATGTACCTGTGTGCCAGGGCTACTGCCAATATGAAGTGAAGACCTGGTATACAGCTCATCCCTGCCATCCTTAGACCCCAGAAGGAGTGTCCTGAGAATTGGTCAGCGGAATAGCCGGACAGGGATAGTATGTCTCAGATGGAAATGGATACCAAGCCGTGGGAGAAAAGACAGGTCCGGAGCTGGCTTGGGGGCCTGGGTCCAAGTCTTTGAGGCCAAGTTGGTGGTGCTGGAACAAATATGCTGCAGTGGAGGCAGCAGGGGATGTCGTCATTGTGTCCCTCGGGTGCGTGGTGTTGTCATGCAGTAGGCAACATGGGTGGAGGTGGATGAGGTTGTGGTCCTGGAAGGAAGAGCAGCCAGTAGTTCAGTGTAAGAAAAAGGGGCACACAGGAGAGAGCAAAATAACAAGTTAGAGAACAGTCATGGCTTGACGGACGCCATGCAATGACATGAAGATTTCTAGAGTGAGAAGGCCAGTCTGCAGGGTGATAGTATGTGGCCAATTAATTAGTAATGGAATAATGAAAAGGCCAAGCAGAGCTTTTATCAATTACCCTTAACGTGAATGGAAATTAATACGGAATTACTGTACCAGCGATGGTTGAGACTCGGATACAATGGTTGGCAGCAATGCATCACTGGTCCACCGAAGAGCGGGGCATGTGGCCGGGAGGTGCACTGGTGCATTAGGTGAAGCAGGGCCGTGGATAGTCAGGAAATGCGCTCAGCTTGGTGGAGAGAAAATGTTGTGAAAGCAGGTAGCTTGCTGGTCCGTGATATGAGAGAAACGAGGGATATAAAGAGCCCGAAGACAGCAATTAAAACACAATTCTAAAGCATGAAAATGTCAAGAGCCAACTGATTTCAACTGCGTGGCTGAGAGACGAACAGAGTAGAGGTTAGTGGATGAGGTGCGAAACGCAACAAAAGATTATGGTTAACTTGCTGAGTGGAGAACTCGCTCAGCTAAACTTGATAAGGCTAGTAACGCACGGTGCCGTGCAACACAATACGCACTGCAGAACAGAATGGAGGAACGTTAGTCTGGTCAAGTTTAAGTAGTGGTGGCAGAGGTGATAAAGTAGAGTGAGGACAGGTGTGGAGGCTGATTAGCAATGTAGCTGCATTCAGTTAGTTAGTGCATAATGTAGCTGCATTCACGACAACTAGTTAGTGTTGATTTCAAGTCCTGGATTTTAGTTCGTTAACACTGTCAATGGTGATGGATGCCAGGATATAGCTGTTGTTGTGGTTCTATTTTGGGACCCGATGGTTCACACATCACACTTGATCATACCAGGGAATGGGGATACCTTTCTGAAACCCTTACACTTAGAAGGGACGGACACACGCGCTGCTTAAGTCAGAGAGACGTGGCTCCTGTCTGGAGCCTTAGTCTGGAAAATGAATCCATCATCATGTGAGTGCTGCCATCACACACACACAAAATCCTCAGAACACCCACATCAGACCATCCAAACAGAACCCAGCCCTAGGCAACCATGCCATCCCAGCACAGATGGCAGTGGCTGATCATGTTTATTTTACTCTAATGCACTTAAGCACAGACGACTCCCCATGTCTGCGAATTGGCATAAGTAGGGGTACGTATTGGGTTGCTGCTGGTATATTAATGTGGAGCATCTGTAACGTGAAGGGGAGAGTCAAGGAAGCAGAAAATGGCACTGTGACATCCAACCGTATGAATTAAATCCTGACCTACCAAAATGAAGAAGTGTGTGTGTGTGTGCTATAGTTTGCAGTTATGGCAGTCTGGTGTCGTGGCAAGCTTGTTCGAAATCAGTGTGGATCTGCATGAAATTCTAAGTTGTTTCCATGCTGTTTAAGGTGCTGAACATTGACTTTAAACGGTTAACTTTAAAAAAGGGACAATGGTCATCTTTCACTGTATTTCCCGATAATCTTCCCTTCCTTGTCTCCATCCCCTCTTGATTGTGGTTAGGTGGGAGAACAGGATAGCTTTTCAGATTTCACCATATTTCTTTCATGCATCAAGACTTTCAGACTTTGAGGTTGGAGGTTGGAGACAAGTAGCTGATGCATATTGGGACACTTGGTCCCAACCTCAGTGTTGGACTTTTCTCTTTCCTGTAACTCGAGTATCCCTGCACCTCCCTGCTTTCACTTATCTTCTCCAGCTGTTTTCCTCTGTGCTGTTTTCCAGCCATTTTCTCTTGCCCTTTCCTGTGGGTTGTAGTTCAGGAGCCATCTGGTGAGTCAGATGTGTGGGAGACAGCATTTCCCCTTAATGAGAATCCCAGGCAAGCTTCGGGTGTGTCTCATTCTGAGGCTGGTGGGAGGAGCTATAGGAGGACAGACTCATTGTAATGTCTGGAATGGACTTAATGGAACTGAGTCAAACATGTGGTTTCCATATGTTTGATGTGTTTGACTCCATTCTATTTAATCCATTCCAAAGAGCCCGCCCTCCTATAGCTCCTTCCACCAGCCTCCTCTGGTGTCATGTACAGCAATGCACAGCAACGTACCAAGTCTGCTAGGCTGGGTTGACTGAGGTTTGCCAACCATACACCTGAGTGAATCACGTTATGTTGACAAATGCTATTACCCTCAGTCTTTGAAGTTATAAAGGGCATTTTTTATATAGGTTTAGATAGCAGTATAGAAGGCTTTATGTAAGGAACGGCCTTTTGGAGCTCAATTCAGACCGGTGCTTATGCATCGAATTTTGACTGTGACCTCTCCATCTTGCTGACAATAAAGAGTGCTTCATTTAATATTGACTTCCAATGTCCTGGGTAAAAATGTCCACCATAAAGTTTATAGTGTGCATTTCTGCATGTCATTGGCTGTTTTCTATCTATCACTCATCTCATTCTGAGGAAAGATTCAGTCAGATACACATCACAGGTGCACGCTTCAGAAAGACAGGACCCCCCCCACACTTAAACAAACACTCCAATCTCCAGAGGAAAACAACCCTAAAGAATCATTGCCGGAGAATTGAATGAAAAACATGGTTCTCACTTATACTAAAACTCCACCAACCCCTTCTGTCTCATTCCTCTCTCTCTTGTCTCTCCCTCTCGGTGTGTTTTGATAGCAGTCTATTTGCACAGCGTGGCGTCTGTCTGTTTCTCCTTTTTCTGTGTGTTTGTTTGCCATCCAGCTTGGAGGAGCTTTAGACTGTCCATCCCCTTGGTGTGCTTCTTTCCCCAACAGGCTTTGCTGTAGTAGCCCAGGCAGCTGCCAGTGGGCTGGATGATTTTAGATTTTATTGGGATCCCCATTAGACGACACCAATGGCGACAGCTAGTCTTCCTGTTCTGGGACTGAAGAGACCCCTGGTGGCTTAAACACACCAAATATGGAAACCCACGTTTGACGCCATTCCATTTATTCCATTTCAGACATTACAATCAGCTCGTCCTCCTATAGCTCCTCCCACCCAATTTGGAAATGAACACTACATTTCTCACAAGAACAAGAATTGATGCAGTTAATCTCTCATCAACCCTCAACCAGGAAAGACTGGCATGAATGTTTGTAAGTCGCTCTGGATAAGAGCGTCTGCTAAATGACTTAAATGTAAAATGTTGTCGATTAGATGTGCATGCTGTACCTGGGCCATCCACATTTCACACCTGATTGATGTCCGAAGCCTTTTGGTTTGTGTTGTGGCTGTGTCACAGGGCTTGGTCGATACCGCTGCAAAACAAGGGTCAGGTCCTAACACTCTTTTGATAGGATATAAAAAGGTGACATTTTTCCAGTCATATACCATTTCAAGGTGTTTGTAGGTTCCGTAATAACTCTAGTTCAAAGGGTGAATGACTCTCTCCTTTGCAGAACTGGTTCATTGTTTTTCCACATAAAGCGTTGGAGATATTTTGCTATTCTTGTCACTCATGAATAAAATATACCTGTGTCTGCTGGGTATAGTGAATGGGGGTCATTACTTCTATCCCACCTCTGCTGCATACAGCACACATGCACACACACATTAAATGCCTGTCTGTACATAACATAGCTAATATGTTCCACTTCTGGCAACAAAAACATTCCAAACCATGGCTGAGAGAGATGTAAGCTAGTCCCCATATCTCCTCGCCCATAAGTACACTGTATTGACTGGTATATTGTATTATGCTAAAGTGGATGGCAGTACACAGCATGAGTGGGCCTGGGGCTACAGTGTGTCAGGGGCCAGAAAAACACAGAGCCTCACCCAGCTGAGCCTGTCACTGTGGCCCGGTGCCATTTTATGTTGCTTCTATCCCAAAATTCCCTCATAACCTTTTCCATCCTTATCGCTCACACTAGTGTCATACATGAGTTTTCCCTATGGGGTTGTTCCATCTCAAAAAGCATGAGAATTTAGAGAGGATTTAGTCAGAACCTGGTAATATTTAGATGTAGGATGGGACATAAATAAACCTAGAAACTTGAATGCCTCTCTGAACAGGGGAAAAAAACATCGCCAAATTCACTGGGAATACATTACTTAGGATGAAGAAACCATACTCAGAGCAGCAGCACCAAGCTACTTGTCAGACATAGAGAACTGATTGGTGTGGAGGGTCCGTGGGTGGCTTCTGAACAGTTCTTTGGATTCCTCATGTGTAGCTCATTGTTAGAAAAAGGTTTAATCCAAATTGGATGTTGGAGACTATATTCATTGAATATCATATGAATCCTATGAATCAAAACGACCAAATTGGATGCAATCAAGTAGCTTACCTTCTCAGATTAATTTCTCAAATAATATTTCAACAAAATAATGTTGCAGGAAAGCTAATTTGATCTGTTTCTAACAGAAACTATTTCAGAGCAATGTGAGATGGTGGGTGTCCATGGCTTGCTGAAATGACATGGAACGACCCTATGCTCTTACCCGGTCACCCCCCCCCACTCTCTCGGTCTCTCACATACCCTGTCCCCCATAACCTTTGTTGCTTCCCCCTGAGCTCTTTCTCTGCTCCAGTAGAGGTCTGTAATACTAATAGCACTCATGCGATTGGGGATCTCATCGACTCCACTGTTCCACTGTCCGACCAACCAGACTCCTCAGGCCATTCTAACAACCACCATCGATTTTCTGCTAGTCATTTGATCCCATCATCAATTATTAGTTAGCACACTGTGTCACTCAGTGGTTACCTGCCACAGTTAAGAGGTTTACATGACTTGGCTGTGGTGTGGAGGCTTACGACAACCCATCAGCTGACATTCCAAAAGCAGCGTTGACAACAATGACGCAATAACAGACCACTCGAATGTAATATTCCACACTGACCTAAATGTGGTTATCTTGTCATGATAAGGGATTGTAGCTGCTTGGGATCGACCTAGATCGCGGAGATTGACTCAAACTCAGTTGTTGAGGATAGGAATTTACACCACGTTTCCAGTGGTAGATTGTTCATAATAAAGGAACCAATAAATATAAGTTGTCTCCACAACACCACTGCTCAGAATGCTGTGAAAAAAAGGGGACTTGTTACAGCCACTGATATAGCAAGCAGATGATGTTTGGGCCTCATCCCAAACCGCTCTACAACACCCTGAGCACACTTGGTGAGAGAATGAACAATGTTAAGTGAACTCTAAGCCCTGCGAGTGCTTAACAGTTACTCTATTCCACAATAGGATCCAACTCATTCCCACTATGTTGGTCAAGAACTGATGCGGAGCATCATCTACTGGCATATTGGTGAACTGCAATTCACCACATGAAGTAAAATGTACAGGTACTGTATCTCAACACGGCAGTCTCTATTCTCAGCTGTTCCATTGCAGGCATTGGTAAATGTCAATTAAAACTAGAAAATGTGTGGGCTTGCATGTTTTGAAGTAGTTTTATGGTAGCTATGGGGGGTAAAAAATGTGTTATGGTAGTGATAGTGACTGCGGCAGTTATGGACTGCAATAGTAGTGAATGCATTATTAAAGACTATGAGGCAGCAGTTTTGCCATCATCAGCCTGTGAGGCAGCAGTCACTTGTGCATTTCCTTTTGACCAAGCACACACACACGTGTGGATTTTTAACAATATGTTTATTTTGAAGAAAAAGTATTTGTGCTCATCTTTAGGTATAGCTAGCTTCTGGCTCATATTCCATCCTGATTGAGTCATAACTCTAAACATACTAGCATCACATTTGATTATTTGATCTCAAATTTGAATTTGGCTGGAGTATTGAGGCCAAAAATCGAAGTCCACTATCCAAATGGGCATTGTACAGTACATGCGTCATTGCAGTTTCATCACTTTTGCTGCTATGTATTTGTTTTCTCCTTTCTTCTTCTTTTTTTTTTTTTTTACAGCAAGCACACACAACAACAAAAAAGCTACAACACATATTCAAGTTGATTCATAGTTAGTGTACATTTATAAAGCGATGCTGTATAAGAATATTTAAGACTTAATAAGGAATGTTACATTTTAAAACTGAATGCTGAAGGAAATTAACATAAACAACATCTAATACAGATACACATATTTAACAATGCTATACTGAGACACCTGATTCATTGAGCTACTTTCAACCACACCAAGTGTTTGCAGTATAGCCTTCTCCCTTTTATCTATAAAACAGATTTATACACACTAATCCTGTAGTGTCATGGTCTGTTACTGCTTGCATTTGTGCACACACGCACACCTCAACATATGCCAGTGTGTGGTCAGTCAAAATATACAAGCTAAAATCGTACTAAAAGTCCTCTTTCTCGCCATATATCATCAGATGTTTCACCCTTTCTTTAGCACATTGATGACGACAAAGACATTATTAAAAACACTGAACAAAAAATATAAACGCAACATGAAAAGTGTGTTTCCCATGTTTCAAGTGCTGAAATAAAAGGTCCCAGAAATGTTCCATATGCACAAAAAGCTTATTTCTCACAAATTTTGTGCACAAATGTGTTTATATCCCTCTTAATGAGCATTTCTGCTTTGCCAAGATAATCCATCCACCTGACAGGTGCGACCTATCAAGAAGCTGATTAAATTGCATGATCATTACACTGGTGCACCTTGTGCTGGGGACAATAAAAGGCCACTCTAAAATGTGCAGTTTTGTCCCACAACACAATGCCATAGATGTCTCAAGTTAAGGGAGTGTGCAATTGGCATGCTGACTGCAGGAATGTCCACCAGAGCTGTTACCAGATAATTTTATGTTAATTTCTCTACCATAAGCCGCCTCCAACGTCATTTAAGAGAATTTGGCAGTACGTCCAACCGGCCTCACAACCGCAGACCACATGTATAGTGTCGTGTGGGCGAGCGGTTTGCTGATGTCAACGTTGTCAAGAGTGCCCCATGGTGGCAGTGGGGTTATGGTATGGGCAGGCATAAGCTACGGACAATGAACACAATTGTATTTTAACGATGGCAATTTGAATGCAGAGAGATACCGTGACGAGATCCTGAGGCCCATTGCCGTGCCATTCGTTCACCTCCCTCACCAAGTTTCAGCATGATAATGCACTGCCCCATGACACAAGGATCTGTGCACAATTCCCGGAAGCTGAAAATGTCCCAGTTGTTCAATGGCCTGCCTACTCAGACGTGTTTCCTTATATGAACTGTAACTTCTTTGACATTTCTTTGTTCAGTATATGTAGAAAACTACTTGATTATGACAATATTCTTCTATCTGACCGCTGGACCAAAGTTCATGTCCATGGGAAAGAAGTTCTGGACATTAATGCTTTTTGAGGTTGGTTTGGTTACGGTTTGATTATTAAAATATTATCACAGTTTTCAATCTAGATTATTTTATTTCTTTACATTACAATTATTTTAGAGCTTTTTAATGGAAATTCCAAAGTCAAAAATTGTGAACATTCAATTGCCAAAATATAGAAAATATTCCTTTGTCTCCATCAGAGCCACATTGGGTAGACATCAATAGAAAAATAGGAAATTACTATGACATTTTTCATTCAGTCATCATCTCATCTATTTATTTATTTTTTTCACCCAATTTCATAATATCAAATTTGTAGCTCCCATATTGTGGAGTTGCAGCGATGAGACAATTGGCTCGGGAGAGGCGAAGGTCGAGACATGCGTCCTCCGAAACATGACACGCCGAGCGGCGCTGCTTCTTATCACACTGCTCGCTTAACCCGGAAGCCAGCCGCACCAATGTGTCGCTGGACTGACGAACACAGCTTGCAGGTGCCCAGCCTGGCACAAGGAGTCGCTAGAGGGCGATGAGCCAAGGAAAGCCCCCGGTTAAGCACTCCCCTAACCCGGATGGCGCTGGGCGAATTGTGCACCGCCCTATGGAGGCTCCCGGTCACGGCCGGCTGTGATACCCCAGGCTGTAGTGGCGCCTCAGCACTATGATGCAGTGCTTTAGACCACCGTGCCACTGTGCCACAGTAGCAGCTAGCCAAACAGAACATTGAATGTTCTCTGTGCTCCCCAAACTGTATATTTCTCTTTCATGCAGTCTATGCAGTCTGTGTATCTAACCTAACATAGCAAGCGTAAAAGTGTATCCATCTCTGTCTGAACCAGAAAGAACAGGCGCAATGTATTATGGTTATTGTAATTAATTACCACATTTCTGCGCTGAACTAGGTTGAATACTTGTTTAATAAAAACTACAACTCCCTTAAGCCCAGCGTCCCACATAGTTTTTGACTTGATTTCTCTCGTGAATTATTTGATTTCGCTCAGCACATTGGGCTCACGGGAAGAAAAAAAACGAAATAGAATTCAAGTAATTGAACCGACATCTGTCAACATACCTTTCCCCCTCCCCCCGAAATATCGCTCAGCACTACTGGACATTGAGTACCATGTCCTCTAGACTAGTTAAGGCATAACTGTGGGACATTGGTAATAGCCGTAGTTTGATTCTGAGTTACCCTTCCTTCATAGGCTTTCTGTCTCTGTGGATCATGAGTCAGGTGGAATCAGAGAGGACGCATATCCTACCAGGCAGGTGTTTCCTGCTCTAGGCTTCCCTTGTGTCGCACATTCACTAGTCCCACAGAGATACTGCTGGGTTTGTGTGCAGTGGTGAGGGTTGAAGATGGACTATTTGTATATGGGGTGGAAGTTAACTGTTGGCGTCTCAGGGGTGTGCAATGCCTGCCAGTACACAATTATGGATCCATCCGACTCGTACATCTGGAAAAAAGACACACCTGTGAAGACCTGAGCAACAGCACTGTATAAGGCCACTGCCTCACATACGCACACACACCTGCATGCATTTCTGAGAGGTGAGCACCAGGATATCACAAGAGAGGGGGACACACCAGGCTGTCTGTAAGGAGCGACAGCAAGTTTCCCCTTCAACAAAAGATTGCATATGCATTCATGTCAATCTAACATGGCCAATAATGAATAAAGTACACCCATAGCATGATCCACCTCTTGGCCAGTGATAATAATCTACCTGCATGATGAGAGAGGAGCTGGTAGTAATGTTGGCCTCGTTGGAATGCAGCTGGCGGTGGGATAAATTGAGTCTTATCGCAAAAAGCACTGACCATATTGGCGTGTACCACTGTGAAATAGGTCATGCTCCACAGACACACTGTTTTTAATCTGGTTGCTCTCCTCTTTGTGGTACATCTTTGAATTTTATCAATTCAATTGTGCAAATGACTCTCTCTTTACTGAAAGTAAGCATTCTTATCTAGATTAGCAAGCAACCTTTTATGTTTGTGTGGGTGCATTGTGTTGTGTCCACTTAGCCTATGCCTGAGTGCTGTTCAATCACTACAGCTTCAAAGAGATTGTTAATTTCTTGTTACAAAAGGTGGTTATTGGTCTATCTAGCTTGCTAGCTATGTATGTGTCTCAAGACACGCTACAACAAAAACCCAACATGTGCATGAATTATGTGAACAATAAGCTCAACATTACAAATAGTTTCCAAAATCTTAGATAGTGAATTTGTACTCTGTAATAAAGTATAGCTTTTAAATGTTGGCATTACGTACTTTCGAGGAAAATAGAGATGTTTCTCGATTTATACCCTGATTTTCAATTAGGGTTGCGTGAGGATAGCTTAGAAACTAACAATGTAAAGATGTCGTTCTGCCCCTGAACAAGGCAGTTAACCCACTGTTCCTAGGCCGTCATTGTAAATAAGAATTTGTTCTTACCTAGTTAATAAAGGTAAAATAAAAATAGATCAAATAAACTGCATGATTGGTCGATAGCCTGCTGGACAGAGCGTTATAGTTTCTCCATTCATTTCCCCCTGGGATTCTTATCTCCTCCTTTCCTAATAACTCTGCAAAGACAGTACAGTATGAAGATTGGCTACAACTGCTTCTCCCAATAGAAACCCCCGATCCCACTTGTAGACCATGTCATGGCGACGTTGGTTAGCTAAACTCCTGCGTAGAAACACATAATCGGGTCTAACGGTCCTATCCCGCCAAAATGCGAATGCCTTCAAATCAAAAGGCACTCCTTCCATATAAAGTTATTTTTGACACAAATGAAAACGTGTTAGTTTGTCACTTTCACGAGGTTGGAGTAATAACATGTTCAACTACTTAAGACATTGGCTCGAATCTAGGATGCGCTTTTAGATTTCGAGAAAACTAACAACTAAGGAAGAATTGTAATATTTGTCAATCCCAGCCTGGGCTGTTTCGCAAGTGTTCCCAGAAGTCCCGCGATATTAGTCCTCTGGCTTTAAAAACTCTGCATCAACCCAAGGTTTATGGGAGGAGTTACATAGAAACGAGCCAATGTTAAAGCTGTGTTGCGTGTCGTAATGCGCTGACGTTTGACTGGCCCTGTCTACATGTGATAATTGTGCCGACAACCAAATGTTGTCATATGCATTGAATTAAAGCTATTTCTTATTGTTTGAACTACCAATTACGAAAGAAAAATGAAATCAACAGTAGAGGAGCAGGTACGTTACCTTATGTACTTTTTCTTCTTTGGCATGTGGGTAATGGCAACGTTAGTTTGTTAACTAGCGGGTACATAGCTAGCTACCTGCACATACTTAGCCTAATACATCACTTTTATATCAATACTTGATATATAGTCTGAAACATAGCAATGCAAATCAAGTCTTCTTTACAAGCCAGAATGTTAAACGCAATTAAATTTCAACTTACTTTGCCGGTTGTCTGTGCGGTTGGTCTTTCAGTGTATGACATTTGAGACAAAATATCGATAGGAAAGTATTGTTTACCCGACTTGAGCACCGTTACTGCCATTCAAATGTATATCACATGTGCAAAACCTTGTAAACGCCTGCAGACTTCGGTTACATGCATGTTATTCCGTCTTGTGCATATGGTCACAAGCAAACCATCTTGACGAGCACTTTGAAGTCGGGATAATTGTTCCTAATTAATGTGCACTGTAAACACTTAACGGGTGTTAACATTATCTGTCTAGTCTATATAACTGTTTGCTGAATATTAAATACATGAGCTATCTTTAGTATTTTAAAGGCTGTTGGAATTTGGGTTATGACAGTATTCAGTGGTGTAAAGTAGTGTAAAGTTGTGCTTACAGCCCAACACCGTGCAGGACGTTTGGCATTTGCCAAAGAACACCAAGATTGGCAAATTCGCCACTGGCGCCCTGTGCTCTTCACAGATGAAAGCAGGTTCACACTGAGCACATGTGACAGACGTGACAGAGTCTGGAGACGCCGTGGAGAACGTTCTGCTGCCTGCAACATCCTCCAGCATGACCGGTTTGGCGGTGGGTCAGTCATGGTGTGGGGTGGKATTTCTWTGTGGGGCCGCACAGCCCTCCATGTGCTCGCCAGAGGTAGCCTGACTGCCATTAGGTACCGAGATGAGATCCTCAGAGCCCTTGTGAGACCATATGCTGACACATGCACATTTGTGGCCTGCTGGAGGTCATTTTGCAGGGCTCAGGCAGTGCTCCACCTTGCACAAAGGCGGAGGTAGCGGTCCTGCTGCTGGGTTGTTGCCCTCCTACGGCCTCCTCCACGTCTCCTGATGTACTGGCCTGTCTCCTGGTAGCGCCTCCATGCTCTGGACACTACGCTGACAGACACAGCAAACCTTCTTGCCACAGCTCGCATTGATGTGCCATCCTGGATGAGCTGCACTACCTGGGCCACTTGTGTGGGTTGTAGACTCCGTCTCATGCTACCACTAGAGTGAYAGCACCGCCAGCATTCAAAAGTGACCAAAACATCAGCCAGGAAGCATAGGAACTGAGAAGTGGTCTGTGGTCACCACCTGCAGAATCAGTCCTTTATTGGGGGTGTCTTTCTAATTGACTATAATTTCCACCTTTTGTCTATTCCATTTGCACAACAGCATGTGAAATTTATTGACAGTCAGTGTTGCTTCCTAAGTGGACAGTTTGATTTCACAGAAGTATGATTGACTTGGAGTTACATTGTGTTGTTTAAGTGTTCCCTTTATTTTTTTGAGCAGTGTACATGTGTTAAAGGGCTACTACACTTCCTGTTTTAGATTTGGTTCATTATGAAATTCTAGTTGACATGACTGAATTCAAATGTAAGTGTGGTTTGATGTGGGTGTCTATTGTGTGTTCACAGGTGGGAAGAGTTGGCCAAATTATTTAGCCAATTAGCTTCAGCCGACTAGTGTGACCGTGGCAAAGTTGGTTTGACTTTGGATAGCATATATCCGGGCTAGTTATGCACCGTCAATAAATTGCACAATGTAAATTAGATTATTTTAGTTTGCTCATTAAATGCTTTCAATATTTGTATTTGAATTTTTACAGTTTATAGTTGTTTTGGGGTTAAGCCATTGAAATTTGGAGCTATTGGAGTTTTTACATAGTCCATTGTGTAATTTATTGATGGTCCCTAACTAGCCATATAGGGATATCCAAAGTCAACCCAATTTTACCACGTGCATTGCGATTGGGTCGCGTGCCGCTGCACTCCAAATTGATGATTACTTGTGTGCTGCCAGCTGTGGGCAGGATTCAAACAAACCCAATCTTCCCAAATGTCACGACCACAAAACTCTGTTTTGGACGAGACTGACTTTATGACCAAATGAGAAGTAGTTTTTAGGGGCAGTAGCTATTTAATCTCCATCTTGTCTCTTTGCCAATGCCAACAGATGGAGGAACTGCAGATGGAGGAACTGCTGAAGGAGGTTATCGTGAGTGAGCGCAGGAAGCATCTGATCGACTCTTTTGTCCAGAAAGTCACTGAGCAGCTCCACACTGTACCACAGACTCCTGAGGTGGAGGAGGTATGTTAGTGACACTGTGTCCAGGGGATTAGAACTAATGGCAACTTGTTGTATTTGGTCTGAACTCAGTGACCTCCATAAATGTTTCAATGCCAATCTTTCTTTATCTCCAGCTGAGGGACCTGTCATGGTTGTCAGGAGGAGTAAAGGTCTCCTTTCTCCTGGTGCCAAAGGCAGACAAAGGCAAGTTCCACATGGCACCCCCCCATCTCTGTTACCATCATGGGCATCTACCCACTGGGGACTTGCACCAAACCAGACATCTCAGTCGATCTGGCAGTCACTATTCCTGCCGTACGTAACTCCACACTATTCACTCTGAAACATGGCAGCCATAATTCGATCATACAACAATAATAACATGCATCTATTAATGTTTTCCTTCCAGGATGTCCTGCACCCTGAAGATGCCCTAAACCAGAGGTACCCACGGAAGAGGGCACTTTACCTGGCAGGGCTGGCACAGCATCTTCCCTCCTCTCGTGACGTTGGGACCATGCGGTTTTCATGTCTCCATGGCAACCGTCTCCGCCCCCTCCTGTTGCTTACCCCTCCAGGTACCTAGCAACATACTGTAGTACTACACTGTAGCATCTGTTACAGAAGGGTGGTATAGGAATGGAGCCAAGTCATGTAGTCTATTTCACTGTTTTTGTTAACTCAAAGTCTAGGTTTGTTGGCTTTTGCATGCAACCTATATGTTTGTTAGCAAGTACCTATTCAGTTAATTGGTTGTGTGTCAATGATGATTCAATGATATGACTATTTCTCCATGGAAAGACTCCTCCAGTTTCCTCTTGAGGCTCCAACCCTGCCGTCCTCCGGGCTTCTTCAAGCCCAGCCGCTTCCACCCCCAGAGGAACAACATCCGCACTGACTGATACACTGGCTTGGAGAGCTCTCGGCCAGGTGAGGGGCACTACCCAAAACCAAGCAGCTTCGATATATTGTTTCCTGTTACAGTTCCGTTCTGATCTGGAACGTTAATGTACACAGATGGTTACTGGATGAAAGCTCCTTGTTGATGGAGAGTACACTGACCTGAATTATACAAGTGGTGCACTGGAGAGATACTTCACCTTACAATCAAGACTAAAGCCTACATTCTCACCGATTCCTTTTCTGTGTGTTTGTGTAGATACGAGTGAGCAGTCCACTCCCCACTACAACAGCTCGGTTCTGGGGGACATGCTCCCCAGGAACCACCTGCTGTTCCTGACTGCTGTGAGCTGCCAGTGTACTGCCTTTGCAGAGCGAGTAGCCCTGCTCAAAGTGTGGCTCAGACAGAGGGAACTGGACCAGGTTTGGGCCCCTGCGCCATCCGCTCCCTCTTTATCAACACCGTTTTATCAGGCTGAACCCAGCTCTTACACTACTCTCTCTCCCGTCCCCAGGGAGCAGGGCGTTTCAGTGGTTTCCTAGAACAGCAACATGGAGCCTATCTCCTCTCCTCCCGCAGAGTCAGCAACACTGTGACCGCCTACCAGCTGCTCCTCAACAGCTTGCACTTCCTGGGTAAGACGCATGAGGTCTCAACCTACCTGTCTGTTTGCTCCTACAGTTGGGGTAACATTGCATGTACCATAAATACTGTGCCAGACTAAGGAGGAAACAAAAACAAGAAGGGAAAAGAGGTTGATGTGTATAAGTGAGTCTGTGGGGGGGTGGGCTTTAGGAGGGAGGGAAACATGGTGATGAACTCTGAGTCACGGATGGCTGCAGGGAGGGAGTTCCAAAGTCTTGGAGCAACTTTGGAGAAGGGCCTGTTGCTGACGCTCTGAAGGGTAGACCTGGGAACGGCAAGTTGGCCTGCTGAGTGAGCTTGTGGGTTGGTAGGGGAGACGAAGGTAAGAGGGGGCAAGGTGGTGGGTGGTGGAGAGCTTTGTAGGTCAGTAGGCGGTGGGAGCCAGTGGGGTTCACCTAGGATGGGTTTGATGTGCTGCCAGATCTTAGTGTGGTCATGTCATTATGTTTCTATCTTTTCTTCCCTCTCATTTGTCATCCCTTTCTTCTCTTCCTCAGCTTCCACCGACCTGACGGAGAATGGAATTACCCTCGCTGAAGACCCAGATTCAGCAGCGGTGAGCCAGGCCTAATCCAAATGTCCTTAATGGGGGGATGAGTGCGCAATTTCTCCATTATGGATCACAATCACATTTTATTCCTTTCTTTCCCTCAGCCCTCTCCCGCCGAGTTCCACAGTGCTTTCCAGGTTGTGTTTGTCGACCCCTCTGGATACCTCAACATGTGTGCCGACATGACCAGCTGCACCTACAATCAGGTAAGCGCCCTGTGCCAAGATGGCTTCAGATTGGCTGGTTGGCAGTAACGTTTCCTCTGATTGGTTAACTGTACCCTATTTGGCTCTCAGGATCAGTACGAGGCGTCGCTGTCGCTGCAGTTTTGGGACGACCCCACTGTGGATGGATTCCACGCCCTACTCATGACCGCCAAGCCCATGATTAGGACCAGTGACCATGTCTTCTAGTAAGTACATTGTTCAGATTCACACACTTATCGTTCTCTCCTCTTATGCGTCAACTTTCTATATATATTTTTTTCACTCCTGTGTCGGTGATCAGGCTGTGTGTGCTGGTGAAACTGCAGTCCTGCTGTAAGAAGCTCGACCTCCTCAGTGAACTCATGGACCACAGCGGAAACTACATCCTCACTGCGCTCCCCTTTATCCTCTCCTTCCTGCAACAAGTTCTAGGCCAAAGGGTCCGCCTCCTCACCCACTCCCTGACCCCTGAGGTGAGCATTCTCCTGCCTGTAGGGCTGTTGACTGGAACAGGCCGATTCAGTACTTTTTAGAGCTGTTTTCTTGATAAAACTCTTGAGTGGGTATTCTGGCCAACGTGTGTAACGGTGGTCGGTGGAGAGTGAAGCACTAGGCCCAGCCACCCCTGTCCTTTGGCCTGCTGCTCAGGATGCCTCTGTACTGGAGAGAGGACACCCCCAGCTGGCAGCTGTACGTACCTCAACTCCTAATCACTGATCTAGGATCAGATCAAATTGTGTGTTGAGGCTGTGTGTTGTGGAAATACTGTTGAGCTATTCATCAACATTTCTGCATCTACACTTTTTGAATGGAAAGCCTCTTTGGTAAATGTCCGCTATCTCCACCTTATACGATGTACTGTTTAAAAACGTTTGTTTTATTAGCCGCATGGATGGGGATACACACGGTATACACCATCCAACGACATGCTTGCTTGTAGGTTTCTTCTCAACAATATGGACATAATAAAATATAAGAATACGAACATAAAGTAAATGGTACAATATAATAAACATTTTAGCATAAGTATAATACAGGAATGCACAATTTTTACACATGTTTTGTGGAAGGGGGGTTTGGAGGGCAAGTGTTTTTAAATTGTGCAGTATTTCGCGATCATAATAAGAGTCTGGTAGCATCAGTTGTAATGTGGCGGTCATGACATTTTGTCAGCCAGTGATTTTCTTGCAAATAACTGACGGTCTCATGGTAATTTATCGATTTTAATAAACAGAAACAGGTTTAGCAATTCCGGCTTCCACGCATAGCCTACAAGCCACTGATGAGGACATTTGGAACATCTACACTTTTTTTTAAGTCTAAAGAATCAATTTAATATAGCCTACACCATCACAATAAATCCATTATTTTAGGCAGGTCTAAAGATACATTATGATATGACATGTAGCCTATTTCAGAAGAACGGAATAGCACTTTCTGAGTCGTGCATTCGAACCCAGCAGTCAGACCCCCTTGACTGTTTGCACATTTTGTTATGTTACAGCCTTGTTCTAAGTGATTAAATCTATACACGATAATGACAAAGCAAAAACAGATTTTTAGGAATGTTTGCAAAAACTGAAATTTTACATAAGTATTCAGACCCTTCACTCATCACTTTGTTGAAGCACCTTTGGACGCGGTTACAGCCTTGAGTCTTCTTGGGTATGACGCTACAGGCGTGGCACACCTGTATTTGGGGAGTTTTTCATATTCTTTTCTGAAGATCCCCTCGAGCTCTGTCAGGTTGGATTGGGAGCGTCGCTGCACTGCTACTTTCAGGTCTCTCCAGAGATGTTCAATTCCAGGCTCTGGCTGGGCCACTCAAGGACATTCAGAGACTTGTCCCCAAGCTACTCCTGTGTTGTCTTGGCTGTGTGCTTAAGTTTGTTGTCCTATTGGAAGGTGAACCTTCGCCCCAGTCTGAGGTCCTGAGCGCTCTGGAGCAGGTTTTCATTAAGGATCTCTCTGTACTTTGCTCCGTTCATCTTTCCCTTGATCCTGACTAGTCTCCCAGTCCCTGCCACTGAAAACATCCCTACAGCATGATGCTGCCACTACCATGCTTCACCGTAGGGATGGTGCCAGGTTTCCTACAGATGTGACGCTTGGCATTCAGGCCAAAAAAAGTTCACTCTTGGTTTCACAAGATTCTCTGGTCTGATATCTCAAACTAGCTCTACCATAAGGGCCTGATTGGTAGAGTGCTGCAGAGATGGTTGTCCTTCTGTAAGATTTTCCCATCTTCACATAGGAACTCTGGAGCCATGTCAGAGTGACCATCGGGTTAATGGTCACCTCCCTGACCAAGGCCCTTCTCCCCCGATTGCTTGTTTGGCCCGGCGGCCAGCTCTAGGAAGAGTCTTGGTGGTTCCAAACTTCAATTTAAGAATGATGGAGGCCACTGTGTTCTTGGGGACCTTCAATGCAGCAGACATGTTTTGGTAACCTTCCCCAGATCTGTGCCTCAATACAATCCTGTCTCGGAGCCCTTCGGACAATTCCTTCGACCTCATGGTTTGGTTCACTGTCAACTGTTGGACCTTTTTATATAGACCGGTGTGTGTCTTTCCATATCATATCCAATCAATTGAATTTACCACAGGTGGACTCCAATCAAGTTGAAGAAACTTCTTTGGTGGGAAAAACGGTTTTCGCTTTGTCATTATGGGTTATTGTGTATAGATTTAATATTTATTTAAACCATTTTAGAACAAGGCTGTAGCGTAACAATGTGGGGAAAAAGACGGGGTCTCAATACTTTTCGAATGCACTGTATACGCTTAATTTAGTCATTTATGCAACTTTAGTTGTGATACAAACGTTAGCCTATATGTTTAGATTTTTAATACCTTCTGAGGTTGCATGATGTGACTAATGATGATTTGATAAGAGGTGCACGAAAGGCAAACGGTCTGCTCTGTTTCTTGCGCATGCTGCACACACTGCGTTCACAATATGACAAGCACTTGAAAATATTCTCACCCATCAGACTAGTCTCAATTTAATCTGCTTTTTACATAAGCCTGCTAATACGTGTGGAATTTTTATTTTATTAAGAATGGCGTCATGTCTGGAATAGCAAATGGAGGTTACGTGCAGTTACGTTTTTAATATGCCAGGTAGGCTACACTGCTTGTAAAGCAGATGAATGTGTTTTTCATTTAGAAAGAATTGAGCAATAAATATAGCAGCACGACAAGGTCGTATCCTCTTTTTTTTTAAATAGTGGCTGGTCCAAATTCTGTTTTCACATGTGATTGTGCAATGACTGGGTTTATAAGAACACATGTGTAACTAGGCTCTGTAGGCTATGGACTATCCAACCATGTTCCAGGGGTCTTGGACCTTTAGGCTATAGGTTATTTGGCCACTTTAGTTGTGGTACAAACCTTATCAAAACATTTAGGCCTACGGGCTATGCTACATGATGCATGCGGCTATGATTTGAAAAAGTCCCACCAAAAAATGCATGTTCTGTTTCTTGCTGGGCATCATTCACAGGTGATATTCTTACCCGTCAGACTATCAATTTAGTCTTCTCTTTACATATACTAAATAATATGTGTGAGAATTTTGTTTGATTTAAACTGGCCATTATGCACCTGTTGGAACTGCTGCAGGATCTTTTTTTTTATTTTTACATGGCATCCATATGTACTTGAATAGCGACTGGAGGACGGTTTTCCCGCGTTTAATTTTCGATTTGGTAAAACAAAGTAATGTCTTTAATTATTAGGACATTTGAGAAATAAATATAGAAAGCTGATTGAGATCCTCTTTTTAATAGAGGCCATCATCTCTGTTTTCTCATGCAATTGCATAGCCTATAGAAACACTTTTTTTTAAATTTCATTCCATGAGGAGCTGGCTCTTGCTGCACAACAGGCAGTGGTGGGAAAAAGTAGCCAAATGTTATACTTGAGTAAAAGTATAGATTCCCTTTTAATAGAAAGTTACTCAGTAAAATACTACTTGAGTAAAAGTCTAAAAGTATTTGGTTCTAAATATACTTAAGTATAAATAATTTCAAATTCCTTAATCTAAGCAGAAGGCACCATTTTCCTGTTTAAAAATGTTACGGATATCAGGGGAACACTCCAACACTCAAACGATGCATTTGTGTTTAGTGAGGCTGCCAGATCAGCGGCAGTAGGGATGACCACGTGTTCTCTTGATAAGTGTGTGAATTTGAATATTTTCCTGTCCTGCTAAGCATTCCAACTGTAACGAGTACTTTTGAGTGTCAAGGAAAATGTAGGGTGTAAAAAGTACAGCTACCCCAAAAAATTACTTAAGTAGAAATACTTTAAAAAGTACTACTTAAGTACTTTATGCAACTGACAACAGGTGATCCTATTCCACTCAAACTCTGAATGCCAGGGCTCTCATGAAATGTTTGATTTGATTTGCATATGCATTGATGTCAGTGATTTAGAGGGACATTATAAAAGGGGTGGTTCGAGCCTTGAATGCTGATTGGCTGACAGCCATGGTATATCAGACCATATACCACGGGTATGACAACATGTAGTTAGACTGCTCTAATTACAGTCTTAAGCAGTTTATAATAGAAATAAGGCACCTTGGGGGTTTGTGGTATATGGCCAATATACCACACCTCCTCGTGCCTTATTGCTAAAATAGAGCACTGAGTACTGGTCATTAGCAACTGGCAGCAAGTTTGGTAGGCTACTAATGACCATCAGCGGCATCAGAGCACAGTTTTGGAGAAGCCTAGTTACTGTTACTCAACGGCCACGTGGAATTTGACTGTGGTTATGATTTGTAACAGGCTCCTTTCTCCTCTCCTCAGCCATGCAGATATACCAGAAACCTGTGTGAGGTACATTGTAAGGATGCTGGATGAAGTCCTCAAAGTAGGACATGAGGTTGGTCAGTTTTTCTGTAGTAGTGTGTCTTACCAGCAGAGGATGCTGGTGTGGTTTGACGACTTCCTCCATCCAAACCGTATCTGAAACGTAAAGCTGTGTTTGTGTGTTTTCTACTATGAGCCCCTCTCTCGTCGCCTCCTGTTGTAGTGATCTTCCACATGGAGGGCAGTGGGAAGTGGCCTCATAACCGGGTGGCCGTCCGTCACATTAAAGCAGCCTTCCACATCGGCCTGGGAGAACTGCTGACCAAACACCTCCAGCCCAGCCCCACACACCTGGACGTGTTGGAAGGTAGGGGCCCTGCTTTCTGTCTGTGGGGGTGGGAGCTGGCCTCGACATTAACGCTTTTCCGGGACAAGTAAATAGTCTGAACAGAAGAATATAGATTCAAGTTGTCAGGGAATGGACAAGTAAAAAAAATATATCATCACAATCTTCAACAATTACTCTGCTCACAATTGGATCAGAGGCCAACATTGTAAATAGATTTGAATATTATTCCAAAGTACATAAATAAAAAAAGCCGAAATGTGAAGGTGATATGCGTAGGCCTGTTGGCTACAGCCTCATGTATAAACCGATGCTGACATGAGGGAGGTGCCAGAAAATGTAGCCAAACGTTAACGGGACTATTAACTACATAAAAAGAGACTAATCGGAGAGGGTTGTGACCATTTGCGCATCGCACATCACCCACCTTGAATCTGAGCGGAGGCGGTAAGCATTTTGAAACTATTTAACCATAAACTTGGTTGTTTAAAACAAGTTTTATGTAATTTTATGAAGCATGTTTTAGCAGTACCTTGGTTTAAAGTGGCCTAGACAAAATATGACCGTAGAAATGTTAAGATAATTATTCATATACCATTGAAACTAGTTATTTTTTTCAATGTTATTTTATTGTCCAGCAGCCAAAGGCCAAGTCTTAGTCAAATTAGTCAAATTAGTAGTAACCCATGTTAGTTGATGCATCTTTAGAGCTCCCCGATTTTCTTCATTTCTAAAACCGCTCGCTTGTGCAGTGCGCTTTTGAGAACGATGTTTTCACACTAATTGCATTTTGGAACATTTGCGTATAGCTTACAGCCATGTGCACATTGCTGAGTTTATACTATTACGAGGGGGAACTTTATCAACATTTTAAGCTAAATTGTTTGATCTGCCTCATTGCTTTAATTTGTGCAGCTTCCTTCCCTGGAGGGAATAATTTTTTTTAACTTAAATAGTATTTGGTTGTAATTGTAATGTTGCAATTTTTTATAGGCTACCAAGGGTGGCCAACCATCCTCCGGGAGAGTCTTTTTAAAGGGGCGTTGTTGTATTTTGAGTAATTGTTGTCTGATTCTCTATGGTAAAAAAGATAGTAATGCATTTTATTTAGTGAAATGGTTCCTTGCGTCATACAATGATGTAAAAATGGTGTTACTTGAGCTTTAAAAAAAGAATGGTCCTACTGGTCCGACAGACAAGTGGCTAAAAAGTTAAGTCAACCACTAGGGTCTGGGTGTATGGTTAGAGGTGATGATCATTCATGACTAGTATAGGTAAAGGAAAGCATAGGCCTAATGGACAAAAATGAATGGCAACTTATTGCCAATGGGCGAACCATATACACAATCGCAAATACCACTCAAATGGGCTGCAGATGGTGCAAAACATATTGCTAATGGAACATGGCCAATGCCGGGTGTAATAAACCAAAAATCCAAAAGGTGGCGAGCGCGCTCCACCGTCTGAAAAATATATGGGAAATGGACAGAAAGTCACTTCTCAAGGGTGAAATGACAAACTTAAGCTTTATAGAAAATGCGTTTTGGACCACTTTTGTATTATTTTGGGATCCAATTATACATTACTTAAGAACCGTATTGATATAGATTTGTCTTATTTCATGCAAGTTTGTACATAAGGCCTATGTTATGTCCATATCAGGCATATAATAATGCAAATGGCCACTTGTCACACATTATACTCCAAATGGGCAAAATGTAAATTTGCCATATATGATCACAGGAAGTCGATTCCGAACCCAAAAGTCAGTGAACCATGTCCAGATGGCTTATATGATGACCAAATTATATAAACTCAGCAAAAAAATAAATGTCCCTTTTTCAGGACCCTGAATTTCAAAGATAATTTGTAAAAATCTAAGTAACTTCACAGATCTTCATTGTAAAGGGTTTAAACACTGTTTCCCATGCTTGTTCAATGAACCATAAACAATTAATGAACAAGCACCTATGGAACGGTCGTTAAGACACTAACAGCTTACAAGAAGTAGGCAATTAAGATCACAGTTAAGAAATCTTAGGACACTAAAGAGGCCTTTCTACTGACTCTGGAAAAACACCAAAAGAAAGATGCCCAAGGTCCCTGCTCATCTGAATGAACGTGCCTTAGGCATGCTGCAAGGAGGCATGAGGACTGCAGATGTGGCCAGGGAAATAAATTGCAATGTTCGTACTGTGAGACGCCTAAAACAGTGCTACAGGGAGACAGGACAGACAGCTGATCGTCCTCGCAGCGGCAGACCACGTGTAACAACACCTGCACAGGATCGGTACATCCGAACATCACACCTGCGGGACAGGTACAGGACGGCAACAACTGCCCGAGTTACACCAGGTACGCACAATCTCTCCATCAGTGCTCAGACTGTCCGCAATAGGCTGAGAGAGGCTGGACTGAGGGCTTGTAGGCCTGTTGTAAGGCAGTTCCTAACCAGAGATCACCGGCAACGACGCCGCCTATGGGCACAACCCACCGGCGCTGGACCAGACAGGACTGGCAAAAAGTGCTCTTCACTGACGAGTCGCGGTTTTGTCTCACCAGGGGTGATGGTCGGATTCGCCTTTATCGTCGATGGAATGAGCGTTACACCGAGGCCTGTACCCTGGAGCGGATCGATTTGGGGGTGTAGGGTCCGTTATGGTGTGTCACAACATCATCGGACTGAGCTTGTTGCCATTGCAGGCAATCTCAACGTTGTGTGTTACAGGGAAGACGACCTCCTCCCTCGTGTTACCCTTCCTGCAGGCTCGTCCTGACATAACCCTCCAGCATGACAATGCCACCAGCCATACTGCTCGTTCTGTGCAGGACAGGAATGTCAGTGTTCTGCCATGGCCAGCGAAGAGCACAGATCTCAATCCCATTGAACACGTCTGGGACCTGTTGGATCGGAGGGTGAGGGCAGGGCCATTTCACCCCGAAATGTCAGGGAACTTGCAGGTGCCTTGGTGGAAGAGTGGGGTAACATCTCACAGCAAGAACTAGCAAATCTGGTGCAGTCCATGAGGAGGAGATGCACTGCAGTACTTAATGCAGCTGGTGGCCACACCGGATACCGACTGTTACTTTTGAGTTTGACCCCTCTTGTTCAGGGACACATTATAACATTTCTGTTAGTCACATGTCTGTGGAACTTGTTCAGTTTATGTCTCAGTTGTTGAATCATGTTATGTTCATACAAATATTTACACATGTTAAGTTTGCTGAAAATAAACGCAGTTGACAGTGAGAGGATCTTTCTTTTTTTGCTAAGTTTATATCACTGTGTTAAGCCCTGAATCAACCTAGAAGGTCTATTTGTCATATTTGATTATTGGAAGTCAGAATTTTCTTCTTGGGGTTGATTCTGCATGTCCTTATTGATATACAGTTGAAGTCGAAAGTTTACATACACCATAGCCAAATACATTTAAACTCCGTTTTTCACTATTCCTGACATTTAATCCTAGTAAAAATTCCCCCTCTTAGGTCAGGTAGGATCACCACTTTATTTTAAGAATGTGAAATGTCAATAATAGTAGAGAGAATGATTTATTTAAGCTTTTATTTCTTTCATCACATTCCCCGTGGGTCATAAGTTTACATACACTCAATTAGTATTTGGTAGCATTGCCTTTTTAAATGGTTTAACTTGGGTCAAACGTTTCAGGTAGCCTTCCACAAGCTTCCCACAATAAGTTGGGTGAATTTTGGCCCATTCCTCCTGACAGAGCTGGTGTAGGCTTGTAGGCCTCCTCGCTTGCACACACTTTTTCAGTTCTGCCCACACATTTCCTATAGGATTGAGGTCAGGGCTTTATGATGGCAACTCCAATACCTTGACTTTGTTGTCCTTAAGCCATTTTGCCACAACTTTGAAAGTGTGCTTGGGGTCATTGCCATTTGGAAGCCATTTGCGACCAAGCTTTAACTTCCTGACAGATGTCTTGAGATGTTGCTTCAATATATCCACCTAATTTTCCTTCCTCGTGAAGCCATCTATTTTATGAAGTGCACCGGTCCCTCCTGCAGCAAAGCACCCCCACAACATGATGCTGCCACACCCGTGCTTCACGGTTGGGATGGTGTTTTTCGGCTTGCAAGCCTCCCCCTTTTTCCTCCAAACATAACGATTGTCATTATGGCCAAACAGTTCTATTTTTGTTTCATCAGACCAGAGGACAAAAAGTACGATCTTTGTCTCCATGTGCAGTTGCAAACCATAGTCTAGCTTTTTTATGGCGTTTTTGGAGCAGTGGCTTCTTCCTTGCTGAGCGGCCTTTCAGCTTTCGACGATATAGGCCTCGTTTTACTGTGGACGTTGTTTCTTTTTGTACCTGTTTCCTCCATTTATCTTCACATAGTCCTTTGCTGTTCTGGGATTGATTTGCACCAAAGTACATTAATCTCTAGGAGAAGACCGCGTCTCCTTCCTGAGGGGTATGATGGCTGCGTGGTCCCATGGTGTTTATACTTGCGTACTATTGTTTGTACAGATGAACGTGGTACCTTCAGGAGTTTGGAAATTGCTCCCAAGGATGAACCAGACTTGTGGAGGACCTACAATTTTTTTTTTCTGAGGTCTTGGTTGATTTCTTTGGTTTACACAGTCGCTGCTATCAGACCGAGCGAGCTACGGCCAAGTGGGGCACCTCATTGAATTCGGAACGGCCTAGAGACTATAGCGATGTTTTGTTTGCCGTTCAGTGATTAAAAAAAAATAATAATACATTTGCATGTCCATTTGGTGATGGTAAATCCCAAATTAAACATATTGGAAATGTACGCTGTCCATTTGCAATATAAAATATGGACAATGCCAATATATTATACTGCAACTAGGACAGTCAGCCATCAGTCAATAAGATATCATGTTTCTCGTCCTAAGAACCTCCTAGAGCTACATAACTCACGGTGCACTACCGCTCTAGAACAGGTTTATAAAGTTTCAGAGCTCTAGGTCTGACAGTTCTTTGATGGTTTGTACGCTGGTAACATCTTAGCTGTGTGTGAGTTTTTCTTTGAGGTCTGATGGGCAGTGTGAACACTTGTCAGGCTAGAGCATGTCTCTATGGGTGCTGTCTCTGTGTCCTGGGCTTATGGGGTGTTTTTTGGGGGGGGGTCTCAAAATAATACTTGAAGTACACGGGGCTGTGTGAGTCTGTCCAATTGCAATATGAAATATTGGCATTTGCTATTTATAATATGGAAAATGCCAATATGAAATATTGGCATTTTGGACACTGTCCATATGCAATATGAAAATGCACCTAACTTATTGAAGATGGACAAACTTCATACAGAAAATTGCAGAAATCATGTAGAGCTCCGAAACCTGCCTTAATGGATTCGCCTTAACATGCCTCAACTGGATCTATAACTTTTTTCTAATCCCAGAAAATGTGCATTAACTCAGAGCGTTGTGGCTTCGACGCCGTCTTGTTTCTAGGCTGCGCCTCTGCTCGTGAGTTTTGTCTTTGGAGTCTGTTCCGTTTGAGAAACAGCCATGTCCATTTTGGTGATGAAATGGCCATTTGCCATGTAGTCAGTAGGCCATCTGGTGGAATTTTCCGGTACAGCAGAAAAAAGTCAATTATATTCGTTTTTTTTATATCTCAAAGTGTCCTGGAAACAATTTTTTTTTACTTCCCGGAAGACCACGCTTCGGGGGGCAACCTGAGCCAGTCGCCTATTTTTTTGCGCACCCGTGGACGTCTCATAAGGGGCCGTCCATTTGCCATGTGAAATTTCTCAACCGTATGGCTATGTTCATTCATGACTAGTATAGGGAAGCACTCTTATCAGGCCACTTGACTAACTGTGTGTGTGTCAAGGATGGCTTGGCGTTCAGGATACAGGTAGCTTACCACCGGGAGCCTCAGGTCCTGAGGGAGAGTGTGTCCAGAAGGACTCCTCATCGTCAGGGACAACGAGGAGGCTCAAGCCCTGGAGATGGCAACCATGCACCGGCCCCTACTCACCTGCACGGGTCAGGCACTACCTTTACACTGGAGCGCTCCTTCTATCAGCTAACATTAGCTCTACATATCCTCTCCCCCGCTCTCTCCACAGCATCCCCTTTCAGCTAACACTTTAGCTTTACACATTTTTCCTCTCACTCAAACGAACACACGCATCTTAATGTTTGTGGTTGTGTGTTCTAGGCTCCAGCAACTCCACCCGTACTTTGGGGCGGTGTGTCGCCTGGCCAAGCGCTGGCTGGGAGCTCTTCAGCGATGACATAACAGAGGACACTGCTGACCTGCTGGTGGCGTCCCTCTTCCTGCAGCCGGCCCCCTTCACTCCTCTAGGGTAACTAGCTACCTGCATGTCAGTCCATCGCTGACCCTTTCCCTCTGTCGTCACCTTGATGTACCACATGACTGATACAACCCCTCTCTCTCTCTCCCTCTTTTCTCTTTGTCCGTCTACCCCTTCTTTCTGTGTTATGTAATTTAGTAATTAATGTTAATAAATTGCAATTATCTTTTTAGGTCTGAAACCCAGAGTTTGTAAAGTTCTGGTTTAAATGAAACAGACAGAATTCCCATCTCACAATTAGTCAGATCCAATTTTATTTGCGAGAGCTCTCCCGTGCATATACAAAAACGTTCCTGTTATACTATTCTCTTAACCTACACACATACATACACACTAATATTTGGATTTTCTCCTGAAGTCTCACCACAATTTATTACCACTCAGCTGACAGTTCCAGTCCCCCCCAGATACGGGAAACTTGGAGGGGCTCTCCCTGTCCTATCTTATCTCCACAGAGTTATAGCTGGGTCGGTTCAAACATAGGTTAAGGAGTCTCTTGTTTTCTTTCGGCACACACATACATTCCTTTCTTCCCCAATGGTTATCAGCTTTAATTACTCCTTGTCCATGCTACATAACCTCTAATCCTAACGGTTATCAGCTTTAATTTAAGCTCACCTTGTCCATTGCTACAATAACCTCTAATCCTAATGGTTATCATTTTTAATTACTCCTTGTCCATGCTACATAACCTCTAATCCTAATGGTTATCATTTTTAATTACCCCTTGTCCATGCTACATAACCTCTAATCCTAATGGTTATCATTTTTAATTACTCCTTGTCCATGCTACATAACCTCTAATCATAATGCTTAAGTTTCTGGGTAGAATTATTTAATCATTTATCTTAAACCCTGATAAAATATTTTAACATTCTGTCATTCTCGCTGTCTCTTGTTCACTCTTGTCTCGCTTTGCTCTCTTGCTTTCTTTCTCTCTGTCTCCATGTATCTTTCTCTTCCGGTCTCTTTCTCTCAGGTCTCCTCAGGTGGGTTTTCTTCGCTTCCTCCACCTGCTCTCCTCCTTCGACTGGAGAAACAACCCCCGGTGGTCAACCTCAACAACCAGCTCACCGGTGAGCGCGCACACACACACAATGTGGATGTATATTGTATCTTATTAACATATTTGTTTCTTATCATATTCGTGCATTACAAAAAATAACCAATGGGGTGTTCGCTCTCTCGCTGATGTGCTTCATATGTAGACTTACTTTTCCCACTCTCTCTCTCTCTCTCACCCTCTGCCCTGTCCTCATCTGTAGCTGCTGACTACACTGAGATCAAGAATGACTTCATCGTCTCCAGAGTTTCTGCCTGTCATGTTCATTGCCACGCCCAAAGACAAGAAGCTGTCAATCTGGACCAAACAGGTTCCATCTGAACAGGTTAGAACATGGGCACACATCCAGTACAGTCACTAGTACAGTCATCCAATGGCATTTTATTTCCGCAGCCCATTGTACACAACATAGTAACAGACTCAGACTTGAAAGAGAAGAAATTGAATACAAACTTTTCAAATGATTGAACTGCGGTGTACCAACTCTCACACTGTCAAAGACCGGGGGGGGGGGAATCCTGTCTGTATATTAAGTAGTATAGTCAAGGCTCTAAAGTGCGACCATTTTGGTTGCATATGCATCTAAATATTTTGCTGTGCTACCTACAATTGCAATTTTGGAGCACCTACAAGAGAAATTACTCAGATAATAGTTGTTGTAATGATTATACTTCACTCTACTGTTGTTTCCGAGTGCCCTAGAGAAACGATTGAGTGAATATTCGTTAGCATCATGGTTGTACCATTTTACTATAGCAAAAAATGTATTGTTTCTAGCCCTAACAGTTCAGAAGATATGACCCATATTACCCGCACAACATTTTTTTTCTTCCTATAGGGGATTAGATGTCTGCGTTTTTACTTTCATAAACCATGTCTCGGGCCATTCTTAAGCTACTCGTGGGCCATTCATTTACGCCTTGTTCAGTCATGTTACCTCATTAGCTAGCTAGCTAACAACCGGATAACTTTACCAGTATATTCAAACATTTGGGGGCACAGAAAGAAAGGAAAAGGGATATATCTTTTTCAGGAGATCAATGATCATAGTAATGAATGACTGATCTCTTGCATGTCATCACACACAATGTTCTTAAAGGGATAGTTCACCCAAATTGTACAATTAATAATTGGTTTCCTTACCCTAATGTTTTAGCATTTCTGGCACAAATCCCATTTAAGTCATGGGGCCGATATGAAAATTTTTCGTGCATCATGTCCAAATCATCCGAAAGTATCTAAAATCGATTGTGAAGCTCAACAAAGTAACTTGTAGATGATTTGAACATGAAACATGCTAATATCATTCCTATGCCTTTAATGGGATTTGTGCCACAAATGCTAAACCGTTAGCATGTGGAAACAGTGCCAGGGGAACTAAACCAAAGCATGGATGCTGTCATACCTTGTCCATAGACCGCTTACAGGGTAAGGAAACCAATGTCTTTTGGGTGAACTAAAATTATCCATGTAATGCATCTCAACAAGAAAATTGTGCTTTTATACAATGTTGAAACCTAATATTCTACAAATGCCATTTCTGCTTTTTATAATTAACAAATATATTTACAGGGTTACATATTCGTTTCTAGGGCACAATGTGTGCTTCAGAAGTAGCTAGAATACATGTAGGCCAAATACAGGCTTTAGCAAAAAAATAGTTTTTTACTTTTTTACAAATATTTCCGGTGCTCCTAACTTTTAGACGTTGGGAGCACCAGTTTTACCAATTAATTTTTTTTTAATTTAGAGCTGTAACTATAGTAAATATAAAAGTAGAGGTGCCATCATTAACAGCGGAGCAGAAATGAATTGCATGTTCTTGTTAGTCGGCAGTCAGTTACCCTATTCTTGGACCCTTCCTCAAGGCACACGGCTCTCCTGCGTCACACTGTTAGAGGATCCGCTCATATCATTATCAGTACTACTACTTAGGATGATAAAGGTAATGCCATGCACATTCCGTTTGTGATGTTATAACACCAATATTACATTCATTCAAAATGGCATTAAGAAAATCTTACCTCACCAGTTCTACCTCAACCACTTGATTACAATGCTCAAACTAGCTGTTCTCCATACCTGGCATCTTTTTATGTGTTTCTGTCAAAGAGCTTTGAATTCAATAGGTCTACTGCGTGACGTGCAGAAGAAGCAGAATTGAGAGGTAGATTGAGCCGAGAACACAGGCACATGTATCAATGGAACAGCTATTAATTGTGCTCTGTGCACATTTGAAAATGTACCAGATCTTTTATCATGAAGTCGTCATCTGACCTGGGGTTAAGACAACGGAGAGCGTAGTCATAGTGAATCATTGGAACGCCGAAACAATCTTTAGTGACGATAGATGAGGAGAGTTCCGAATGAGGAGTTTAAACACGGACAACAAACAGGTTTTGTAGGGTTACTATAATGGCTAGTGTGGGGGTGTGATATAAATGTGTGTTATTAAATGATGTGTGTTTTTCTCCCTGGGTGCTCAGATGCTTCAGCGTGTGGTGATGGTGGCCGCAGAGAGCCTGAAGGTCCTGGAACCTCAGCTGACGGACGCCAACCGGATACAGGACGTCCGGGTTAGTCACGCACACACTTACCCATCAATCTATTCCCACGCACTCATAAAACTACTACATGCACACTCACATTCATGTTAGTATGTTTTTCTTAATTTCCAATAACTGAACTGCTTTTTTGTAATACACCATTCCATCATTAACTTTCCCTTCTCTTCCTCTGTTCGCTCGCTCTGTGTGTGTGTGTGTACAGGTGGTCAAGTGGCCTCCTTTGGATGCCTATGATGTCCTGATCCACCTGAGCCCCAAGCAGGTGCCCTTACTGAGCTAGGCAGTGGACCCGCCTCATGCCATCTTCAGCGGGGGCACTACCCGTCATCGACTTCAGCCCCGTCACCCACTACCTGGCAGAACGGAGTGAGTGCGTGTGCATGCCTGCACGTGTGTTGGCGATAGATAATTTTTGCATACATACATGAGGCTCAGGCTAGATGGGTTTTTATAGAAGCAAAAAGGCAATGTCTGCGTTTTCTCCTGACATGCAGATTTTCATTGGCTCCATTTTTAAACCGGTGTCTCTTCCCGTCTTTCCCAGGATGCATTTGGAGACCTGGCTCTGTTCTTCTGTGACCCCCTACGGCATTACTGTGATCGCAGTGCTATGGAAGCCCAAAGCCATCAGCCCATTGCCTTTCAAGGTAAAGACAGAAAAATTAAAGAAAATGTCTTTCTGCTTATACATTTCTTTGTGTACCCCCCCCCGGTCATGTGTCTCGCCCTCTTCCAGACCTCACAGATGGTGGCTCATCGTGTTGAGGTGAGTGGGGAGGATTTTCACACTGTCCCCAACGTGGAGGCCATCCTGGAGGACTTCAGGGCCTGGTCAAGTCAGTGGAGGCAAGGACCGGTGAATGGGTGGTGTGGACTGAGCACGTGCGCAAACCCACAAGCTCGCACACAGAAACACGTACGGTAATTGTATTTTAACTTAAACAATCACATTTTGAAATGGATTACCCCATAGCCAGCGAAACATGTCAACTCGTTGACACCTTTTTGTCAAAATGAAATCAACATGTAACACAGTTAGTCATTGTATATCCAATTGTGTGCTAAATGCAAGCCATGCACATTTACTGGATAAAATAAACATTGTAAGAAACTAAGCATGTGAAGTCTTTGTTTTCGCTGGTGCTTTAACCCTGTCTGTGTTACTGTTTTGTACGCACAGTGTGCTCAAATGTATTGGGACAGTGACACATGTTTTGTCTATACTCCAGCACTTTGGATTTGAAATGATACAATGATTATGACATTAAAGTGCAGACTGTCAGCTTTTAATTTGAGGGTATTTTCATCCACATTGGGTGACTCGTTTAGAAACTACACCACTTTTTATACATAGTCCCCCTCATTTTAGGGATCAAAAGTATTGGGACATTCACTTGTGTATTAAAGTAGTCAAAAGTTTTTGTTTTTGCTCCCATATTCCTAGCACACAATGATTTATATTAAGCTTGTGACTACACTTTGTTTGGTTGCATTTGCTGTTTATTTTGGTTATGTTTCAGATTATTTTGTGCCCAATAGAAATGAATGGTAAATAATGTATTGTGTCATTTTGGAGTCACGTTTTATTGTAAATAAGAATAGAATATGTTTCTAAGTAAGATGGATAACTATTGAAAGATGGCTGATATGCAGTTTTCTACACGGTGCAACCTTTTGGTAGCATTTGTATATCATAGGAAAAGACACCACATTTACACACACTTGCATGAAGTCCAAATATATCATACTTTGACAAAAAAAAATGACATTGACTTAAATTGTTGTCGAACCAGGAGAGGAACACCATGTAGTAGTACATCCTCCTGTAGTAGTACATCCTAGCCATGCCAGGCTCTCTGTACCAGTGGAAGCTGCTGAGGGGAGGACAGCTCATAACAATGGCTGGAACAGAGGGAATGGTATCAAACGCATGGAAACCATGTATTTGATACCATTCCACCAATTCTGCTCCAGCTATTACCACGAGCCCACCTCCCCAATTCAGGTGCCAACAACCTGTACTCTGTACATAGATTTTTTTTAGACTAGTGTAACCAACACAGGGTATGAGCCCAGGTCTCCTGCGCACCAGAAAAGCATAGGCCTGCTAAAATGAAGCCTAGGCATTGACTCTGGGAGCCAAAGGGTCTTAGGTAAGGCCTACTCATACATGTGTGTTAGGTGAACCACCTCTGTTACAATTCACCATCCTTTGACCTCTTCACATTGACCCATCTGAGCCACAGCATAAATATGACTGACGGTTCGAACAAGGGTCTTCTGCACATCAGAAGAGCACATAAGCCCGCTTAACCAAAGCCTACCCTCTGGGCAAAAACTGGTTGAATCAATGGTTTTTTCCCCATGTCATTTTGAAATAAAAATGTGATGTTGAGTCAATGTGGGAAACAGATTAGATTTGCATAAAGTCATCAATGTAAGGGATTTTTTTTCTTTTTCACCCTTTAACCTAAATCCAATGAAAGGGTGACTTTAAAAACACAATTCATGTTGAGTTCTCTCTAGTTGACAATTCAACCGAATGTAAGTCCAAACTAGAAATGGAACTGTGCCCAGTGGCTATAGCCAATGCAATTCTTCAGGTATCAGACATAGCCAATGCAACTCTTCCGGTATCAGGCAAGATTACTCATTATGCGACTAACTAACCAGAAAGAAGTGGTTTGGTGACCACAAAGATGTGATGAGTAACTTTGCCTAGTGTTGAGTAACTGCCTGAGACCAGAAAAACAGCATTGGCTCCCCAAGCTAAATGACCTAAGAGTTGGTTTAGCAGGCTAAGATGCTCTTCTGGTGTACATGACGCCAGGTTCAACCCCCATCAGTTACACTAGTCTAATATCAATGGGCATAGTGTGTGACATGGCTAGGATCTCACTGCACTGTGGTGTCATGTTGCTCTCCTGGTTCACGCCTCCAGGAAGCAATTTGCATACAGTTTGAAAATTAAAAGAGAAAATGCTCAATTGGGCGGTTGGAAAATAAAAACACACACTCCATTTCACTTTGCACATTGCAGTTATCGTTTTCTGTTAACCTTTTGGCATTTTATTTACCATTTGCAATTATCCATTTTCATTGCAATTTCATTGTGGCATGAATCATGTGCACTTATTTGAAAATAAAAAAATTCACATTTCAATTGAGCATTTAAGCATTTCATTTTTGAACTGGCCCTGACTCCCCTCCATATATGCCTGCTAAATGTATTTTCATCTTGAAGCTTTCTTTGGAAAATGGTCCTTGTGATTGGGATTCCTGCTAGAGCTATGTTCAGTTTAGCTCACTCAACTTCATTATCCCGCGGCGGATATTCATTTGGTCATCACATTGTCGCTTTTCAATGTCTGTGTACAATCACCATGAATGTGTGTAAAAATGTGTTGACCATACTGACTAGATGTTGAGGAAATTCCAAGGAGAGGCGATGTGTTATACCTAATCAAGCTCCATTGTGTCCATCTCCCACATAATCATGTCACAATGGACAGATAATTGTCCGGACTTATTTTGTCCTCGCCCAATGTTGTTAGCTATCTAATTATTACAGGATTTCCTGCTCAAATCGTGACTCCTCGCACGTTGGGAATTATCTGGTTACCTGGTTCAACCTTTTCAACAATTAGTCTACTTTATATATCGTGTCCCCACGACTGCTTGCCTAACCAGCTGTAACTGAAGTTTGAACTCCGTTTTTAAAGTAATAACTTGCTTTTGACTTGACTGTTGCATTTTTTCCAGTTTGGGATGTTTTGTCGACATTAACACTTAGAATGTTAGATCTGCACTGAGTATCCCTTAATTGAACAAATACTTTGGGGAAATGAGCCCATCTGTGTGATGCTGAAGTAGTGAGACCTGCTGAAGTATAGTGTTGTCCCTAAAGACTTGAACACAGTTGGCAGTGTGCCATATATACCAGCTCCTAAGAGGCTATTTCCATCATCAGTCTGTAAACGATTGCATTACAAAAACACGTTTCACAAAAATGTCAACTATTCCAAAACAGGATGTGTGGCCATGTGAGCAACGACACAGACACGCTCGATCTCAGGTTCACCAACCCTCCTATAGCTTCTTAGAAGGAGCTGGTCTATCTAGCATGTGTCTGTGTGTAGTCAAGGTGAGGAATTCTATAGTTTAACACTGTCAATGCAAAAGCTCCACAGCTGTTAAAGTTGAGGCTGAGTTTTTTTATAAGATGTATTTTTCTTATGGTAAATGCTATCCTAGTAAAGTGAGTATTTGTGCGTGTGTTTGGATTCTGACGGTTTATGTTAACCAGTTTACTCAGTCATTCAGAGTAGGCGACGCAAACTACTCACCTGCAGTGCCTCACGTGGCCATACATCCAGTTTTGGAATAGGTGCCATTTTTGTGAAATATGTTTTCGTAAAACGTAATGCAATCGTTTACGGATTGCACTAACATTTTAGTGCTATAGTATCTCATGACAGTGTTTGGAAAAATAGGTGTTTGATTGTCAGGCCAAATCAGGGTAAGAACTCTTCTGAATGTCACTCGGGGAGAGATGGAGGAGTAGCCTTGTCTGTATGAATGAATTATATATCAAATCAAGGTCACATGCACCGAATACAACAGTTGTAGACTTTACTGTGAAATACGAGTCCTTTCGCAACAATGCAGACTTAAAAAGTAAGAACAATTTGCTAAATAAAAAAGGAAATAGTAACACAATAAAATAATAGTAACGAGGCTATATACAAGAAGTACTGGTACCGAGTCAATGTGCAGGGGTACGAGGTAGTACGAGGGTAAAAGTGACTAGGCAATCAGGATAGATAATCAACAGCAGCAGTATGCGTTTCATCAGTGTGTGTGTGTTTGAGCATATTTAGTGTGTGTGTGGGTAGACTCCAGTGAGTGTGCATATAGTGCAAGAGTCAGTACAACAACAAAAAAGCGGTCAATGCAAATAGTCTGGGTAGCCACTTGATCAACTGTTCATCAGTCTTATGGCTTGGATGCAGAAGCTGTTCAGGTGCCTTTTTGGTACCGCAGAGAGAACAATCTATGACTTGGGGAGGTTTGACAATCATTTTTATCCAATACCGCCTGGTATAGAGGTCCTGGATGGCAGGGAGCTCGGCCCTAGTGATGTACTGGTGCATGCACACAATCCACTATAGCACCTTGCGGTCAGATTCCAAGCAGTTGCCATACCAAGCAGTGATGCAGCCGGTCAAGATGCTCTCAGCTGTATAATGTTTTGAGGATCTGAGGGCCCATGCCAAATTTTTTCAGCCTCCTGCCTTCTTCCCGATTGTGTTTGGAGCATGATAGGTCCTTATTGATGTGGACACCAAGGAACTTTTAAGTTCTCGACCTGCTCCACTACAGTCCCGCCAATGTGAATGAGGACGTGCTTGGCCCTCCGTTTCCTGAAGTCTACTATCAGCTCTTTTGTCTTGCTGACGTTGAGGTAGAGGTTGTTGTCTCTGACCTACTCTCTATAGGCTCTCTCATCGTTGTCTGTGATCAGGCCTAAGGGGCAGCCGTGTTGAGGGTCAGCATGGTGGATTTGTTGTTGCCTACCCTCACCACCTCCAGGGCGGCCCATCAGGAAGTCCAGGATTCAGTTGTAGAGGGAGGTGTTCAGTCCCAGGGTCCTTAAGTTAGTCATGAGCTTGGAGGGCACTATGGTGTTGAATGGTGAGCTGTAGTCAATGAACAGCATTCTCATGTAGGTGTTCCTAGGCTCTGCTTGAAACATGGATATTCCAGACTGGGTCAGGGAAAGGTCAAATGTCAAGTTAGACCTACTTGCCAGCTGGTCGGCGCATGCTCGAATTACATGTCCTGGTAATCTTCTGGCCCTGCGGCCTTGTGAATGTTAACCTGTTTAAAGGTCTTACTCACATCGGCTATGGAGAGTGTAATCACACAGCTGTCCGGAACTGCTGGTACTCTAATGCATGATTCTGTGTTGCTTGCCTTGAAGCGAGCATAGAAAGCATTTAGCTTGTCTGGTAGGCTTGCATCACTGGGCAGCTAGCGGGTGGGTTTCCTTTTGTAAACTGTGATAGTTTGCAAGCCCTACCGCATCCGACCAGAGCCAGTGTAGAATTCAGTCTTAGTCCTGTATTGACACTTTACCTGTTTAATGGTTCACCGGCGGGCGTAACGGGGTTTCTTATAAGCGTCTGGATTAGTGTCCCTCTCCTTGATAGCAGCAGCTCTAGCCCTTAGCTCAGTGCAAATGTTGCCTGTAATCCATGGCTTCTGGTTGGGATATGTACGTATATGTCACTGGGGACGATGTAGTCCATGCACCTAATAATGAAGCCGGTGACTGATGTGGTAAACTCTTTTATGCCGTCGGATGAACCCCGGAACATATTCCAGTCTGTGCTAGTTAAAGTCCTGTAGCTTAGCATCCGCTTCCTCCGACCACTTCCGTATTGAGCATATCACGGGTACTTCTTGTTTGAGTTTTTTTTGCTTGTAAACAGGAATCGGGGATGGAGTTGTGGTCAGATTTGCCAAATGGAGGGCTAGGGAGAGCTTTGTAGGCGTCTCTGTGGAGTGAAGGTGAAAAAAAAAATGTGCGTCTAGTTGCACGGGTGACATGCTGGTAGAAATGAGGTAAGACAGATTTCAGTTTATTGCGTTAAAATCACCGGCCACTAGGAGTGCCGCCTCTGGGTAAGCATTTTCTTGTTTGCTTATGGCCCTATACAGCTTGTTGAGTGTGGTCTTAATGCCAGCATCAGTTGTTTGTGGTGGTAAATGGTATGGTCTACAGCTTATAATGAGGTATTATAACTCGGGCGAGCAGAACCTCTAATATTAAGGAAGTCTTGAGACTGAAGTAGACTACTTTCACTCTGTGTGCTTTCCTACTTCAACGAAATGTTCTATCGTGTTGCAATCAGTGTTGGAGTTGTGAACTACACTTAGGTCAACTAGAAATGTATTTACATTTTACAGTAGCTTGGTGGTAGTCTTGGTATTGTTTTCAGTAGTGAATCACTTTTTTTGCCATGTAGTGGTGTAAAGCACATGCTACTTTTTTTGCAAAAATAAAATATGGGTGAAGTAGGCAAGAATGTCTTTTTTGATATCAGACCTGCCTAATTCTCACTTGAAACACTTTTTGTGTGCCTAATTCTCACGTTTTGTCTTTAATTGTCTCAACTAACATTTCTGTTAACATCTGACTCCAGAGTGATCTGTTCTTGCAATTTGTAGTCTATGACATTTCAGATTTTAGATATGATACATTTTTGACAAAGTAGTTTGTGCGTCGTGAACTACTTTTTCTAAGTAACTTCAGTTAAGTAAGCTATCTTGTTCTTAATAATTCCTCTTAAAGGTAACTTTAGTGAAGCTTCCTTCTTCTAGTGTGAAGTCATTCATAGCTTGGTAAACTATATATTTTCAGAGAAGCTTCCCCAACACTGGTTGCAATATAAAATACAATGTTGGATATAGCAGATAACAGGAAAAAAAACATGAAGGTAGATCATATTTGGTCAAGAAGTGAATGCAATCTATACTGTCGGAGTCAAGTGGAATGCAATGTACTCCAGTGCCTCAACAGAATAGACAAAAAGTTATTGATGTTAGAAGCAAACCTTTTGAGCAGTTATGGGGATATAATGACTCACTCCTCTATTCAAAGCAGGAGAAATACATGGTGATAAAATTTCAGGCAGAGAGGAATAAAACAGGATGGATGAAAAGGAGAAGAGAGTGAGAGACTGACAGAGAGAGAGAGGGTGTGTTTGAACCAGTGAGGATGTGGGAGTTACGAGGGAAAGAGAGAGACGGAGGGAGTGAGAGAAGGGAGAGTGAGTAAGAGCGAGAGAGTAGGGAGTGTTCGAGGGGGCTGGCTTTGGCAGGAACCACAGGAGGTCCAGGTCCTATAAGAGGAGGCCACTGCATTAGCCATCACACACAGACAACAGTAGGACCTACATACCTGCTGTCACCCAGTCATAATACAGGAGGTTAGCTGAGCAGCACTGAACCATGGGAAAACAGAAGGTATTCATGGACAAGCTGGCACAGACTTTCCAGATCCGTAACTTGCTGCTGCGCCAAGCCATGGCAGAGTGTCTGGGTACCCTCATCCTGGTGGTAAGAACTCTGCCATCTTTTCACCTCACTAATTTACCATATCGATGTTCAAGTTATCCTCACTCAAGCCTTTCTCAGATGAGTAGATTGCATGTTTTGCTGTGATGATTTGTTGCCACGAGAAATATTAGTTTGTGCGTATTCAAACCTGGAGACAAAATACTACTGCATTAAGAACCTGTGTATCGACTGTTGTTGTTATGCCAAGATGTGAGAGTGATGGATACTGGTAAGTGAAACCAACATCAGTGAGCTGCTCACAATAGATCTTCCTCCACTGTCCATGGCCCCATACCGGTCTCGAACCAGTGTTCTTCTGCTCATAAACACGTGACAATCCTCCTTGACAACGTAGCAACCATTTGAGCTATACAGAAGGTACCAATTTGGGTTGCTCCATCGGCAATATTTCAAGCTAGATGTGGAGTGAACGTTCTGTACACCATTAGATAAGTTCAGCATGGCTTTACAGCTTGTGCTAGCCTTTCCACTTGACCTCAAATTCTCTGGGGTCGGGAATGTGAGCCTCATATAGGCACCTGTAAATTACACTCCTTGAGTGTGTATGAAAATATGATTGCTCTTGTTGACAAGAACATGGACACATGATCTTTGCTCTGCATAATGATCCAGGACTCACCTTGCAACCTCGTGCTCTTCTGCTGTTGTATTTGAGGGGTGTGCATGTTTACAGTCGCTAATGAAATAGTCTTTCACATTTTTCTGCCTTAAAATGCCTTAAAAAAAATATGATTTTATTTTCTCTAGCATTATACACAACCTACCCTACATTTTCAAAGTCAAAGAAAATTATAAAGTTACGTTTTCAGGAGATTTTGCCAGCTTTTCCTCTAACTTTTTACCTGAGCTTTTCTCCTTTCTGTGGATATGGCCAGTGCAGGTAGTCAGTGCAGATAGGCCATACAGATAGTACGGGTAGCCATTGATTAGCTATTCAACAGTCTAATTGCTTGATAGAAGCTGTCTCCATGCATGTTGGACTTACACTACAAACATTTTGGCACCATGATGTTCAAATAAACATCTTTATTTTAATTTCTTTTTAGCCTCAGTTTTTGAATTATTCCTGCAATGTGCGGGTCTCGATCTCTTCCGGTATTCTCATTTTGATTCCTACGCACCTGGAACCGAAAATATTTAGTATAATGGACCTTATAGTAGCACAGACGGTCTCCTATCATTTACATTCAACTGGTAAAAGTTGATTGTGATATGATTAAGTCTTTGGCAATTGTCTGGGTCTTTCTTAGACACCGCCTGGTATAAAGGTCCTGGATGGCAGAGAGCTCGGCCCTAGTGATGTATTGGGCCATCCGCACCACCCTTTGTAGAGCCTTGCGGTCGAGGGTGGTGCAGTTGCCATACCAGGCGGTGATGCAGCTGTAGAACTTCTTGAGGATCTGAGGTCCCATGTCAAATCTCTTCAGGAGGAAGAGGCACTCTTCAAGACTGTGCAGGTGTGTGTGGTCCATGTTAAAGGGATAATTCATCCCAAATCTATATTTGGATAGCATTTCCCATAAATCCCCTTGAGCTATGTCTTAAGGCCCATGGTGACAGAATCCACAATAATCCAGTATTTACTTCTGGCTACAACCTGGAGTTAGCATATTAGCATCGTCAGATTTCATGAATGTAATAAGACAGACCGATGTTAGCAAAGCTGCACCGCAAGCCAAAACGTTATCAAATAATCACAAAGAACCTGACCATGTTTAATTCCCTTCGAGACTAGTTATTTCTGCAATAAAAGTCACATTTTCGAATATTTGATACCTTCTATGTTTACTGTTCAGTTTTGTTCACACCTGGTAATCAATCCATGTCTATTTCCTGCCCCAGGGGGAGTGTCTTTACTCGCATCACTTTTAGCTAGCTACGCCCCATTGTTTGGACATTAGAACCTTGTTTGTTAGGGAGAGATAATAACCGAAAGAACTGAGATATGCCTGACTGCTTAGAGGAAGAGGCAGAGCCCTCCTGTTTCCTGTAGTCCACGTTCAGCTCATTGGTCTTGCTGACGTTGAGGGAGAGATTGTTGTCTCTGACCTCCTCCCTGTAATCTGTCTCATCGCTGTCGGCCTACCACCGTCGTGTCATCGTGATGGTGTTGGAGTCATGCGTGGTTACGCAGTCGTGGGTGAAACGGGAGTACATGAGGGCTAAGCACACACCCCTGTGAGGCCCCCGTGTTGAGGGTCAGTGTGACCAGAGGTGTTGTTGCCTACTTGTAGCTTGGAGGGGACTATTATGTTGAATGCTGAGCTATAGTCCATTAACAGCATTCTCACATAGGTATTCCTCTTGTCCAGGTGGGAAATTGTCATCTGTGGATCTGTTGGAGCGGTATGTGAATTGGATTGGTGTGTGTGTGTAGAGCTTTAAATTGGCTTTAATGGAACTGACAGATTAAATCTTCCCTCGGTTACTGACAGACCTTAGCCATCCGCCATGTTAAATAAACAAACAAGACAAACTAAACAACCCCTGCAATTTTTTCCTTTATCTTGCTCTAGCAGTAAATGGCCACTTAAGAAAATGGGTAGTAGTACTTTAAGCAACTACCAGATAATACAGCCAGTATAGCCTACAACCTGCAGGCTTTTTAGGCAGTTAAGTTTCACTTTTTTGCTCAGAGAGAAAGAGTTGTTAGAGAGATGACTCAGTCTTACTCACGGTCACAGGCTCTCTCTCACCTGTTTTTACAAAGCGTTTCTTCATTGCAGTACATTTTCTCATGCTGCGACAGGATCTCTACAATCGATGTCCATCTAGAAAAGCCTTGCATTGGTTCGCTAAAACAGGACCAACTTTCAGCGTCAGAAAAGTAACACAAGCGTCAAACTTGTTGCACCTGTTAAGCGTTGTCTTTAAAATTACTATTTATTATAAGATTGTAAATAGACGTAGACAGGTGTTACACTGCTAATAGAAAAATGATGTAAATCTCCAGCAGGAGCATGGATGGAAAAGCACTGTGTATTAAACCTGTTACGTCTAAGGCACTAGTAGCAGGTGTGGCATGTCTATTTAATAAGTGCTATGTCAAACATGGATTGCAGTATTGGGAGTGACAGCAACAGCGCAATGGGTGAAACCTGAACATGCCAAATATATTCACGCCCTCCAGGACATATATAGACGTCACCTGTCTTCAAGATATACTAATGACTGACTAATGTAATGACTGCGTGAACAGACAGGCGCTCTTGACTGATACTCAGGTAAAGGGAGGCGAAGGAAGGAAGGATGGGCAGGGTGTGTTTATGTATGTGTGTGTTTGTCATGCACAGAGCTATACCCCTGCATATGGAGAACAGATCTCCGCAATGGCAGGATTTGGAAAATAGGCAAACTGAACGACAGTCGTTGATTAGACACAGCTGAATGGCTGTGGTGTCCCTGTGGACATTTCCTTGTCCAGGTGGTAGAAGGGGAGACCACGGGCACTATTTGGCCCTGAAGGTCAGTGGGGTGACAGGTCTTTCCCGAGATCTCCCACTGGGCAAGAACTGGTTGAATCAACATTGAATTACATGTCATTTCAGCAAACAAAATCATTGTGATGAAGCTTAATGAACATGGAAAACCGATTGGATTTACAAAAAGTAACGTACATGTTTTTTTTTTTTTTCAAGTTGCTTTTTCACACAACTTTTAACCTAAATCCAATGACATAGTGACATTAGTTGTTGATTTCATGTAGAATTCACCTTAGTTGACAACTTAAACAAATGTAAATCAAAACGTTGAACTGACGACTGTTCCCAGTGGACTAACTGTGTCACCTTAGTGTGACAGGTGGTTGGACACATGTCCTTCTGGCCCCAGCGATGGTGTGCATGTGCACCGTCCCGGGAACAATGCAGTCCTTACATAAACCGAAGAGCTAAGGGGGGGGAGAAAACAACAGCGATAAACCTTCTCTTTATATTACAGCTCCATCTATGAAACAGTCATTGTGTGCTATTCTTTGCTTAAATTGAAGGGATGAGAGACCACATGCTGCCACACGAAACCATGGCTTACCACCCCAAAATCATGACTTCCGTACCATGTTACTAGGAGTGACGCTCCACTGGGAAAAGTTTGACGACTTCTTCACACAGTATTTTATTCACACACTTCACTCTTCATTTCCTTTTGTCCCAATATAACAGTTTTAATGTATATGGATGTTGGAAAAGACTGGCGGCATCAAAAGCTACCCCGGAATTTCCTCTCCCTGTGACTACTTCCCTCCCTCCATTGCTGTTCACTAAAAGGGAGCGCATGAGTGACCAGGTGTGTCGGTAGAAACTCAGAATGAGGACACAGCATGAACTGCCTGACAGTCTGGGGGAGTAAGTGTGCAATGTAGTCATGTAATGTCATGGCGTAATGCTGTCATGACATGCTGTCGCTATCACCACCAGGCCACTTAGAGAGCTGTGATTTAATTTAGGTCACTATCCTGTTAGATGCTGTCTTTTTAAGTCATTTCTTACGGCATCATGAATCTTAGTGAATAACCTTTTGGTGGAATTTGAGCAGGCTAATTCAGTTGGCATTTGGCTCCATACTGACATGTTATCAGATGCTTCCGACATTAAGATCCCTTTGACATTTAACTTCATGTCTAACTAAAGATGGGCCCCTCTGAAGATATGGTGTTTTTCCAGCCAATCGGAAGCATGAGGCCCGCGGGGCTAATCAGGAGCCAGAGTTTCCACTGACCCCAGTGATGTTAAACCATCCACTAGATGCCAAGCCCTCTGTCGAGACAGTTCCTTGCAGCTCATCTCAACGACTGTGCCCTGTGGTCTGAGAGCAATGCATCTGCTTCAGGGGGCCTTGCGACTGGCTGTTTCAGCACATGCCACACACTACTGTTATCCCCATAGTAATGGACACACACACACACACACGTGCACATATATACAAGTCGGCGTGCGAACACACTATGCGGTATGACCACCTTGGCAACTCTATAGCTAATTCACAACCATGACACCAGCTCCCGAAACGGACTTTCTCTCACTGCATCAATCCTTGTTTCCATTCTAGAGCATATAAAACAAGGTGTTTCCTGCCAGCATATTCATATCAGGGCGGAAATATGTAGTAGTTATCAGATACATCGGTATCTGAAAAATGCCCATAATTTGGACTGGGACAATCAAATGTCAACACGGACAACAATTTCACAATTTCCTCCCCTTATACCTGTTAATACACAATAGAGCCCATTAAAATCATCACGGCGACCAGCTTCACTGATAATGATTGTATCCCCTTTCTGACCTGCACATACCTTCAGGGATGAAAAGTAGTAAATCTAGGATATCCATTTGTGTAACATGTATACTGACAAAGCCTCTTGAGTGACTTATAGAGTGGCTTGCGAAAGTATTCACCCCCCTTGGCATTTTTCCTATTTTGTTGCCTTACAACCTGGAATTAAGCTAGATTTTTTTGGGGGGGGTTGTATCATTTGATTTACACAACATGCAACAAGATGCAAAATATTTTTTTATTGTGAAACAAACAATAAGACAAAACTAGCCACTGGGATTTTTGCCCATTCTTCAAGGGAAAACTGCTCCAGCTCCTTCAAGTTGGATGAGTTCTGCTGATGTACAGCAATCTTTAAGTCATACCACAGATTCTCAATTGGATTGAGGTCTGGGCTTTGACTAGGCCATTCCAAGACATTTAAATGTTTCCCCTTAAACCACTCGAGTGTTGCTTTAGCAGTATGCTTAGGGTCATTGTCCTGCTGGAAGGTGAACCTCCGTCCCAGTCTCAAATCTCTGGAAGACTGAAACAGGTTTCCCTCAAGAATTTCCCTGTATTTAGCACCATCTATCATTTCTTCAATGCTGACCTGTTTCCCAGTCCCTGCCCATGAAAAACGGAGTGGTGGAGTTCTCGGGGTTATGAGAGGTGTTGGGTTTGCGCCAGTCATAGCGTTTTCCTAGATGGCTAAAAAGCTCAATATTAGTCTCATCTGACCAGAGTACCTTCTTCCATATGTTTGGGGAGTCTCCCACATGCCTTTTGGCGAAGACCAAACGTGTTTGCTTATTTTTTTTCTTTAAGCAATGGCTTTTTTCTTGACACTCTGGACACTCTAAAGCCCAGCTCTGTGGAGCGTACAACTTAAAGTGGTCCTATGGACAGATACTCCAATGTCTGCTGTGGAGCTTTGCAGCTCCTTCAGGGTTATCTTTGGTCTTTGTTGCCTCTCTGATTAATGCCCTCCTTGCCTGGTCCTTGAGTTTTTCCCTCTCTTGCCAGGTTTGTTGTGGTGCCATATTCTTTCAATTTTTTAATAATCGATTTAATGGTGCTCCGTGGGATGTTCAAAGTTTCAGATATTTTTTTATAACCCAACCCTGATCTGTATTTCTCCACAACTTTGACCCTGACCTGCTTGGAGAGCTCCTTGGTCTTCATGGTGTCGCTTGCTTGGTGGTGTTGCAGACTCTGGGGCTTTTCAGAACAGGTGTATACGTACTGAGATCATGTGACACTTAGATTGCACACAGGTGGGCTTTATTTAACTAATTATGTGACTTTTGAAGGTAATTGGTTGCACCAGATCTTACTTAAGTGCATCATAGCAAAGTGGGTGAATACATATGCACGCACCACTTTTCCATTTAAAAAAATAAATAAATTCACTTCACCTGTTTTGTGCATGTCCATTACATGAAATCCAAATAAAAATCACAGGTTGTAATGCAACAAAATAGGAAAAAATGCCAAGAGGGATGAATACTTTTGCAAGGCACTGTATTTTAACTGTATGTGTTAACATAGCAATGAGTAAATGTTTGGCTCTGCTCTGGCTTTAAACACACCGCGTGCTCCTCATATGCAGTCATTACAATCTTTTTCTTTTACAGGCAATGTTGATGATCATTATTTGTTGGTACCCATGTTATTTTATTTTGTTTCTTCCCTCTCTTGACAGATGTTTGGTTGTGGTGCAGTGGCTCAGCTGGTGCTTAGTGGAGGATCTCATGGCATGTTCCTAACTGTCAACTTTGCTTTCGGCTTCGCTGCCACCCTAGGGATCCTGGTCTGTGGCCAGGTATCAGGTACAAACCTCATATTAGCAATACATGCACATTAATTAACTCACCAACATGTTTAGGCGTAGAGGTTCTCCTCGAGCAGGTTTGTTACCGTGAGTTGTTCCAAGGCCGAGTCATGTCTCTAAGTCGTGATCCTAAATGTCTGTCCTGCTTTAATGTTAACAATCTGTCAACATGTGTGTTTCCTAGGAGGCCATCTCAATCCAGCAGTAACCTTTGCCCTCTGCCTGCTTGGGAGAGATCGCTGGAGAAAGTTCCCAGTCTACTTCTTCTTCCAGACACTGGGAGCTTTCCTGGGCTCCGGGATCATCTTTGGTCTGTACTATGGTGAGTCCTCGGAACTGTCCAAGGATGGACAGGAAAGCATCTGTTGGAGTCAACTCTTTAAAAAGTCTTAACTTAGTCATAAGGTTGAATCTGTGTATAGCGTAACACCTCGTTACAGTTGATGTTATATCATAATCCTCTCAGACGCTCTGTTGAACTATGCTGGAGAACTCATTGTTACCGGACCCAACGCCACCGCTGGCATCTTCGCCACCTACCCTGGCAAACATCTCACATTGGTCAACGGCTTCTTCGACCAGGTGAGCCCCTTTCTTCCGCATACAACCCCCCAAACTGGTTGGATCAGGAATTAGGAATTCGGAATTCTCCATGTTAATGGAGGTATCTCTATCCCAGACGATTGGCACTGCAGCATTGATCGTGTGTATCCTGGCCATCGTGGACCCCCATAACAATCCCATTCCCCAGGGCCTGGAGGCCTTCACGGTGGGCTTCGTGGTGCTGGTCATCGGCCTGTCCATGGGCTTCAACTCTGGCTACGCTGTCAACCCTGCCAGGGACCTGGGGCCACGCCTCTTTACTGCTCTGGCAGGCTGGGGCACCGAGGTCTTCACGTGAGTCCTCCCAAAAATCCTCTTTCTCTCTCTGCATGCATCTGGTTCTCTCTTCCCCTCTCTGCTTGTCTCTACACATGTATTCTACCACTATACATCTACCATTTCCTGGTTAGAGGTTTGTACATTATTGATATAACGATTTAAACAAAATGGGAGATGGTGATGATGGATCAAACAGGTAAAAGCAGAGGAGGCAAAGATTAAGAAAATATCTTCTCTCTCGCACAACTTTTTGGATTTGTCTCGCTCTCTTTCTCTCAGTGCCAACAAGTGCTGGTTCCTGGTGCCCATCTTCGCCCCATTCCTGGGCGCCATCATTGGTGTGGTGGTCTATCAGCTGATGGTTGGCTTTCATCAGGAGGGAGAGGTTCGTGACCGGAAGAGCCAGGAGGAGAGAGTCAAACTGACCAACATTAACCCAAAGGATGTTCGAAAGGAAGAGATGTTATGAGCCTCAAAACCTCCAGCATCCTCCATCCTCCACCACAACCAAGCATCCTATACCCCTAAACTCAGCCTTAGTGGGGTACAGTATGGTCTCCTTGAGGGCCGGTGGGTCCCTTTTCACTCTTAACTCTGACAGCTGTGTGTCTGTTAGTCTGCAAGGAGACAACTACAGTACGCACACACATTATGGACCTCAATTCTTCTCTATAATGTTGCCACAGTATATCTATCTCTAGGCGTCCTTTGTCTTACATTGTAGCTACATAGTGTCTTTAAGTAAGAGGGAAGAAAGTAAAGACTCAAACACAGAATTATATTAATTCAAAATGTTTGGAAACAATCGAAGTTTTTGGCCTAGTGTCTTTAGCTCTTCTGTTTGGACAGTATTTTATGTTTTATACTAACATAGCGTTTTAATGATTCCGTTGTATTTATATGCTGTGGACAGATTGTACATGTGTCCCGATCAAATGAAATGTGTACGTTTTAGTGAGTCCATGAATTTCAATGTCAACCAGAGGCCTCATGTCATAAGATTTTTATACTTTTTTACATTTTTTATTAATTACTCAACTTAATTTTTAAGCCCACGTTTTACCAGAATTATTTATAAAAAGATCTGTCCGTGGTTTTCTCCCTAGGAAGCGGTTGCTTCCAAGGTGCAGACACCTGTGTGTCTTTTGACACTATATAAACGAGTCATCCCGCAGTGTTTGTGATCATACCCTGATGAAGACAGCTTGGCTGTCGAAAAAGTTGTATATTAAATTTTTTGCATCGGAGCTCCTAGAGTGTGTGGCTCTCCTTTTATTTTCATGCTTCCAAGGTGCACCATGGCGCAAAGATATGCTTGTCAGGATGCTATATACTCTCGTGTCTGCAGACAGTATCGTCAGTGGAGGAGGAGGAGAGAATGTTGAGTGACACACACACATTTGATTTCAGCTGCCGGTGAGGGGCAGGACTCGCAGGAGGTAGGATTGTAAATGAATTTGATCAAGTTATGCAGTCTATTGATTCCTTCTTGATGAATAAATGAAACGGTTTTGTTGTGTCTCTGTAATACTAACCACCTAGCAATTGTATTAACTTGCTTTAGCTAGCCAGCTAGAAAGGTTCATAATCTCCCAACCCCATAACTAGCTACCAAGCCATTTCAGGCTATCAATCACGTTAGAGTAGCTTGTCTATCTTGGCTGGCAAGGTTGCTAGTCTTTAGGGTTGTAATACTATATACCAGTGTGGCAGGTGTACTAAACTCCTAAGGCATAAAACTTCTTAACTTCTTCTTAATAGGGGGCGCTGTTTTCACTTTGGGAATAAAACGTCTTAAGGACTCAATGAGCATCATTCATTAAAATGGCAATTGAACAGGTAAAGAGTCATGCTTAGATAACCTATGCAGAACAATATACATAATATACATATTTTGTTATTATATTTTTATATAGAATTAGGCATAATGATTATGGCTCTAGGTTGCAGGAAAAAGTGGTTTTAGGTGTTTGAAAGATGTTGTTGAGCAGATGTTATTGCGGGTGTAGCGAAATGCTTGTGTTCCTAGTTCCAACAGTGCAGTAATATCTAATAATACACACAACTCTAAAAGTAAAATAATGGAAGTAAGAAATATATGAATATTAGGATGAGCAATGTCGGAATCCGGACTATGTGTATATATACAGGGTTTGGGAGTAACGGATTACATGTAATCCGTTACATGTAAGGGCCCACAAAAAAAGGTAAATGTACCAGTCAAAAGTTTGGACACACCTACTCATTCAAGGGTTTTTCTTTATTTTTACTATTTTCTACATTGTAAAATAATAATGAAGACATCAAAACTATGAAATAACACATATGGAATCATGTCGTAACCAAAAAAGTGTTAAACAAATCAAAATACTGTATATTTGAGATTCTTCAAAGTAGCCACACTGTGCCTTGATGACAGCTTTGCACACATTTGGCATTCTCTCAACCAGCTTCATTAGGTAGTCACATGGAATGCATTTCAATTGACATGTGTTTCTTGTTAAAAGTGAATTTGTGGAATTTCTTTCCTTATTAATGTGCTTGAGCCAATCAGTTGTGTTGTGACAAGGTAGGAGTGGTATACAGAAGAGAGCCCTATTTGGTAAAAGGCCAAGTCCATATTATGGCAAGAACAGCTCAAATAAGTGCCAATAAGTGCTGGTTCCTGGTGCTCATCTTTGCCTCGTTCCTGGGCGCCATCATTGGTATGGTGGTCTATCAGCTGATGGTTGGCTTCCATCAGGAGGGAGAGGTTCGCGACAGGAAGAGCCAGAAGGAGAGAGTCAAACTGACCAAAATCAACCCAAAGGATGCCCTAAAGAAAGACATGGTATGAGCCTCAAAACCTCCAGCATCCTTTACCCCACCAGTATATGTTGGAACTCCTTCAATACTGTTGGAAAAGCATTCCAGGTGAAGCTGGTTGAGAGAATGCCAAGCGTGTGCAAAGCTGTCATCAAGGCAAAGGGTGCCTACTTTGAATAATCTCAAATATATAATATATTTTGATTTGTTTAACACTTTTTTGGTTACTACATTATTCCATAGGTGTAATTTCATAGTTTGGATGTCTTCACTATAATTCTACAATGTAGAAAATAGTAAAAATAAAGAAAAATCCTTGAATGAGTAGGTGTGTCCAAACGTTTGACTGGTACTGTGTGTATATATATATGTGTGTGTGGTATTTTTTCTGCATACCTCTTTAACTGTCCAATTGTAATTTTAATGAGGATGTCATTCTAACTGTTGTAAATCACACATCTCAATGTACTGCACGAACATGACTAGGATATTACATCCAAATTGCAACACAGTACATGGAATCATAATACACATCATCAATACATCTGGTATATATCATGGCATCATAATTAATACACAAACATCATGATATTATCATAAGGTGCCAGATTACATTTAAACTAATTATTTTTCTGAGCTCTCTGTATGTTACCTATCCTCTGTATGTGTTATTTCATAGTTTTGATGCATTATTATTATTCTACAATGTAGAAATAGTCAAAATAAAGAAAAGTCCTGGAATGAGTAGGTGTGTCCAAGCTTTTGACTGGTACTGTATATATATCCATTGATTGTTGAAGAATATAACTTATGAGCCTCATGAGCTTAGTTCAACTGTCACACTCCATGAGAACCCAACATATAAGCTTGTTTTACTCCAATGTTTGTAAACATTGTAAATGTAAACAAACACTGTATAGCCTCATGACGTGGTTAAAACTATACTTTTTATATAATGGATGGCCAGTCCTTGCATCCATAGCTTTGTCTGTGGTTATATTTCTCCAGGCCCATCCCTCATCTTTTCACCAAAACAGAGGCGTGGTGTCCGTTTTGTTATTGTTTCATCCGTGGATTTGCCCTTTAAACAGCTGCATATTATCAAGATATCAAAGTGTCACCAACAAAAAGGTTAACAAAAGGCCTATAGCAAATGCAGCATATGGCATTCTTTTTTCACATGTAAATAGCACTTTTCAGTGGTGCTTAAAGCATGCCATTCCATGAGTGCAGAATTTATTTTTCAACTCGAATCAATGAACCCAATCAGTCCTTCATGACAACAGAGTTGGGTTGGCTAATAAATCCTTAGTTTTGGGGTCATGCTCAGGTAAAACAATTTGGCTAATCTATACTTCCATATTTCCAAGTGGTATTACATTTATTGGGCATCATTTAATCGTAGTATTATATGTAGTAGAAAGTGATGGGTCAGAAGAAGCCCACATAACCAACCCATAAAGTACAATGTAACATCCTTATATGGCCAGCTATGTAAACTTTAACATTGATTTATCCTGCAATAGATGTCGTTCAATTGGTAACGTACATTTTGTCTTCTTCTAATGCCCCTTAAGGGGAAAGTAATCTAAAAGTAACAGAGTGTAATCAGATTGCGTTACTGAGTTTGGATAATCCAAAAGTTACATTACTGATTACACTTTCGGACAGGTAACTAGTAACTGGAACGGATTACATTTAGAAAGTAACCTACCCAACCGTGTGTGTGTGTGTGTGTGTGTGTGTTTTGTGTTTGTGTGTGTGTTTTGTGTTTGTGTGTGTGTTTTGTGTGTGTGTGTGTGTGTGTGTGTGTGTGTGTGTGTGTGTGTGTGTGTGTGTGTGTGTGTGTGTGCATGTGTATATATAGCGTTCAAGCAGCATCCTTTGATTGTTTCATGGCGACACAGCCCTTTGACATCTCATGGGTCAGAGAGATGATTACCACTCTGTTCCGTTCCTTCATCAGCCAAACCTGATGGCTTTCCCAACATATGAATACAATTGAGTTCATTGGGTTTGATTGCCAGCATTCCTTGCTCGTAAATATTTGCAGTATTAAGACATGTCAATAAAACCATTGCCATGTGTCAACTTTACGTGTACTGTTTTTTTGTAGTTTCATGTGGCACTCTACGTGTACTATGTTTACAGTCAATCCGTTTGTGGTCAACTGTTGATTTCTGTCCTCTGAAAGCAGAAAACACATGACCTGTAACTCTTTGTCTGGCTCTTGGTTTCCGACTGGAGAATCTGTGCCTTGTGTATCACTCTGCTATGGTGCTAAATGCCTGTGCTGTAAGTCCATTTGTATTTTGTTAGTTGGACCAGGTATATTTTTTTTACTGTCATTATAGTAAAGTGATTTTTATCATGTGTAAATGTAGGTAATGGGATGAGTTTTCATGTCTTGTCCTGTTCTCTTCTTATTTTCCTTTCTGACGTCGGGTACTCACACATGACTGTCTGCTCACTCTGCTGCGTGGCAGACAAAGATTGTCGCTTTTCGTCTCAACTCACCCGACATCCCGTGTTTCTTCACTGACTAGAAGGTCCTTGATGATCTTCTCTGCCTTGCTGTGACACCGGGTGCTGTAGATGTCCTGTAGAGCAGGCCGTGTGCCTCTGGTGACGCGTTGGGCTACCTGCACCACCCTCTGGAGAACCCTAACCATTACAGTACCAAACGTGTTGCTCTCAAAAGATCAAATTCACTTTAAAGTCTTGCTCATACTTGGAATTCTCCCCTGCTTATTGTTGACCTACAAAGACACAAAGTATGTTATTGCAGAATGGGATCTGTGCTGTTACATTTTAGTGTTGGTAAATCCAGTAAATAAAACAAACAGCAACCTGTAAATAAATTATATAGAATAAGAGGAAAGCGGAAGTAAGTGGCTAATGAGCCAATGATGATCAAATTCACTTTTACATTTCCATCTCCATATCTGTGATATGTTTTATTGTGTTTGTTGGGTCCTGCTGTGTGATGCACAGGTGTGGAATAAGTACAATAAGCCTGATCTATTTCTTCCTCTGTAAATGCTGTTAGAGTAGAGCAGCAAACACACACACACACACACACACACACACACACACACACACACACACAACATCCACACACAGTCAATCACACACACACACACAAATGCTCTCTATCTCTCTCTCTTACATGACAGACACACATATTTGGGTCAATAAGTCTGTCAGTCTGTGGACTGCATTTGGACTGAGCCATGTATCAAATTAGCTGTTCACTAACAAGATCCCTAACATATGACTTGATGGTAATGTGTAGTAAACTGTGGGTTTGATACAGTAGTAGTTCATTGTGTTGCATGCCATGTATGCCTTCAGGACGTCTCAAACAGGCATATCAGCTGAGCTTCTCTTACTAACCTCATATCACAGGTGACTGGTGGCACCTTAATTGGGGAGGATGGGCTCAAAGTAATGGAACAAATGTAATGATATCAAACACATTGTTTCCATATGCTTGATACCATTCCATTCACTCCATTCCAGTCGTTATTATGAGCCGTCCTCCCCTCACCAGCCTCCTGTGCCTCATATTACATTTATGATCTCTTCTCCTTTTGGTAAATGTAGCCCGCCACCTTTCAATACAGTGTATCCCTCATTCTCTCGCTCTCTCTCTCTCTCTCTGAGATGTGAGCTAAGCCCAGCAAACCCGGATCCATCCACTAACCGACTGCTACAGTAACTGACTGCCTGTGGTGGGGATGTGTTCTCCATCAAAAGCAGCATTTCCCTCGGATGCATATCTCTGACTAGATAGGACTCATAACAGTGTTACGCATACCTCCGACTAGACATCCGATAGGAGTCGTAACAAACTGCGTGTGACTGCAAGTTACATGGTCATCCAGAGGTGGAGCTCTTTGTGGCCGATGATTTTAATGCAGGAAAACGGAAATCCATCTTACCTCATTTCTACCAGCATGTCACCTGTGCAACTAGAGGCTGAAGAACTCTATATCACCATTACTCCACACGCAGAGACTCCTACAAAGCTCTCCCTCACCCTCCAAATCTGACCATAACTCTATCCTCTTGATTCCTGCTTGCAAGCAAAAACTCAAACAGGATGTAGCAGTGGATTCTAAACTACAGGACTGTTTTGATAGCACAGACAGGAATATGCTCCGGGACTCAGCCGATGGCATTGAGGAGTTTACCACACCAGTCACCGGCTTTATTAATAAGTGCATCGATGACGTCGTCCCCACAGTGACCGTATGTACATATTCCAACCAGATGCCATGGATTACAGGCAGCATCTGAGCTGAGCTAAAGGCTAGGCTGCCGCTTTCAAGGAGCGGGACACTAACCTGGATGCTTATAAGAAATCCTGCTACACCCTCCGACAAACCATCAAACAGGCAAAGCAACAATACAGGACTAAGATCACATCCTACTACACCGGCTCTGCCGCTCGTCGGATGTGACAGGGCTTGCAAACTATCACAGATTACAAAGGGCAACCCAACCTCAAAATGCTCAGTGACACAAGCCTTCCAGATGATCTTAATGACGTCTACGTTCACTTTGAGGAAATCAACACCGGACCATCTGTGAGAGCACCAGTTGTTCTGGACGATGTGAGTAAGACTTTTAAACACGACACATACCAGGACTACCAGGACGAGTACTCAGAGCATGTACTGACCAGCTGGTAAGTGTCTTCACTGAAATGTTCATCCTCTCCCTGATCCGGTCTGTAATACCTACATGTTTCAAGCAGACCACCATAGTCCCTGTGCCCAAGAATGCCAAGATAACCTGTCTAAATGACTATCGCCCCATAGTACTCACATCTCTAGCCATGAAATGATTTGAAAGGCTGGTAAAGGCTTACATTATCACTATTATCCCAAATACCCTGGACCCACTCCAACTCGCATACCGCCCCAACAGATCCACAGATGACACAATCTCCATTGCACTCCACACTGCCCTTTCCCACTTGGACAAAAGGTACTCCTACGTGAGAATGCTGTTCATTGACTACAGCTCAGCATTTAACACCATAGTGCCCTCCAAGCTCACCACTAAGCTAAGGACCCTGGGACTAAACACCTCTCTCTGCAACTGGACCCTGGACTTCCTGATGGGATGCCCCCAGGTGGTGAGGGTAGGCAACAACACATCAGCACCCCTGCTTAGTCCCCTCCTTTACTCCTTGTTCACCCACGACTGTGTGGCAGTGCATGACTCCAACACCATCATTAAGTTTGCTGACGACATGACGAAGGTAGGCCTGAGCTCTCAGAACCTCAAAAAGTACTACAGCTGCTCCATTGGGGCTATTTTGCCTCGCTGATTACCGCTTGGCATGGCAACTGCTTGGCGTCTGATCGCATGGCGCTACGGAGGGTGGTGTGTACGGCCGATGCTGGCACTAAGTAGTTCTGTTGTTCATGTACCCTCAGTTTACAGTAATCAGACCCTATGTTCACCTCCTGTGCAATACAATAACCTTAGCTTGGGCTTGTATTTCCCTTAGGCCAGGTTGTACCAGCCAAGGAGGTTGTCTGATCAAAGTATTTGCACCTGGCCCAATGTCAGCATTGTACAACACGTTTATAAGCCAAAGAGATTGTGGGAAAAACGTATATTTTTTAAATGTTCTTCAAGGTGGCTTTATTTCATCAATCAGAGCAGAAGAAATACATGAAGACAAGACGCTTTCCCACCTGAGAATGCATTGTTCTCAAACCTCTCCTATAAATGTCTCAATGATTCACTGTAACCTTTCACGCCAAAGCCATTGTCCTGGCAACTGTAAACTCATGCCAATGGACAAGTTCTATGAAATGCGTTTGTTGGAACGCGTTTGTTTGCTACATCGCAACCTAGTAGGTTCTCCTTCCTGATTTGAGAAGATTTGCATCAATGTACTCAGACAAGAATGCGCCCTTGAGACAGGAAATGAATCCAATACCATTCAGTAACAGCGGATTGTGTCTTTTAATAACCTGTGAATGTTATTGTTGTTAAAACTAAATTGTTATCATAGCTACTAACGACTTGCAGCTCAGACCACAATTTCCAATTGACACAGAGTATTTAAAATCAGCTTTACTCAACCTTACAGTCATTATATTGCTTTCAGTTATGGCCTGTAAAAACATGTTTGTGTTGTTTCAGTGGGTTGTCTCGCAGCCTCTCAAGCCCAGTTGGTGCTGGGCCCAGTGCCTCACAGACATACACCTGGGGGGGGGGGGTGGAGGATGCCATGTGCGGGCCATGTGCGCTGACCCCAAATCCCTCTGTATCAGCACTCTGGGGCTATAACACACATCAAAACCCTGTCCAAGAACCAATGGAAAGAACAGGGAATGAGTGAAAACAAAGGCAGTCATCTTTGGCCAGTTGACAGGTCAACTAGTCAGCGTACGTGTACACAAAAGGGCTTGGCCTTTGGGTTTGGCATGCAAGCATTAACAGTAATACTTTGGAAAGCAGCACGGAAATACTTTCCCACATGTGTTCACTGATATATAGAGTGTGGTGTTTTGTTTGCCTGAGAATTCTGGGCAATTCCTGTAAGTCCGCAAGTGCAGTCTAAATTCGCCTTTTTACCATGTGAAGAACTCGGCTCACTGAGTGAACTGTCTCTCTGTGGTGTACTATAATCCTAAATCCCTCAGAGAGATCGATCCTCTCTCAATATGAAAGCCCGATGTGTCCTCCGCACTGTATCAAAAATGGTGCCTTCCATCATTGTTCTTATGAGAGGGACCTTTGAGAAGCACATACTTTCCCATAGCATTTTTCTGGGGTCTGATCGTCAAATTGGTAAAAGTCACACAGATAAGATGGAGGTAAACCACCAAGAACAGGGGCAACAGTTCATTTTCCTTTTGCATTTCTCTGAAAGAAATCTCACCTGACAATTCCGTTGTGTACCTCACAACATTGCACAAGCTACATGTCTTGCTGAATGCTACATGTCTTGCTCACTGAAGTAGTGAAATGACCAAACCCTGTGAGACCAAACCCTTATTCTCTTAGGGGCCGACTTAGGCATTTAAGCCTTTCTTACAAATGCCTTTGCCATGCACTTCTCAGTGTTTGGTATTCAGACTTACCTTATTCAGTCATGTAACACGCTCTGCAGGTGTGGCTACCTTGCGGGCTTGGAAGAAATTTCATTCAACCACTGAAAACATATTTTTTTTGTGGAGTTTTCATTCAATAGGGTTTTCAGTAGATTTATCTTAAGCCATCCCTTTAAATATGGTGTACCTTTTAGTTCGAATTTTGGCGACGGACTCGAGAGAACGGTTTCAGAATATTAAGGACCAATGAAAGAAAGGCATCTAAATATATGCATATTCGTCTCCGTTTCAGCACCAATAGGTCGATTTCAAAAATACTCTGATCTTGTAGATTATTTAGGTTTAGGGAAGTATTTATCAATCATAAAAAAACAGGTTTGGTGAGCCTTTACGCACAAAATCAAGAAAATGGTAGTTTGATTAATTCAGTTGTTCAACCCATGGTAATGTGGAGAGATGAGTCTACATACAGTAGAATTATAATAGGGAGAATAGTGTACAATAGTAGGCTATACCACAGAGTTTCTAAACCCAGAGGAGCAACATCGCGAGACTTCCGGAAACAGACCAAGCAGACCAGGCTGTTGTTTGGGGTTTGAGACTTCAATGAGAGAAGTGAAAAATTATTCCTTCGTTTTTTATTTTCTCAATCTGAAGGCACAACCTAGAATCAAGCCAATGTCTTAAGTGGTTGAACATGTTATCACTCCAACCTCGTGAAAGTGACAAACTGACACGTTTTCATTTTCCTCAACTGCCTGCACTAACCATAGAATTATGTGATGACATGGCCAAGTATCGCACCATGTATTTGTTTTTATATTATCAACCGTTACTAATGATCCTCAGCAACAACCACGCCGCCGTGACGGCGTTTACAGAGGAAGGAAATGACGATCAATTAAACAATGTAATTAAATGTAATGATGATGTAAGCTATACCAACTGAAGGGAGCTAACAGTAAATTGGCAGTTGAATATGTGTTGTCATTAGGCCTACTGACGGTCAAGACTGATAGTGGCTAATATTTAACATGACAGAAATAGGAAACAGAGAAAGTCAGGTTAGTCTACAATTACGACATTCGAGAGTGCCCGTCCCTGCAAGTTAAAAGGCTGTACAATTTTAATTCTGCATAATGGCACAGCATTTCAACCTTGAGGTATAATGAACAGACTACCGAGTCAGACATTGTTGGGTACTATGTTGATATGCTGATGTGCTTCAGTTTGCTGCCATTAGTGTCATTCATATTTACACTTCCTTATCCAAATGGATTACTCATTTATCTAGCTCTTATAAATAGCTCTTATCAAGTTGTAAATTACAGTGCATGGAGAACGGTGTTTTTCCTATTGAAAATAATAAAGTAGATGCTCTTTCCACGTGGAACCGGCAGGTTCACGAGACCTTATTCATGGTTTCCTCGCGCACAAAGGTGATGGAATTATTAGGGAATTAAGTCAAGGTCAGAAAGGGCGTATCAGTAGACACACCTCGGCCACACCTTCATTTATTCAATCTCCGCACCAAATGAATTATGGGTGAATAGCATGCTATTCTCACGCTTAAGTTCAAGGTCAGAATACGCAGAGAGAGAAAAGTGCATGCAAAAGGAGTTACGTTCCATTTGCGTGCTCTTAACTTGGGTCAGAAACGGGCCCTTTAGTGACCATCTCTAGACCGTGCTGCATTATGTGTTTGATGGGAGGCCCTGATTGTGTAAAGAGACAGAGACGGTCCCGGGGAAAGATAAGAGGGTGCACGAAGGAGGAAACGAGACTCCATCCACCTCCAGTCACGTCCACACTGACTAGACCTGAAGTGAACTCAGCAGCCCAGGTTAGAAGCAGTCAAAACGAATAACTAATCACACTGACTGTTGCCTGGCCTGGGGACTGGACATGCTCCTAGAGGACATTTTGAGGAGAAGGGGGAAATTCAATTGGGATGTTGAATTAGTGAGGCCATCTTGGGGAGTACTGAAACAGGCTGACGTCAACGGCCAGCCTTGTCCACGCTTTTCTCAATCAGATAGCCATTCAGCATAAACTCTCTGGGAGGAGATGTTTACAGTTCATTGGCAAACTTCAACTGAATCAGTGAGTGGGGAATGATCCAGTTTCAGTAAATGCATATTAGCAATGAATGCTTGCAATGACTTGACATTTTCTGTGATTTTCATGATAATTATGTGTGAACAGAAGTTGTATGCATAAATTAAGTTTTACAAACTGGAAAGTGCCCAACAATGTCTGACTCGGTAGGCTGTTCATTATACCTCATGGTTGAAAAAAAACAAAAAACCCAAGACTGAATCTTCCTCATACACCTCTTAAACACATAAGTGCCACACCTCTCTGCCCCAGTTGGAAGCACATGCTACAAAACTGGGGGTGTGCAACCTAAGACAATATACTCAGTGCTTATTGAAACAGCAGGAGAGAAAAGGGACATCGGACATCCCTAAAGTGTTACTGTACATTCTCCACCACAAGGTCAAAGTGCACCGGGGGAGTAAAACGTCAGAGGTGGTGATGATGGTGATGATACCTACTTCTGTGGGAAAGGACAAACACATTCCAGCCGTGACATCTACAGTATAAAATGACATGCTGGGCTCAGAGAACTCCTCTTTTCTGTGAGCATTTTTACATTTCCTAGAATCAATGCTTACGCCTTTAAGCCCCGCCCCTCATTACTCAGTCACGATAATTATGAACACAAATGATTCAATATTAAAACCTTAAACTTCGACACCTGCCTCTCCCAAAACAACAAACAACAACAACATCCTCCTACTGGGAGGAGCTGGGAAACTTCCGTGCCACTGGGAAACACACACACACACAGACATAATCTCTCTCATTCTGAGAATCGAGGAAGTTCTGCGGTGAAAATGGGGTTGAACTCAATATTAAGAAGGTGTTCCAAATGTTTTGTACACTCAGTGTATATTGAAACAGCAGGACGGGCATTCCCAAGGCATAACTGTGCTTTCTCCACCACAAGGTCAAAGTGCACCAGGGGAGGAAAACATCGAAGGTGGTGATGATACCTACTTCTGTGTGAAAGGACAAACATTCCAGCTGTGACATCTACAGTATAAACATTCCACAGGGAAATACACACACACACACACACACAAATCAAATCACATTTTGTTTGTCACATGGGCAGGTGTAGACCTTACAGTGAAATACTTACTTACAAGCCCTTAACCAACACTGCAGTTAAAAAATAAATAAGTGTTAAGTAAAAATAGATAAGTAAAAAATATAATAAAAATAGCAGCAGTAAAATAACAGTAGCGGGGCTATATACAGGGGTACCAGTATAGAGTCAATGTGCGGGGGCACAGGTTAGTTGAGGTAATTGAGGTAATATGTATATGTAGGTAGAGTTAAAGTGACTATGCATAGATAATAAACAGAGAGTAAGCAGCGTAAAAGAGGGGGTGGGTGGGGGACAACGCAAATAGTCTGGGTAGCCATTTGATTAGCAGTTCAGGAGTCTTATGGCTTGGGGGTAGAAGCTGTTAAGAAGCCTTTTGGACCTAGACTTGGCGCTCCGGTACCGCTTGCCGTGCGGTAGCAGAGAGAACAGTCTATGATTAGGGTGGCTGGAGTCTTTGACAATTTTTAGGGCCTTCCTCTGACACCGCGTGGTATAGAGGTCCTGGATGGCAGGAAGCTTGGCCCCAGTGATGTACTGGGCCGTACGCACTACCCTCTGTAGTGCTTTGCGGTCGGAGGCCGAGCAGTTGCCATACCAGGCAGTGATGTAACCAGACAGGATGCTCTCGATGGTGCAGCTGTAGAACTTTTGAGGATCTGGGGACCCATGCCAAATCTGTTCAGTCTCCTGAGGGGGAATAGGCTTTGTCGTGCCCTCTTCACGACTGTCTTCGTGTGCTTGGACCATGTTAGTTTTTTGGTGATGTGGACACCAAGGAACTTGAAGCTCTCAACCTGCTCCACTGCAGCCCCGTCGATGAAAATGGGGGTGTGCTCGGTCCTTCTTTTCCTGTAGTCCACAATCATCTCCTTAGTCCTGATCACGTTCAGGGAGAGGTTGTTGTCCTGGCACCACACGGCCAGGTCTCTGACCTTCTCCCTATAGGCTGTCTCATCATTGTCGTTGATCAGGCCTACCACTGTTGTGTCATCGGCAATGCAGGTAGTCCCAGGTTGACGTTTAATGCAGGGTAATCCCTAGCCTGGTTGACACGACCCTTTCGTTTGGTATTAGCTAGACTAATATTAGCTATAGGGAATCCCATGTTGTCTTCACAACTGATGACAGAATTTCGTTTATATGAAAGATACCTAGCTAGATACCAGAGGTGGGACCCAGTCGTTGTTTTACAAGTCACAAGTAAGTCTCAAGTCTTAGCATTGAAGTCCCAAGTCAAGTCCCAAGTCAAGACAGGCAAGTCCGAGTCAAGTCTCAAGTAAAGTCTTTAACTTTGAGTTTCGAGTCCTAAAGTCATAATGTGCTCTTCACCAAATGTAATACCATTTCATATTTTTAACAAGAGTAATAGTTTGTATATTACATTTACGCAAGTCATGAATGCTTTTAAAATATCTATATATTTATTACTTTCCAAATAAACTTTATATTTCCATGGAAATACATGGGTAGCCCCCCCCTCCCCCAATAGTGATCGACTATCGAGGATCGCTATGGGGCGCAATCGGGCGATGTAGACTTGTACACAATCACCCAACCACAATCGCCCAACCTTGTTTTAGGAACATCAGGCAGGATTTAGGCTACCGTAGCTCAATCTTGGGTGCAATGATCACGTTCCCGCACTGACTGATTGTGTGGAGGCTCATTGATTTAACGTTACGTTAGCCTACATGATACACTAGTAAAGTAATAAAATATATAGCTGTCGGCTATATTAGCCACGACTTGCCGTTCTTTGTGCAGCTTCAAATGTCGAACAAAGTTGGAAATTGTTGCGCCTCCGTCTGTAATTTTCTTCGTTTTTATATCCGAAAATTATAATTTGGGGTATCATCTTTCCAAGGGCTCCATCTGAATTCACCCGCCGACGTTCCTCTCCACTGCCACGCACAACTTTTTCTCTGCTGGCACAATTTGATTGGCTGCTGTCCGATTCAAACTGTAATCCGTTAAATGAAGAGTTGATGCACTGCACACTTTTTTTAATAGCATATTTTTAAATATTTGAGCTTGAGGAGGGTATCAAGTCAGATCGAGTCATAAGGCTCAAGTCCAAGTCAAGTCACGAGTCATTGGTGTTAAAGTCAAAGTCGAGTTGCAAGTCATCATATTTGTGATTCGAGTCTGACTCGAGTCCAAGTCGTGTGACTCGAATCCACACCTCTGCTAAATACTGCTACTTTCAACCATTAACTAACTATTAACTACTACTAATCCTTTCTGGATGGTAGCCTATTGCTGTCATTTTTTTGCTGTCTAATTGCTAGAAGAATAAGTAATCAGAAACAACATTAGGCGATTAGCCTACATGTCGTAATTGAAAAGACAGTGCTTTAAAAAAATCCTGTAATGTTCTGTATCCATGGTCTATGCCAGGAGTACTCAAATACTATTTGAGAAGGCCCGTTCACACAAATTTTCTAGGTGGCAAAGGTCCAGATGGATAATAAAATTTACTGCCGAAATAACAAACCCCCACCTCGCAACCCATGAGACCCAAAATGTTGCATTTTAAAGCTAATTTCCTGAAATTCTATGCATCTTTCCATGTTTTATGTGTGTTTAAATGATACCAAGGGTCGAAGCCCAACCAAGTCAATACGGACCCCTCCAGAACGAGGTCCGTATTGACCTCGTTCTGGGTCCGCCGTCCACCAGTTGAGTATGGAGAGTCTATGTCTTGTAAACCACTAATGCATTTCTTTATTTTTTCCCCAGGTGGCCCCAGAAAGAAGAAGCTCCAGATGGCAGTGAGGGAGGTGTGGTCCATGGTCACAATGCACTTGGAGGAGTCAGAGAGGCGCTTCTTTGAGGAGAAGTTGAGGAGGGACGCTGAGCAAAAACCATGGGAGAGAAACCTAACAACGACTTACTGTATTCACAGAGGGAGATGCTAATGCAGATGGGCACCATGCAAACAAACATGGTGCTAGAGATGCTGAAAGGGATCTTTCAATGACCAGCACAACTTCAACCACCTACAGCTGAAGTCAGAAGTTTACATACACCTTCGCCAAATACATTTAAACTCAGTTTTTCACAATTCCTGACATTTAATCCTAGTAAAAATGCCCTGTCTTAGGTCAGTTAGGATCACCACTTTATTTTAAGAATGTGAAATGTCAGAAGAATAGTAGAGAGAATGATTTATTTCAGCTTTTATTTCTTTCATCACATTCCCAGTGGGTCAGAAGTTACCATACACTCAATTAGTATTTGGTAGCATTGCCTTTAAATGGTTTAACTTGGGTCAACGTTTCGTGTAGCCTTCCACAAGCTTCCCACAATAAGTTGGGTGAATTTTGTCCCATTCCTCCAGACAGAGCTGGTGTAACTGAGTCAGGTTATTAGGCTTCCTTGCTCACACACGCTTTTTCAGTTCTGCACACACATTTTCTATAGGATTGAGGTCAGTGCTTTGTGATGGCCACTCCAATACATTTTGCCACAACTTTGGAAGTATGCTTGGGGTCATTGTCCATTTGGAAGACCAAAATGCGATCAAGCTTTAACTTCCTGACTGATGTCTTGAGTTGTTGCTTCAATATATCCACATATTTTCCCCCCTCATGATGCCATCTATTTTATGAAGTGCACTGGTCCCTCCTGCAGCAAAGCACCCCCACAACATGATGCTGCCACCCCCCTGCTTCACAGTTGGGATGGTGTTCTTAGGCTTGCAAGCCTCCCCTTTTTCCTCCAAACATAACYATGGTCATTATGGCCAAACAGTTCTATTTTTGTTTGATCAGATCAGAGGACATTTCTCCAAAAAGTACAATCGTTGTCCCCATGTGCAGTTGCAAACCGTAGTCGGGCTTTTTTATGGTGGTTTTGGAGCAGTGGCTTCTTCCTTACTGAGCGGCTTTTCAGGTTATGTCGATATAGAACTCGTTTTACTGTGGATATAAATACTTTTGTACCTGTTTCCTCCAGCATCTTCACAAGGTCCTTTGCTGTTGTCCTGAGATTGATTTGCAGTTTTCACACCAAAGTACGTTCATCTCTAGGAGACAGAACACGTCTCCTTCCTGAGCGGCATGACGGATGCATGGTCCCATGGTGTTTATACTTGCGTACTATTGTTTGAACAGATGAATGTGGTACCTTCAGGCTTTGGAAATTGCTCCCAAGGATGAACCAGACATGTGGAGGTCTACAATCTTTTGTCTGAGGTCTTGGCTGATTTCTTTAGATTTTCCCATGATGTCAAGAAAAGAGTTACTGAGTTTGAAGGTAGGCCTTGAAATACATCCACAGGTACACCTCCAATTGACTCAAATGATGTCAATTAGCCTGTCAGAAGCTTCTGAAGCCAGCACATCATTTTTTTGAATTTTTCAAGCTGTTTAAAGGCACAGTCAACTTAGTGAATGTAAGCTTCTGACCAACTGGACTTGTGACACCGTGAATTATAAGTGAAATAATCTGTCTGTAAACAATTGTTGGAAAAATGACTTGTGTCATGCACAACGTAGATGTCCTAACCGACTTGCCAAAACTATAGTTTGTTTAACAAGACATTTGTGGAGTGGTTGAAAAACGAGTTTTAATGACTCCAACCTAAGTGTATGTAAACTTCCGTCTTCAACTGTATGTACAAGGGGCATTTACCTCCCCAGGGCCCTCGCTTCACTCTGCCAACACCCATCCCCACCCATTTCAACATCCAAATGACCACACAGGAAGCGAGGAAGAGGCGCCACAACTGTATTTTCATTACTTAACAAACACAACATGGAATACATGTACCAGTACTTAAATAATAATTATTCTGCTGTTCAATTGGTTAATAATTTTTTTTTTTTTTAACGTTACAAGATATAACTCAATTTTTTTTTAACTATCTGAAAATAATAATAAAAACATGAGATGTACGAGTAGCTTCAATTTATAGCTACAACTTAAGTAATCAATCGTCCACTGTTCTAATTATTATTATTATTTTTTTTAATGTTACAAGATATTTCTAGATTTAATAAAACGAATGAAACGAGACAATGTGAATATTTTATCCTGGAGTGCTTCTCAAGACACAAAACAGTTCATTTCAAATAAAAATGATTAAAAGGAAACTATTACAGTGTGTGTGCAGGCAGAGGACGGGTGGAGCATTCCAGCATCTGTGTTAACTGGCATCTCTTGTTATGTGACTGACCACAGACTCACAGAGACATCAATGCCATTAGGCCCTTTCTAACATGTGTTGCAGATGATGTTGCGTTGTCAGGTGCGATATAAGCTGGTGGCTGCTCAAATCCCTCCTGTCATTCGATCCTCCTTCGTTCCTCATCCCAGGGATTAAGGTATTCGTCCCATGGATCTCACTTATGTTTTGGAGAACACAACATGCCTGAACAATTTCAGAGACCAGAGCAACATTCACATCTACCTGCTTCGTGACGCGTCGCCACCTGCCTTCGAGCTAACCAAAATCATTTTCTACAAACACACGTGGTTGAAGTCCTTCTCCGATTTGTTAGATGGGAATCCTTTGGTAAGCCACCTTTTCAGTGGGCAAGCTGGATCACCAATGATGACCATGGGGACCTCAGTCCCACCAACAATCTGTGATTTCTATAAGTAACACATGAAACGAAACAAAACATGTAATAAGTAAGCTGGCTATGCCATGAATTTTGCTTAGTGACTAGTTATATTCAGGTAGGCTACCAGTCCTCCCCCATTTAACCCCCCCAAAATGCATGCTATATTGTGTCAGGTTTTGGCCAGGACTGTTTGGTTTTGTTCACTAGATGTCCCCCTTGCACCTTTTTTGTACCTTTTGTTTTTCTTGCCCTAATTATTGTTTGCACCTGTAAGTCATTCCCTTGTTAGTATTTAAACCCTGTGTGTTCCTTAGTTCCTTGCTCAGTGTTTGTATGTTAGCACCCAGCCCCAGCCTTTGTGAACATTTTTCTCTTGTTGGATTTTCCAGAGGTTCTCTGGTTTTGTTCTCGTGTATTTTTGGATTGGTCTTTTGAGGTTTGTTTTTTCCCTTGCTGTTTTTACCACTTTGTGGATTTTCTTTTGTATTTTGGAAGATATCTATTTTTTATTAAACCACCATCTCTAGTACTGCTGTGTCTGCCTCATCTTCTGGGTTCTGCCAATTATTAGTGACTGTTTCTCGCACCGGGTCCTGACAATTGCCCATTGGTTAGAACGGGAATTTGTCTTCTGCCTTTCCCAACACCCCTAGATATGAGGGGTTAAATGTCTTGCTCAAGGGCACAAAGGCAGAAGATGATTCGTGGGATCAGAGACCAGCAGTCTAACTAGGCTACTACTTGTGCACGTGGCATTGTACTTGTGCATGTGACATTAAAACTTCAAACTTATACTGTAAGCACAAAGCCCAGTAATAATCCCCTACCTCCTGTGGGAAAAGGTAACTGTGGCGATGTTCCTCTGCCAAAATGTACAAGTCAGAGTTAAGAAGCACTGTTGCATCGTGGGTCTTGCCAGCCCATCCAACATGGGTATCTGTGAAACTGATATATTGTATACAATTACAGTTGTATCATTGTAACATAGGCTAACCTTGCAAAATCTTTTAACATACAGTGGGGAGAACAAGTATTTGATACACTGCCGATTTTGCAGGTTTTCCTACTTACAAAGCATGTAGAGGTCTGTAATTTTTATCATAGGTACACTTCAACTGTGAGAGACGGAATCTAAAACAAAAATCCAGAAAATCACATTGTATGATTTTTAAGTAATTAATTTGCATTTTATTGCATGACATAAGTATTTGATACATCAGAAAAGCAGAACTTAATATTTGGTACAGAAACCTTTGTTTTCAATTACAGAGATCATACGTTTCCTGTAGTTCTTGACCAGGTTTGCACACACTGCAGCTGAGCAGGGATTTTGGCCCACTCCTCCATACAGACCTTCTCCAGGTCCTTCAGGTTTCGGGGCTGTCGCTGGGCAATACGGACTTTCAGCTCCCTCCAAAGATTTTCTATTGGGTTCAGGTCTGGAGACTGGCTAGGCCACTCCAGGACCTTGAGATGCTTCTTACAGAGCCACTCCTTAGTTGCCCTGGCTGTGTGTTTTGGGTCGTTGTCATGCTGGAAGACCCAGCACGACCCATCTTCAATGCTCTTATTGAGGGAAGGAGGTTTGTTGGCCAAGATCTTGCGATACATGGCCCATCCATCCTCCCCTCAATACGGTGCAGTCGTCCTGTCCCCTTTGCAGAAAAGTATCCCCAAAGAATGATGTTTCCCCCTCCATGCTTCATGGTTGGGATGGTGTTCTTGGGGTTGTACTCATCCTTCTTCTTCCCCAAACACGGCGAGTGGAGTTTTAGACCAAAAGCTCTATTTTTGTCTCATCAGACCACATGACCTTCTCCCATTCCTCCTCTGGATCATCCAGATGGTCATTGGCAAACTTCAGACGGGCTGGACATGCACTGGCTTGATCAAAGGGACCTTGTGTGCGCTGCAGGATTTTATACCATGACGGCGTAGTGTTTTCTAATGGTTTTCTTTGAGACTGTGGTCCCAGCTCTCTTCAGGTCATTGACCAGGTCCTGCCGTGTAGTTCTGGGCTGTCCCTCACCTTTCTCATGATCATTGATGCCCCACGAGGTGAGATCTTGCATGGAGCCCAGACCGAGGGTGATTGACCGTCATCTTGAACTTCTTCCATTTTCTAATAATTGCGCTAACAGTTGTTGCCTTCTCACCAAGCTGCTTGCCTATTGTCCTGTAGCCCATCCCAGCCGTGTGCAGGTCTACAATTTTATCCCTGATGTCTTACACAGCTCTCTGGTCTTGGCCATTGTGGAGAGGTTGGAGTCTGTTTGATTGAGTGTGTGGACAGGTGTCTTTTATACAGGTAACGAGTTCAAACAGGTGCAGTTAATACAGGTAATGAGTGGAGAACAGGAGTGCTTCTTAAAGAAAAACTAACAGTCTGGTGAGAGCCGGAATTCTTACTGGTTGGTAGGTGATCAAATACTTAAGTCATGCAATAAAATGCAAATTAATTACTTAAAAATCATACAATGTGATTTTCTGGATTTTTGTTTTAGATTCCGTCTCTCGCAGTTGAAGTGTACCTATGATAAAAATTACAGACCTCTACATGCTTTGTAAGTAGGAAAACCTGCAAAATCGGCAGTGTATCAAATACTTGTTCTCCCCACTGTATATATTAATCTTTCAATGTTTAGCAATTTGCAATTTGATTGTTGTATGACTATTGTCATTTTGCCAATGTGACTCAATATGAATGAGTGTGATTGATATGGTTATTAACATAACCAGTAATAACATTCTGACAGGCCTATTGTGTATCAAATGAATAATAGTTGCTTACCAATATGCGTGAGTACGATTGAGTGCCATCCTTTTTTGTTATAATAATAATAATCAGCCTGATTTTCTTTAGGGGCAATAATTGGTATGTTTTTGCCATCTATAGTACCGGCACACATAGGAAAGCCTCTTCTCTGGAACCCTACTATGGTTCTATCAAGTTGGATACCCGTTGGCAATTTGATGTATGCTTATTTAGTTTTTTAAAGTTTTTTTATTTACCCCCTTTTTCTACCCAGTTTCGTGATTACGATCTTGTCTCATCGCTGCAACTCCCAAATGGGCTAGAGATAGACGAAGGTCGAGTCGTCCGCCCTCCCGAAACACGGCAAACTCCAAGCAGGCTGTCATGTACCTTTTACTGAGGAGTGGCTTTTGTCTTGCTACTCTACCATAAAGGCCTGATTGGTGGAGTGCTGCAGAGATGGTTGTCCTTCTGGAAGATTCTCCCATCTCCACAGAGGAACTCTGGAGTTCTGTCAGAGTGACCATCGGGTCACATCCCTAACCAAGGCCCTTCTCCCCCGATTGCTCATGGAGGCCACTGTGTTCTTGGGGCCCTTCAATGCTGCAGATATGTTTTGGTACCCGTCCCCAGATCTGAGCCTTGACACAATCCTGTCTCGGAGCTCTATGGACAATTCCTTCGACCTCATGGCTGGAATCTTATATAGACAGGTGTGTGCCTTTCCAAATCATGTCCAATCAATTGAATTTATCACAGGTGGACTCCAATCAAGTTGTAGAAACATCTCAAGGATGATCAATGGAAACAGGATGCACCTGAGCTCAATTTCGAGTCTCATAGCAAACGGTCTGAATACTTACGTAAATAAGGTATTTTTTTATTTATTTTGAATACATTTGCAAACATTTCTAAAAACCTGTTGTCATTATGGGGTATTGGGTGTAGATCGATGAGGAAAAATATTTATTTAACAGGGCTATAACGTAACAACATGTGTAAAAAGTGAAGAGGTCTGAATACTTTTGCGAATGCACTGTATATGAAAAGGGTATCAGTTAGAGGGAAAGGCTGTTTGTCCAGTTCATCTGGGGTTTGTACTATAACGTAACGATACTTCAACCAGGCCCAGCTATATCTTCTGGCAGGACTTCTTTGCTACCTTTCATCTCAGTTTGGCCAGATACTTCTGAGGGAACTCAGTGCTTTCCAGACATTCCATGAGGTGTGTGTGTTGAAAATGTAACATAACCACCTTGCCGACTCACATCAATAAACTTCTTGTGGAATCGAATATTGAAATGCAATGCATTGAAATGTGTGCGCTCACTGTGCACCTCTCAGATTCTACAATAGATTCTCAGATTCCCTTTGTTTCTCTTTTCTTTCACACAGGCACAAAGACACACACACGGACACAGTTGTCCTTCTGTTATCCAGGTAACAGTTGTGGTCGAACAGCGGGGTGAGGGTACCGTCCTTCGACTCGATCAGGATCTCTCCGCAAGGTGGGGATTGAGAGTGCGCCTGCTGCATGGGATGCTACGTTAGCGGGGCTCTCTCGCTAAGCAAAGGGGACCCCGGCTGACTCATCACCCCCGTAGGAGTGTAAAACTTCAGCACACACACAACCTTCTTCTTGCTGGGAGATGGAAACCATGTATTTGTAGTTACACACACACACAGACAAAAGTCACACCGATTTTTCTTCATGAAAAATTACCATCTAGTTCTCATTTGTAATTTTGCAACTGAGTGTGGGCAGTTGTGGGTATAGTAGGTTTAAAAATGAGTTTGTGATGCAGTTGTAGTTCTGGGTTATTTAAGTCATTTGAGAAAAAATCTTACTGACTACAGGGTCATCAACAATCTTTGGAGCATAATTCACATTCAGGGGGAACTTAGACAATTCTGAAAGGAATTCAGAATGTAGTAGGCCTAATACTGTTTATGGATAGGGTTACTGGCAAGCTACATTTCCATTAGGCCCCTTGTTAGTGGACCAGTAGTGGTACAGGGGAGCAGACAGCAGTGTGCAGGTTCTCACCTGTTGTGGTGGATGTTGAGGATGAGTATGACAGTCCCCAGCGCCAGAGCCAGGGAGCTCATCACCAGCGCGGTCACTTTCCAGCCAAACTCTATACAACACACACACACACAGATGGACAAACTCTCAGAAAACAGTTCAGACTCAACAAACATTTTTAAACTCTAGCAAACCTCTGGACCCTCATGTAAAGGTCTTTCGAACTCTGGGATTCTCTTCTCTAACGCCACCCTATGTTGGATAAGTGACATAGTAGAAGGCCCCACAGTCAATCTGGGCAGAGAGATGTGTTTTGCTCTTTGTTTTTATTTGAAGGTATGCTAAATGCAAACCCATAAACGTTATATCTGACTTTCAAGATTTTATTTCACGTGAAATGGTCTCGACAGGTTTAGAAAGGCAGTTATAGTTTCCCTTCCACACCCTTCCCGGAAGGCTTTGTTTTTCCCATTTCTGTTTTGAGGTTGGACTTCAACACATGTAGCACTTTAGCACGTAGGGCGCACCGATTGGTGTCACCTCGTCAGTCAGTATGTGCTTCACCTGTGCTGGTTTTCCATCTCATTAGTGGGAAGGTGATTCAACTGTGCTGGTCCAGGTGCTATTTAACAGTGGCTGGCCCAGTACTCCAGTTGTCTTGAGAGATGTGGAGGGTTAAAACCTTCCTTTGTATGGTTTTGTTTTGTGCCACTTTTTTGGTTCGCTTTCTGTCTTTAAGCTTGGTGAGTTTTTTTTCATTTGTTTGCCTCTTAATGGGCAAATTTTGTGGGCGCACATGGTGGGTGTCTTTTAGGTTCCACTTGTTGCTAGTCAACTTTAAGTGGACACCCCCATGAGTGTCTTTCAGAACCCCTCCTAAAACCCCACCTGCTTTTGTTTAGGTTGCTCGTGACTTTGTTAGTTTCCTCTTCTGTTTGAGTGCCATTTTTGGTTTTCTTGCTGGGAATGTAACATTTCCCAACCCACCATACTCCACGGTGAAGAATGTGATTGAGGGGTCCTCAGGGTCCGTGGCGCTTTGAGACAGATGAGAGGGCTCTGTCCCAGGGTCCATTTCAGTAGTGTTAGGGGCAGCCACACCATCCCCTGGAACTGGAGGGGGAGAAACACATCAGCATTAGAGTAGCAAGGCTCAAGCTACGCTCACCTTAGAATACACCTCTCGTTGCCATCATTTGGCTGTATTTGAGAAGTGGATCATCTATTTGTCATTTCACGATTGCTTTGAAAATAGAAACGGACAGTATTCATACGATTACCTGTGTTTTATCTCTAAACACTCAAAAGTTGGTTTCTCCACTGACTGTTTGATAAGGGGAACCATGGGGTGTTGACAACACTCGGTGGAGACGAGAACTTTGACTGCCAATGTGTTCAGCCTGAGACATGCCATGTCATTATCCTGACACTCACACCTCATTGTTACATCCCAACCTTCCTTTGTCACAGACCCACTGAAAAATATCCTGAAAAACTCCCCAGTCCTTATGTCTATGACTGAAATGACACCCACCCTGCATTTAAGGGCATGCTGTGTCGGTTGCGTCTCAACCGATGGCGGGCACAAGACAAACACCTCCATTATGCAAAATAGGGCCTACACTACAACATATGCAAAACATCTATATTATAATAGAAGTTTATGAATTGTTTGATAATTGATGTTAAATGATATAATAGTTTGACGACCCCTGTTCGTAAGCTTTTAAATGATATCAAACACAACCTTTTATATTTTACCGTGATGATGACATGGATATCTCATGGTAGGGTGGGGTATGGGAAATGGGTCAACTTTAAGCCCCTCTATCTCCTAAATGTTTTGGCATTAGGTCCAAAAAGCTACTTTTCTGTGGAAAAGTATATATCGTTTTTTTACAACTGAACTGATTTAGGCTTGGGTTGAATACTTATTAACTCAAGACACTTCAGCTTTTCATTTTTAATTCATTTGTAAAACAAACCTCATTCTACTTTGACATGATGGGGTATTGTGTGTAGGCCAGTGACACAACATCTACATTTAATCCATTTTAAATTCAGGCTGTAACAGAACAAAATGTGGAAAAAGTCAAGGGGTGTGAATACTTTCTGAAGGTGGAGACAAATGGGTTGTGTGTGTGTGTGTGTGTGTGTGTGTGTGTGTGTGTGTGTGCGCGTGTGTGTGTGTCGGAGGTAAAAAGTAACGGCCATCAATCGAATGATCTAATACACTCGTTCAAACAGGCGTCACTGGGCACTCATGCACGCTTATCAATCTAATGATCTAATAACTTGTTCAAACAGGTTTCAGTGCACGCACACACACACACACACAGTTTCCCCCTGGCAACTTCGACTACAGGCATACACTCTTCCAACGTTATGAGCAAGCAAACAAAAAAACTATCTTGGCACTCTCACTGACTCCGAAGAGACCTGGGGTTGAGTCCCTGTCAGTCTGCCCGCCGAGTTCATTACAATGTTTTGCTGCGTAGCGTAGGCAAACACCTTGCATAGCCTACATACAATGGGTACCAGTCTTTTAGCTAACAATCCGCTCCTTGCCACTCCTGTCTTTGACAAATGACAGGAGTGGCAACGAGTGTAATGTAGTAGCTGAATAGTGACGGCAAAGCTGCCATACATCAGGTTCGAGAATCTTACTGCATATGGATGATCAGAATATGAGGGAACAAAACAATCTGTGAATAATGACAACTATTAATGAATGACTTTATCCATAGTGCTTTACTGAGAGTAGTATATCCCCCCTATGACAACTATCATAGGCTATCTTGGGATCCTGGAGACCAGGGACTATGCGTGTGTATGTTTCCCATGTCGCACTGCTTCCCAAATTTGCTACAACAACGCTATTTAGCGGCCGACTCGATTGAAAACCCCAACCTGTAGGCTAATCGTACTCTATTGGGCAAGTCAATTATAGGCCTATCCAACCACTGCGGGAGGAATGAAGCAGGGATCTTACGCAAATGTGTCTGTGGAAGGAGAGGCAACTCAAGAAGATCACTCCTGCCTGTTTGAATGTATTCATGGGGGGGATTCTCCCTTTTTTGAAATAATCATTGATCTATATATACTGAAAAAAATTCAAACGCAACATGTGAAGGTTCCATGTTTCATGAGCTGAAATAAAAGATCCCAGTAATGTTCCATACGCACAAAAACCTTATTTTTCTCACATTTTGTGCACAAATTTGTTTGCATCCCTGTTAGTGAGCATTTATCCTTTGCCAAGATAATCCATCCACGTGTGGCATATCAAGACGATGATTAAAAAGCATGATCATTACACAGCTGCACCTTGTGCTGGGGACAATAAAAGGCCACTCTAAAAGGCGCAGTCACACAACACAATGCCACAGATGTCTCAAGTTTTGAGGGAGAGAGCAATGGGCATGCTGACTGCAGGAATCTCCCCCAGAGCTGTTGGCAGATCATGTAATGTTGATTTCTCTACCAATGTTGTTTTAGAGATTTTAGCTGTATGTCCAACTGGCCTAACAACCGCAGACCACGTGTAATGAAGCCAGGCCAGAACCTCCACATCTAGCTTCTTCACCTGCGGGATCGTCTGAGACCAGTCACCCGGACAGCTGATGAAATTGAGGAGTATTTCTGTCTGTAATAAAGTCCTTTTCTCAGGCAAAACTAATTTTGGTTGGCTGGGCCTGGCTCCCCAGTGGGTGGGCCAATGCCCTCCCAGGCCCACCCATGGCTGTGCTGGTGCCCAGTCATGTGAAATCAATAGATTAGGGTCTAATTTATATTATTTAAATTGACTGATTTCGTTATATGAACTTTAACTTCTTTGATATAGGGGGCAGCATTTTCACTTTTGGATGAATTGCGTGCCCATAGTGAACTGCCTCCTACTCTGTCCCAGATACTAATATATGCATATTATTATTACTATTAGATATAAACCACTCTGAACGTGGAATGAAGCCGCTAGTGTGATGTGGGGCCGGATGGGAGGTGTTTCAGTCATTGGTCTGGCAGATTGCCAGTTCTTGCTCACACGCTTTCCTCATGATATCGCCATGCGTTCCATTACTTATAGAGACTGAAAAGAATGCTCCGGTTGGAACGTTATTGGATATATATGATAACAACATCCTGAAGATTGATTCTCTACTAAGTTTGACCAGTTTATTCGAATTGTAATATAACTTTTTGAAGTTTTCGTCCGACGTTTGCCTGCATCTGCGCGAGCGTTTGGACGCTGTACTACAAATGCTAGCAAAAGTAGCTAATTGGACATAAGTAATGGACATTATCGAACAAAACAACGATTTATTGTGGAACTAGGATTCATGGCACTGCATTCTGATGAAGATAATCAAAGGTAAGAGAATATTTATGATGTAATTTCGTATTTCTGTTGACTCCAACATGGCAGAGAAATGTTGTTAAATCTGAGCGCCGTCTCAGATTATTGCATGGTGTGCTTTTTACGTAATTTTATTAAAGAATCTGACACAGCGGTTGCATTAAGACCAAGTGTATCTTTAATTATATGTAAAACATGTATCTTTCATCAAAGTTTATGATGAGTATTTCTGTTATTTGACGTGGCTCTCTGTAATTACTCCGGATATTTTGGAGGCATTTCTGAACATGGCGCCAATGTAAACCGAGATTTGTGGATATAAATATGCACATTATCGAACAAAATATAAATGTATTGTGTAACATGATGTCAAATGAGTGTCATCAAAGGTTAGTGATTCATTTTATCTCTATTTCTGCTTTTTGTTAATACTATATTTTGCTGGGAAAATGGCTGTGTTTTTCTGTGGCTATGTACTGAGCTAACATAATTGTTTGGTGTGCTTTCCCTGTAAATCCTTTTTGAAATCAGACATGTTGGCTGGATTCACAACATGTGTAGCTTTAATTTGGTGTCTTTCATGTGTGATGTCATGAAAGATTGATTTTTATAGTAATATATTTGAATTTGGCGCGCTACATTTTTTCTGGATTTTGGCCAAGTGGGACGTTAGCGTCCCACCTTTCCTAGAGAAGTTAACTCAGTAAAATCTTTCAAATTATTGCATGATGTGTTTATCATTTTGCTCTGTATAAATATAGGCCTAATTAGATCCATGAGGATGAAATGTCAATCAAATAATCACTGATCTGACATGACTTGATTGACAGCCAAGTTCACTGACTCTTCACACCTGCTTTTCAAGTGACTTTATGCACCTACTCCTACTCACACTCACTCAACCACTCTTACATACAGTGCCTTCAGAAAGTATCCATACCCCTTGATTTATTCAACATTAGTTGTTACAGCCTGAATAAAAAATGGATAGAATGTTTTTCACCCATATACACGCAATACCCCATCATGACAAAGTGAAAACATGTTTTTGGAAATGTTTGCAAATTGATTGAAAATGAAATACAGATATCACATTTACATCAGTATTTACACCCCTGAGTCAAGTTAGAATCACCTTTGGCAGTGATTACAGCTGTGAGTCTTTCTAGGTAAGTCTCTAAGATCTTTGCACACCTGGATTGGACAATATATACACATTGTTCTTTTAAAAATTCTTAAAACTCTGTCTAGTTGGTTTTCAAGCCATGCCATGGATTTTCAAGACGATTTAAGTCAAAGCTGTAACTAGGCCGCTCAGGAACCTTCAATGTCATCTTGGTAAGCAACTCCAGTGTATAATTAACTTGTGTTTTAGGTATTTGTCCTGCTGAAAGTTTGAATTCATCTCCCAGTGTCTGGTTGGAAAGCAGACTGAACCAGGTTTTCCTCTAGCATGTTGCCCGTGCTTAGCTCCATTCTGTTTCTTTTTTTATCCTGAAGAACTTCCCAGTCCATAAACGATGACAAGCATACCCATAACATGATGCAGGCACCACTATGATTGAAAATATGGAGACTGGTATTCAGTAATGTGTTGTATTGGATTTGCCCCAAACATAACACTTTGTATTCAGGACAAAAAGCGAATTGCTTTGCTAATTTTTTTTGCAGTATTAGTTTAGTGCCTTGTTACAAATATTAGTCATGTTTTGGAATATTTTCATTCTCCTCAGGCTTCATTCTTTTCACTCTGTCAATTATGTTAGTATTGTGGAGTAACTACAATGTTGTTGATCCATCCTCAGTTTTCTCTTATCACAGCCATTAAACTCTGCAACTGTTTTAAAGTCACCATTGACCTCATGGTGAAATCCCTGAGTGGTTTCCTTCCTCTCCGGCAACTGAGTTAGGAAGGACACCTGTATCTTTGTAGTGACTGGGTCCAAAGTGTAATTAATAACCACCATGCTCAAAGAGATATTCAATGTCTGCGTTGTTTTACTCATCTACCAATAGATGCCATTCTTTGCGAGTAATTGGAAAACCTCCCTGGTCTTTATAGTTGAATCTGTGTTTGAAATTCACTGCTCAACCTTACAGATAATTGTATGTGTGGGGTACGGAGATGAGGTAGTCATTCAAAAATCATGTTAAACCCTTTTATTGCACACAGAGTGAGTCCATGCAACTTATTTTGTGACTTGTTAAGCAAATATTTACACCTGAACTTATTTAGGCTTACCATAACAAAGGGGTTGAATACTTATTGACTCGAGACATTTCAGCTTTTAATTTTTACGTAATTAGTCAAGTTTTGAAAAACACAGTTCCACTTTGACATTATGGGGTATTGTGTGTAGGCCAGTGACAAAAATCTCAATTTAAACTGTTTTAGATTCAGGCTGTTATAACTAGATGTGGAAAAAGTCAAAGGTATTGTGAATACTTTCTGAAGGCACTGAATACAGTCACCTTTGGAAAATGTATCATGCTCATTAAATACATCGTAACTCAAGTTAAACTATTTTACTGAAGGCATTTTCGACTGCATTACAGTTCACTCCGCTTTTGCAGCCTGCTCATAAATATAGTAATATTATTGTTTTGGGACTGTATGTTGAATCTTGTTAAGACTGGTACTCTACTGCCCCCTAGTGTTAAATGACCGTACTGTTACCCAGTGTACTGTGTGAATCTAAGATGCATTTCCTATATTCATTCGGTCTACTGTATGGAGCAAGCACTGGCCTAGGGAAGGTATGGTCGTATAGAACTAACCCAAATAAAATCTAACCAAGAGTCCAACTAAAATCTCATATTCCCCCCCCTTGGCACAAGGATGGTATTTATTGAACAGTGCAGATGATGAAGACTGGATCTGAACAATCTACTTGGCCAATAGCAATAATAATCATTATATTAAAGCCATGCAGATACAGTATATCCATCAAGTTTCACTGATTATTGTTGTCATTTGCCGGCAGTCACATAATATCTGATTTGGATTGATGCATTATTATTCAAAGACAAGTCTCAGGCAGTTTAGCTGTGCAGTTAAGGCTATGTGGGTTAGATAACAATGACATTACAAACCTGCAGCTACAATAGAAGACTGATTATTGCTACAGGTAGGTAGTTATATAGCTAGCAGCATACTGATGAAAAGGCAATTTATAAACTTGATCTCCACTATAAAAATTATGTAGACATTATCTCACATTTCTTTTAAACTAACATTTAGCTTAAAACTGCGGAAATTTGTATTAACCTTGCTGTCTGTCCCTCCGAAACATTGTTTCAATCTGAACTCCAGCTGTCCCATAGTAATGAAAGTGTCGGGAGTCGGGACGAGACAGACAGACAGGCAGGCAGCGTTTCTCAGCCAGTCAAAATCATGAATCAGCTGAGATCATTTTTATGGATATATACAAAGAAATGTCAATTGAAAAAAGGTAAAACGAAACAAAGTGCAGGTAGTTTGCAGTCTTTCCAGCTTCAATTTGAAGTTATTGTGTTAGCTGTGTTATTGGCTAGCTCCTATGAACAACAGTGCCCTGACGAGGGAACACATTTTCTATACCAGGTGAAATCGCGCCTCATTAGCAAATTGTTGTTTGTATCCAAATGAATGTCACCAGAAAACAGTTTAAACAAATGCAAATGCAGCTGCTTTGCTGTTATTCTGGCTGCATTTTGACGTGACTGTAAGCTAGCCGTAGTTGGCTAGCTAGCAAGCAAGGGATAAGAACACTGCCAGCCAGTATGGCAATGGAACATTTAGAACGAATGACTGGGTCGCGTCCATAGATACAGAACAAAAAGACTGAACGACTGGGTCGTGTCTCTAGCAACCGAACCAATAGAACGAACGACCAGCCGGCTTGGGTAACAACCCTAGATTTGTGTCAGGACTATATCTTGTGGAAGGATGAAATAGTATGAATAAATTCCTCAAAATCATGTTTTCAAATTAAAATATGTAAATCATTATTTGAATATGTTGGTAACCCGTTGTATAAAAGTGCTAATGCCCTCGCAGCCGGTGTTTGGAAGATATATTGGCACGGTTCTCCAGCTGTTATCAGTTAAATTATCAGTTAAATTATCAGTTAAATAAAATGAAAAACTGGGCCAGTTGCGTATGTTTGCTGTTGACAAAGCACGCTCCCGCCTTCCCTCTCACGGGTGCTCGAGGGCGCCAGACTGCCTGTCATTACGCACACCTGTCACCATCATTACGCGCACCTGCGCTTCACTGGACCCACCTGGACTCCATCACTATGTGTTCACTCCCTGTACCCGCTTCTCATCTCCAGTGTCGATCCTTACAGCTGTGGGTCAGAATGATAACATCCTCCCATAGCTGCAGGTTCTGGGTAGGCCGTCATTGTAAGTAAGAATTTGTTCTTAACTGACTTGCCTAGTTAAATAAAATAAAAATACAGTTCTCGAGTTGTCCTTATGTTAGGCCCTGATATGGCTGAGTGCTACACTAGTTCATTTAGCAGACAAGATTTGCTGAGAATTTCGTGGCATTATTTTACATTATTTTATAGTATAAAGAATACAAGTGAACATAGCTGAATAAAATAGAAATTATATTTTCTTCAAATGATTTGAGGGAGTGTGCACATGCGGCTATTCTGTGTTGAGCGGTTTACAAAGAAACAGGTCCTCCTATAAGCTTAATTTAGAGTTATTTATGCAACTTTAGTTGTAATACAAATGTTGGACTATATGTTTTGATTTTTAATACATTCTACTGCTGCATGATGCGACTCTAATGATGATTTGAAAAAAGTTGCATAAAAGGCACGAGCTCTGCTTAGTTTTTTTGGCGCAGGCTACACACACTTGATCCGTCTCTCATTTTGACAAGCACTTGATAATGCCTCGAATTTCCGGTGGCATTCCCTTTGTGTGGCCGTAATGCTCCCTAAAATAATCCATGCCTTTTGCGGCCACTGGCAATTGTGCCCATGGACTGAATATAATAATTGTAATTCCATTCTCCCTGCTGCGTGCTCAGAAGCACCACGTGGCTCTCAGATATCTCAATTCTTATTAGCCAATGCCGATCACGTGATTAGGTCCTTCTCACAGGCTACAAGTGAAGACAGACACATCGAGGATACAACTGCGTGTGTCCTTATCGAATTCCGAGGTGGATATTGAAGATGTTGGAAGAACTGTCGCACATTTCCTTTTCATCAGCCAACAAGATGAGGCCTAACGAACAGCAAAAGCACTAGTCTATGTCAATCTACTATCCCTCATAGTACAAAAGTTGACCTATTCTATTGATCACCTTGTCCTGCTGTGCTAGAAAGAAATATTCCAAACATAGTCTGGGACAGTTGTGGGATGTGATAGATCCTAAATTAATACAACGACTAGTATACATTTTTTTTTAAAGCAATGAGGCTGATGCAACATATCAGAACTTTTAGCTTAAAAATGTTGATAAGCTAATAGGCTATTTCTTCATGTCACACCCTGATTGGTTTCACCTGTCTTTGTGCTTGTCTCCACCCCCCTCCAGGTGTCGCCCATCTTCCCCATTATCCCCTGAGCATTTATACATGTGTTCTCTGTTTGTCTGTTGCCAGTTCGTATTGTCAGGTCTTATCAGCATGCTTTCCCGTTTTCCTGTTTCTCAAGTACTGTTTCCTAGTTTTTCCCGGTTCTGACCATTCTGCCTGCCCTGACCCTGAGCCTGCCTGCCATCCTGTACCTGCCTGACTCTGACCTGATCACGACCCTCTGCCTGTCCTTGAACTGCCCTTTGCCCCATGTTATAATAGATTATTGAGAACTGTACTATCCGCCTCCTGTGTCTGCATCTGGGTCATATCCTGAGTCGTGATACTTCACATTATAAGCGCAACAATGCACACACAGCATTAGGCTATAAGCACGAATGTTCCAAAATTCAATCAATTAGCCGGAAAACAACATTCACAAAAGTGACCGCAAACACGATTATGCACATAATGCTTTATTATGGTGGAAATGATCTTCCCCAAACTTGAAACTCATGTGCTGCCTATGTATGCCAGTCAGGCTCTACAGCAGTTATAAAGCGGATTAATGTGTTTCATTTTAAGAAGTTATTTGACCACTTTAGTAGAGATACAAACCTAATCTAAACATATAGGACTAGGGGCTAGGCTACATGAAGTGTGCGACTATGATTTGAAAAAGTGTTTCCTTAATATATCATTCACAAGTGATAGGCTAATATTGTCACCCATCCAGACTATTCATGATTTAATCTTGTCTTTACATATCCTAAATAATATATGTGAAATTTGCTTTGATTAAGAATGGACCATTATCATGCACCTGTCCTGAAATTGGGGCAAGGCAAAACAATAGATGTCAACCCTATGCACTTAAATAGTGAATGAAGGATGGTTTTCCTGAGGTTCATTTTCATGCCAGCCATGTAGGCTACACTCCTGTTGTAAAGAAAAACAATGTGCTTAATATTAGGAACGTTGAGAAATAAATATAGTAATTCTAGCCTACAGAAAGCTGATGGGATCATCCTCTTTTTAATAGAGGCCATCAAGCATAGCCTATAGAAATGCTGCGCAACATCAGCTCATGGGCTCTCATTAAGTGTTTGATTAGATTTTCGACACATTTGCATTGATGTCAGAGTGATTAGAGGGACAATAGGGTGCTGAGTACTAGGCAGTTAGCAAGTTTGTTAGGCTACTAATGACCATCAGCAGCATCAGAGCTTGGAGAAGCCTAGTTACTGTGACTAAAAGGTCATGTGGAATTTGACTGCGGTCATGATTCGTGACCACCAGTGTGGCAGTAATACGGTCACAGTAACAGCCCTATGTAACACTTCATGTTGAAAATACATTACCTGGCATGTAACCTATCCGTTCAAAGTGGACATCCATAGTGACATGTCCTGAGGTGAGACAACCCATTGACTTTTACTTCACACCATGCTGAGCAGATTGGAATGCAGGATGCGTAAGGAAAACAAATCAGGACACCTACATCCATCCATCCATCCATCGACTTTCACACATAAAGTGATGAATAACAAAATGACTAGATTAGTAGCCTACCGTTGATACACCATTATAAACTGGGTGGTTTGAGCCCTGAATGCTGATTGGCTGACAGCTTTGGTATATCAGACCGCATACCACGGGTATGACAAAACATATCCTGCTCTAATTACGTTTAATAGCAATAAGGCACCTCAGGGGTTTGTGGTATATGGCCAGTACGCCATGGCTAAGGGCATTATCCAGGCACTCCGAGGTGCGTCGTGCTTGAGAACAGCCTTTAGCCGTGGTATATTGGCCATTTACCACACCCCCTCATGCCTTATTGCTTAAGTAGACCATGGTTAAAGTCAGCCTTTGAGACAAAGGTGATATCCTTCTCTAAGTCGTGTGTTGTTTTTTCCCCCCACCTACTTTGAGGATTTTCATTCATCATTAACTTCTTCAGTTTGAAATATCTGTTTCGTGATGAGTAAATATTGTCATCATTGTCAACACTCCAATTGACATTTGCGTCCCCTTTGGCTTTAACGAAAAGGCTTTCCACCGTGCTTTCCTTTATTAACTCCAAAGTCATTCTGCCAGATATACAGTCGCCTTGTATTATGTTTATTAATTACATTGTAACTCATTTGCGTTTTCTACTGCTTTTCCTGCTTTTAACCGTGTAGTGCTACTGGTAATGATGTGTGAGACAGGACACACACTGGGAATTTTTCAATGTGGACCATGGTACACCATTGCCTCCCAGTGCACTGACGACTGTACTGTTACCCAGTGTAGCCTACTGTGAATCGGAGATTATCCCTATTTAATACAGACTGGAATATGTATGTATGGGGCAGCCACTGGTCTAGTTTAGGGCTATAACCACTTACCCTATGACTGTTCCATAGCTCCTGGTAAAGGCCTATGGTATACCTTGGACTATGCATACACACACACACACACACACACACACACACACACACACACACACACACACACACACACACACACACACACACACACACACACACACACACAGAAAATACTTCTTCCACTGCCATACAATCGCTTTCATGTAAGTATTTGTTCATGAATGTTATTCATTTGTATGATTTACATGGATTCTCATAGTTTCAGTAGAAACAATCCCAATGAATAAACAATAACGTAACATCATGATTCTGAATAGTGGATTCATTCATTAATGGTAGCGTCTTAAATTACCTCTCAGGTCACTCTATGCAGCATGTAGGCTTACTCCTGGATAGATTGTATCCCTGCTTTAAGGTGTCTTGGTCAAGTCCAGTCTTTATTAAGATTAATGAACAGCTTGACATTTTTTAGTCCTCTGTCTGATCGATAAGTTTATTACTCATGAGGGCCAATGGGGACCAAGCCGGCTGAACACATATTGTGGCCACGGGGCGCTTGTTAAGTGTCCAAGTGGTAATCAATGCAGAGAAATTAGCTATTGATCTCTTATAGTTTTGTAATGCGTTATTGGTTTGCTCTTTCTGAAAATTCCAATATTCTTTGGGTGAGTGTGATGGCAATATTGCCATACAGGGAAGTAGAGGTGTGTGTGTGTGTGTGTGTGTGTGTGTGTGTGTGTGTGTGTGTGTGTGTGTGTAGGTGTGTGTGTGTGGGTGTGTGTGTGTGTGTGTGTGTGTGTGTGTGTGTGTGTGTGTGTGTGTGTGTGTGTGTGTGTGTGTGTGTGTGTGTGTGAGCTGAGCAGTCAGGGTCACCCTCTAATTAGTACAGAGGGCAGATTCAAAATAAACATGTTTTGAGGAATATCGGTGATCCGCATAACATCCACAGTTCATTAGAAACCGGGGTGGAACTTGGGGATAATTATTGGCTTGTTGATTCATTTCATATGAGCTATATTCTCACTGTGAAACCAACACACGCAGTGTGTAACAGCATAATAACAACTATTTCACAGTGAATAAGTTGTTGCACAAAAAGCTGCTTTAAATAATCACAACAATAACTCTGCAGTAAACCCTGCAGTAACAAAAGCCCAGAAAGGCTACCTCACCATATAGTGAACATTAACACCAGCCTTTGGGATAGACGCAACCACACTACCCCAATCCGATTCTGCATTAATCTCTCCCCATATATTTGCCACATAGCTGGTTATATAGTCTCTCCATAAATCGATAATAAGATGATAGTAGGAGCTGTATTGTTAGATTTCATTGCAGCCTTTGATGTTATTGATCATAAATTGTTATAAAAAAAAAAAAACTTGCCATGGCTTTACATCACCTGCCATCAGATCGTTGGAGAGTTATTTATCCAATAGAACCCAGAGAGTGTTCTTCAATGGAAGCTTCTCTAACATCAAACATGTACAGTGTGGTGTCCCTCAGGGCAGTTTTACTTAGGTTGTTAATTTAAAAAATGATTTGCCACTGGTCTTACACAAAGCTAGAATTACTATGTATGATATGATATGATGATTTCACATTCTGTGTCAGTACTCAAAGCCAGCGAGCTCACTGAAATTCTAAATAAGGAGTTACAGTCAGTATCAGAAAGGGTGATTAATAGTCCTAAATATATCTAAAACTAAAAGCATTGTATTTGGTTCAAAACATTCGCTAAGACTTAAACCTCAACTGGAGTTGTACTTAAAGGTTGTGACCATTGAGCAAGTTGAGGAATCTAAACTCCTAGGTATACCATTCGATGGTCAATTATCAGTGGTGTAAAGTACTTAAGTAAAAATTCTTTAAAGTACTACTTAAGTAGTTTTTTCCTTAATATAAGGAATTCAAAATGCTTTATACTTTTACTTTTGATACTTAGGTGTACTTTAGCAATTACATTTACTTTTGATACTTAAGTATATTTAGAACCAAATACTTTTAGACTTTTACGGAAGTAGTATTTTACTGGGTGACTTTCCCTTTTACTTGAATAACTTTCTGTTAAGGTATCTATACTTTTACTCAAGTATGACAATTGGGTATTTTTTCCACCACTGTCAATTATCATGATCAAGTCATATTGACACAGTTGTTGTGAAGATGGGGAGGGGTATTTCTGTTATAAAAATATGTTATGCGTTTTTGACACAAATCAACTGTACTAGTTCAGGCTCTAGTCCCGTCTTGATTACTGTTCGGTAATATGGTCAAGTGCAGAAGAGAAAGACCTAGCAGAGCGGCACGCTTCGCCCTTTACTGCAAACACAGAACTAACATCAACAACATGCAGGCCAGTTCTTCCTGGTTGAGGGTTTTTATGATACATATTTCTGTGATGAAAATTCCAGATTGTCTGCATAATCAAATAACATATAGCTCAGACACCCATACTGTACATACCCCAAGAGACATGCCACCAGGGGTCTCTTCACAGTCCCCAAGTCCAAAATAAATTCACAGCAATGCACAATATTATACAGAGCCATGTTAGCATGGAACTCCCATCTCCAATCACTCAAGCAAACAGCAAAATTACCTTCAAAAATGGGATGAAACAACATATGATGGCATAATAGGGACTGTGAAATGACACAAAATTGTATTGTTTGTATATCATTTTATTTGCCATTTGTGTGACTGTTCTTGTCTCTCAGTGTATCAGTGTTTTGTTACCTGTCGTGTTTTCTGCTTTCGTGTGGAACCCAGGAAGAATAGCTGCTGCTTCGGCAAAAGCTAATGGGGGATCCAAATAAACCAAGAAACCTGGAAGATACCAAAGACAGGCAAGTCACATGGTTAGGCCTACATTTTTATAGATGAATATTTTTACAGCATGAATTTAAACCTCTTTCCATTTTGAATATACATTTTAGATGATTAATTCAATATAGAAATGCTGACCTTATTACTTGTCACTGGGACTATCATTTTTAACGGTAGAATAGAGTAGGCACTAGCACAGTGAGTGAGAATCTCTCCTGGTCTCTACCTCAAAACCAATGGGACGAGAAGGTCAGAGGGGAAGGACCTCTGGCTTTCTCATCCAATGGGTTTTGAGAAGCAGATGAGAAGAGAGGATGCGAGGAGTATGCAACTGAGATCTTCCCTATACAGGAGCTCAGTAATGTGTGCGCATGCCCTCTGGAACACACTCATACGTAGGCCAGGTGGTGTATGTGCAACAACCTGAATTGCGATTGGTTCTCGTGCGCGAGGTTGACAACACTTGCAAAAACATTAGCTATGCAAACCTTCTCAGGTCCGTTGTAACCAAGGTTGTTATAGTTTTTTAAATGTAATATTCGTATTTAGATTTTTATTTGAAATGAAGTTTCAGTTACTTTTCAGACTTGATTTACTCGTTTTTATTTAGTTTCAGTTTGATCCCACATTTTATTTTCGTTATTATATTATTTAAATTAGTGTTAGGGACAGAAAATAGCCTATGTGTGGGAGGCCAGGCGCCATTATGTGTTGTAGGACTATATCTGTTTTGGGGGGGGGATGCCACTTCTTGCCACTGGGGGGCAGTAATACATAAGGTGATGTGCCAGGGACCATAGACTCTCTGTATTCATTTGTTTTATTTTACCTTTATTTAACTAGGCAAGTCAGTTAAGAAAATAAATCTTACTTTCAATGATCTGTGTCATGGTGGTGTCCATGAGAGCACGGGCAGCAACATTGAGGACACCTCCATCTTGAAAGTCAATTTTCTTCTTCATGAGTAAAATTCATTGGCTGAAGCTTCCTGATGACCCGGCTGTCACAACTAGGTCATCAGGAGGGATCAGCCAATGAAGTCAGAAGTCCTGCCCAGTTGACTAAATCAAAATGGTGAAAGTCCTCAATGGCGCTGCCCATGCTAACACAGGCTTCTGGCCACAGGACTCCATACAACTCCTAGGCCAGTACATAGGTTTGGTTAGGTTTCAATTATAAATCCTAAGTGCCTAGACTGGTGCAAGAAATATGGTGGAAGGAAACTCTTGCCCATTGTTTACACCAGTCTAATGCTTTTTTAACTAGCTGTAAGAATAATCAAGTGCCTTTAACTTCATCTGACAGAAAGAGAAAGGAAAAAACAACAAATGAAGTCATGGTATATTTGCCATTTTTTATGCAATATTAAACATCTATCACTGACTAAACCCTTCAAATTAGGTTGATAAAAACAGCTGCAACCACAGCAAAAACATTACCAATACAACACCTCTTCACAAATCTATCAGCCAACTGGCCAGCTTTTGTGTGTGTGTGTGTGTGTGTGTGGTGTGTGTGTGTGTGTGTGGTGGTGTGGTGTGTGTGTGTGTGTGTGTGTGTGTGTGTGTGTGTGTGTGTGTGTGTGGTGTTGTGTGTGTGTGTGGTGTGTGGTGTGTGTGTGTGTGTGTGTGGTGTGTGTGTGTGTGTGTGTGTGTGCGCGTATGTGTGACTCTGCGTTCCAAAAAGGTGGTCATTCGGTTTTTCAAGCCTGATGACAGTTGTCCACAGACAGAATATTCTCTCCATGAACAGATGCAGGGGCAGAAACTAGACCCAGTGCCAAAGGGCACAGCTTTGGATAAATAGCCATCCTTACCTGACAGCACTGGAGAGGTGACTCTGTAAACATGCCTCCCCCACAATCTTCGATGCGAGGAAGCTATATTTCTGAACCACTGTGGTCGAGATACTTGCTGGATTCATCATGCTGGCATCTTCCTGGGGTTCTGCTGCTACACGGCTGTACTCTCTGATTTGTTGAAGCACAAATGACTATGGTTCCCTTATCAGTGGTTCCATCTCTGTTAAGCGAAGTGGCAGAGACACACTTGGGTCCATCAGGAAAGCTGCTGCAGGGGTTGGATCAAATTTGGCTGCCAGAGGATTCAGCATGCAAAGGAGGACCTGTGCCAACTGTTTTGCAACATTAGTTGACTTCAAGTGTGGCTTAAGGTTGAGAAGGTACGGCACCACATCAGACAGCGACTGTTGGTCGGCGTAGATTGCAAACGCCTCCAGCAACTTCACAAGACGCTCTTGCTTGGCCCAGTCACTGGTCAGCAAGTTGGTCGGTGTGGATTGCGAACGGCTCCAGCAACTTCACAAGCTGTTCTAGCCTGGCTCAGTCACGCTCTGTGTTCGCCCCTCAGATTTCTTCCCTGTTAGCTAGTGATAGCTAACCATAGTGATGCACAAGCCAGGTCTATATGAAACACGGGGATCCACTGGCAGCATTTACTCATCAGATCCAGAAGCTCGAAAACCCCAGAGAAAAAAAAGTTTTTAAAACCCCATTTGATTCTTGCCCAAAGTGTAGAAGAAAAACTAAAACCAAACATAATTTGATAATTTTCGTTTAGATGTTTATTTCAGTATTTTTAAATACTTTAATTTTTAGTATTTTTTAAAATACATATTTTGCTTTTCCAAATATTATAATTGTTTTTGTTTCAGTTTTTGTCTACTATAATAACATTGCGTTTAACTGATGTTTTTTTGGATTACGATAAGGTAAGTCACGAGTCAGTCAATGGAATGTGTGGTAGTTAGACTAAATGTGAAATGTGTAGTCAGTGGAGGACTGTATGCTTCCCAGCCTTTCAAAACTCCCACAATCCTCAAACTCGTAATTTGTCAAATATACCACAAAAAGACAGATGTATTATAAATGGTGTCTAGAGACAAACAGTGCATGTTTGAAGATGTGTTTTCTTGTCATGAACATTTCCAAGAGTCAAACCAGGCTTTTCTGCTGTATGTCTGTGTCTCCAGGCCCTAGGGTTGTGTAGCTGCTGTACTGGGGCTATGTGGACCTGGGCCAGATGAGACAGGACAGAGAGGGGGTCATCCGCCCCCAGAGGAAGCCCACATGGAAGGATACCGAAGCCCCTGGGTCCATTTGGTTCCTGTGGATCCAGTCACTCCTGTCCTGAAGATCAAATGCATATTTGCAGCCAGGATTATCATACACATCCACCTTCCTTGCTGGACACATTCACCCTGGCTTTACAATGTTTAGTGGAGAATCAACCAGGAAGTGATGTGATCAAAGGACGTGTAACCTAGCCAGCCCATAAGATCCATTAGGAGATTTATGACCTTGTCTGGTGGCACAGTGCTGGTGATATATAGGGTTCAAACACAGATAAAGTCCAGATCGGAGGAGAGAAGTGTCTCTTGTACTGCCCAGGAGGTGATACTGCCCTACTTATTTGCCAATTTGATAGAAACCCTGGCAAGAGGAAGAGAAGAGTGATCTCCAGTGCATTAGCTGTCTGCAGTCATAAATCAGCAGCTCAGATAAGTCTTATAGATAACCCTAACGCAGGGATTCTACCCAGCCGTCATTACTGGGAAAAGGTGAGAATTTTGATGGATTAAAATGGCACCGGCCGACTCGGGCTAAATCATGTTAAGTGATGTGACATTGCAGTTTCACATGTCATATTTCTCTCAAGACAATGATTATGGAAGGCGTTGTCACGGCACGATATCTGACAACGGGAGACATCTGGGGGGTTAAGAAGAGATTTATGGGAAGGTTTTAGTGGTCTGAAGGAGAAGAGGCAGTAAAAAGTTGTATTTTTTTGTGCATTGTCATTTTCCGAGGAACTACATTTTACGCCAGCATTGTTGGGAATCGGAAACATTTACATGTCCTGACAAATTGCCGGCTGTAAAAGTACATACACGCACTCAAATATTTACTCACGGCAAATTTACGTGACACACACTATCAACCTGAGCCCTTACTGGGCAGGCCTTCGTAGATTCATGTTGAACGCTTTGGTGTGGTCTTAATGGTTTTATACTGGGGGCCTCGAGTGGCTCATAGAGGGTTTATTTTAAGCACGTTGTCTCCATTCACAGGCTGTATGCACCAATCATCCCCGGACCACACAGGATTTATGCTTCAGCAGTGCAGCACTGAAGATATGTTCACGCATTTTTTTGTACACACACACACACAGACGCAGGCAGTCTTGTACAATTAACCCTGTAGGGACACACAATTCAGTCCCATTCAAATCCTATTTTCCCTAACCCCTAACCCGTACCCTTACCCGACCCCTAACCCGTACCCTTACCCTACCCCTTACCCTACCCCTAACCCTAACCTTAACCATAACCTTCACCCTAACCTTAACCCAAAAACCTAACCTTAACCCTAAACCTAAACCTAAACCTAACCCTACCTCCTAACCCTAACCCTAAAACTAACCCTATCTCCTAACCCTAATTCTAACCCTAAAACACTTTCTAACCTTAACCTTAACCCTAAACCTCCTAGAAATAGCACTTGACCTTGTGGGGACCAACAAAATGTCCCCGGTTGGTCAAATGTTTGTTTGACCTCTGGTCCCCACAAGTATAGTTAAATGCACACGCACACGCACACACACACACGCACACACACACACACACACACACACACGCACAAACACACACACTCTCTGTCTGTGTCCAGATCATGGTTACCAGAACTGGCCTATATATGCCTTAGGCAATGTCATTATGGTACAGTAGTCTCACACCTAGCTTACATTGCATGTCCGGTCTTGTTCTTGTCTGTGTTGTGAGCTGTTTATTTTTGAACTGCTTGTTTGATCACGTACTCAGAGGCTATTTGGAGCACATAACAAGTGCATTTTATTCACTATTTTGGACTAGTTTAGTTTAGCACTGCAATTAATGCACACTGCTACAATGTCCCACATTGTTTGGTGTTAGGAAAGAACATGTATTTAAAAAAAAAAAAAAATTACATTATGGGTTTGTGAAATGTAATTTAAAGGCACTGATGTGAGGAGAGTGATACAAAGAAGGATAACAATTTTTGTAGATGGGAATAAAAATGTACTGATAATCTGCATTGCACAGAGTGCGTGTGTATCTATCTACAATAAAATCCAGATTTATCTGTGAAAAAAGCCTATTGATCAGTGTGCCCACTGGGTGGCACTATTAGACTGGCAATAACAGCATGTTGTAGTGAAGCAGGGAGGGAGGCAGGTAGTAGGACAGTGGAGGCCCACACTTACCACGCCGACAAAGCTATAATTTACTAATAGAGAGGGAGCAGCCATTGCTGTTATCTTTTAATAGATTTGTACGGGGGAAAGCAGGTGCCTGTTGTTAATGTGTCCAATTGCCCAAGTTGCCTACGGAATTTGGCGCATCCATCAATGCCAGCCGTGGTGACACCCTGTCGTTCTCCTTCACGCAGAGGGCCAGCCCGGCTGGGCTGTAACAGATGAGGCTTCTCTCTCCTCCAGACTCCACAACAGCACAGACGCCACCACCGCCATACGCTCAAACCACCACCACCACCACCACCACCACCTCCACCACTCCACGCTTTAGAGGACAAACTCAACTCTCAATTATATCCCTGGTAAAAATGAAGATAACGAGATCATGTTCAGCCACAACAGTGAACATTTCTAATAGTAATGATTATAACAGTAATGCTAGTGATGATGATAGTATTTGTGTTGTCACCGTATGATTTCAAGAAGTATGAATGGCCAACTACTGATAGTCGTTTTTACCAGAATGAGCCAGACAAGGACTGGATGTGAAATGAGTATAACTACGTGTGTCCAACTATGGTTTGATGATCCTTTGGTTACAACTGACTACATACATGATTCTACATGATCACAAACTCTAGTTATATCTTCTAAAACACCCCTTCCCCAAGCCCCACAGGATTGAGTGTGAGAAAGAGCAGCCTTGATATAACAGTACACCCAGGAGCCCTGACTCCTTGACGCCCCACTGCCCCCTGAGCTTGACAAAGGGGGCACCACGTTGCCCACAGGAAGACCCTGCTCGCTGGACACCAGCCGCTGTAGCTGTGGCTCTTTTCAGGGGGTTGCATCACTGTGCTAATACCTTGTTAGAGACATTTGGGTTGCCAGGTGTCCGGGAGGTCAGTGTCAGTACTGCTTTGGTGCAAGCCCCTTGATGTGTCGGCTGAAGCCAGGCCCGTGCGCAACCTCCACCATCTGACGCCGCGGGAGGCCCCCTCTCTGTCTCGCCCTAGGCCCGCTCTCTCCCAGGGTGCAGCCGGCGTAGCAAATGGGACGTCATACGTTCTTGGTCACAAACGATTACTGGGATCCGGCCCGTTCTTATCGATAAGGTAATGAGACAAATAACAAGGAGATGTCGTTCTCTATCGTTCGTTTCGTTTTTCTGTGGTTCTCATTGGTTCTCCCTCCTCCCTTTGTTTTTCCCTTTGAGTCTGGGATGTGAACTCTGTTAGGGCCCTGGTGTCAGGTGGTCAATAGCAGATGAGGAGTGTGGCCTTCTCCTAACATAAAGCAGAGCGTTTGCTCCACAGCACGCAGGTAATTGTAACCATCGTGTTGCTTTCCTCCGTTTCTCAAACTTCTTTTGCTCTTCATGCCATTGGTGTGGTAAGCACTGCACGGCTCGCCTCCCCCGAATGCCTCGACCATGAGAGTGGATGTTTACCCAGAAAGCCCATTGTGTTTTTAGTGATGCATTCATGTTATACACCCCGTTTGTAATGAAATACAGACGTGTTGTTTCGAAAGCGTAGATACCACGCACAACACACGCATGCTCTAACTGTTGCTGTCTTCTACCACCCGTTCGCAATGCTCCAAAAGCAATAGGAGTCAGACAAAAATATGGGCTTCCACATACTTATGTCAGTTCACAAAATGTTCCCCATTAAAATGAATCACAACAGGCATAGTTTAGCCCATATCTCCAGTCCTGAAATCCAATACCTTTCAGAAAAAAATTATTATAAAAAACATAACAGGAACGGACATTTGACCTGCAGTCTCGATCCTTATTGGTATTCAGGGCACAGTATGAAGGCTGCTGTATCAAAGGCAAAGCGAGAGAGAGACATGGGGAGAGAAAGCTACCTGTGTGCCAAGTCCTGAAGGGACAGGCTGAATCACCAATAAGTGCATTAACATCAGCCCCAGGTCAATGTAGGACAAGGGCTCCCTGGCCTGGTGCATGTGGTCTGGAGGACTGCGAAGTTGGACAAAGTTGTAATCTCTAACCTGGAGCCTCAAAATAAACCACTGCCCCCATACTCACTCTCTCTCTCTCTCTCTCTCTCTCTCTCTCTCTCTCTCTCTCTCTCTCTCTCTCTCTCTCTCTCTCTCTCCACCATGGTGTCTAACGTAAGTCTCTCTCTCTCTCTCTCTCCCACCTGTCTCTTATACACATCTAGATGTGTATAAGAGACAGCTCCCTCTCTCCACCACCCTCTCTCTCTCTCCACCATCATCTCTGCATCCTATAGTCTTATTGAATGTTTGTCAAATTGTCCAATGAATACAACACATCTTTGGAAAGTACTGGCCATCCCTGTATGACAACTTCAATATGTCTGCTCTGAGTCCAGCGCAGAGACGAGCTGTGGTAATAATTTGCCGTTTAGCCGTGTTGATGTTTTTCTAGTATTTCCCAGTCGGGAGAGGTAAAAGAGGGGGAAAAAAATAGGGAGGAGGAAAAGAGGCCCTCTCTTTCCCCTTGATCTCAGGGCTAATTTGGTCGAGCAGGTTGAGCGCTCAATTTTGCACTCAGTTGCTTTTTAAGGATAATCGCGGGACAGGAGTGTTTATGTTGCGGTAATATGGACTTAACTCTCCCAGCGCTCGGTGCATTTGAAATACGTGCCTCCCCCTATTGCTCCTCTCTCTCCCTCCACGGATATAAAAAAAGAAAGAAAGACAAACCTAATGTAGAACAAAAGACGGAGGAAAGTCTAGCCAATTAACTGCTAATGAGACAAGCTTGTGAGGATATCCAAATCCTCAACGTGCTAACGTTTACGACCGCTCCCCCTACCATCCCGCCCTTGTGTATTATGGCCTCCTATGAGGCAGCAAGGGCACTGGCGGGGCCTTCTCTGTGATTACTCACACATGGCCATGGGAGCAGGAGTGGAAGGAACGCCTTACTTATGGTTTATGTAAAAACACGGGACTGACATGCGGCCAGGGCTCCCCTCCATTTTTCTATTCCCCCTTCAAACCTTCCCTGAAGACCCGTTCCCGTAGAAAGGATCCAAAAGGAAACTCACTGGCTCACCATCCGCTCTCAATTTTCCCTAATGCAGTAAGGAGGTAGGGGGAAAGAGACATTTAATAACAGAAAAATAATATGCGGAGAGTAAAACCAGCCTTCCCAGTTGCCTTCGACATGCTTTCATCGGGGAGTGTTAGAAGTGGAAATAAAATATGTTTTTGTAATATGGATCTCTGGACAGCCTTGAGTGATCTGCTACTCTTTTCCAGTCTCATTTTCTGTGTGGGTAGGGAGGAAAGTGTGTGGACTCTCAGAGGGAGAATCCAGGACATAGCTGACCTCTAAGTGTGGCAGTAAACAGCGAGATAAAGCGAACAGCGCTCGGCCAGCGCCCGACCAGGCAACATCATTGCGTAATGTTTGGACGTAAAGTATGGAAATGGAGCGGTAGGATGCTCATGTCCCAAAGACAATTCTGATTACACATTTCATTACTAGTTATTTCTGGGCAATGTGTTCATAGAGCTGGTCCTGTACTTGATGATAACGTCAACTCATATAATGTTCAGCAAATGTCAATGATTGATGTGCCCTCTTCAAGATCACTTTCATTGTAATATTTTTGCTTAGAAAAACATACCCCCCCCCCCCAATTTTTTTTTTAGAATGAAATGGAAAGAATTTAGAAGATCATCTATAGAGAGAACTATCCTGTGGCTTTATATATCCTCTAAATGATTGCTTATCTGTTGGGAGGGAGTTGGGGGGGGGGGGGGGGGGGGGTGGGGGTGCATGTGTGCATCGTTTAACTAACGCTACTGGATCCTTGGCTGGTTGGTAATAATAGTTTCCGTTGCAACATTTTCTCCAGTGGATTTCCTATTTATTAATTTTCTGTCTGAACACGGTTCATAACTGAATAATTGAATAAATAATGAAAACGTTATTATAACTTTTGGCAGCTGGGTCATTCAACGTTCTGCTTTCCCTCCGCTTGTTTCCAATCATTAGCTTTTCCAAGGAGTTGTCCTCTCAATATGTTCTCAGCACAAAAATGAATTATCACAATCGAGGAAGGGGAGCCCTAAAGAAAAGAAAGAATGCCCTGTATAATTACAACACTCTGTAGGAAAAACCACACACAGCATAACAGTTTCCATGAACACAGCGGAATCCGCCGCTTGGCGCACAATCTCACCTCTGTTCTCTCCTTGTTGGTTGCTTATCACGCTCCAGAAGTGGTTGGAAGTATTGATCTTCTGGCAAACAAGTGGAGTCCAAGTAAGGCCTTTGGTGTAAACCATGGGTGTGGTGTAATCAATGTCCTGTAATACAGTAAACGTGAAATGGAACAATGTCGGCCTTGGAAGCAATCTGTTGACAAGTCAGTTGTTCTCTTTCTGTCCAGCAGCGCTACCTCCTTTAAGTATCTGGCCTATGCCCTATCTAGGCAGTTAAATGTTGCTTTGGCTGGGAGAGAGGCTGGCGATAAAGTACCTCTCATTTAATATGGGTCTTAAAAGAGGGCAAGCACCCTGGAGCCTCAAAATAACCACTGGCCCCATCCCTCTGGCAGTACTGCTTCCTCTCTCTCTCTCGCCTCTCTCCTCCTCTCTCTTCTCTCTCTTCCGCTATCCTCTCCACTCTCCTCCTCTCTCTTCTCGTCTCTTCTCTTCTCTCTCCTCTGTTCGTCATCTTCTCGGTCTTCTCTCTCGTCTTCTCTTTCTCTCTCCTCTCTCTCTCTCTCTCTCTCGCTCTCGTCTCTATCTCTTCTCTCGTCTCTCTCTCTCTTCTTCTCTCTTCTCTCTCATCCTTTCCTCTCCTCTCTCGTCTCTTTCCCTACATTAGAGTCACTGCAAACTCTTTCAAACGGCTCCTTCCTTCACTCTGCGTTTTACTGTTAATTAGTTTGCTTTGTAAGGTTAGACGTGCGGACGGAGCAACTTTGGGAGTGTTTGGCTGCCATCTGTGTGCATATGGCTCTAACTATGTACAGATGGTCTATGCTCAGAGACAGGTTGCTTCTTGGGGGAAAAACCCCCCCACCAGAGACGGTTTTGGTTATTTTAACAAGATTTATGGCCGTTCTCACAGGTAACCATTTGAGCCGTAATGATGATTGTTAGTCAACCGTCACAAATGGATGATTGAGAGCAAACTAAAAGGAGGGTAAAGTAAGCGTGCATTTCCCTCTTTTACATATTCAATGACAAATCCATCGCCATGTGGGCATGTTTGTCAAAGGAGAAAATTGAATTGTACAATTGTACCATTTTCTACCCTGGCACACATATTGAACCAATTGCAGCTGCTTGAGAAAACCTTCCTTAATTTGGTTCGAATGCAATTAGCCACTCAGTGAACCAGGTAACTGAAGAAAAAGGTCAAGATTGGCAAATAATTGTTTGACAAGTCACAATGTGAAAAGCATAATCATATAAGACACCATTATTACTGTGACACGGTGATTTATGTTTTGTCCCCCTGCACAAAAAGTGTTGTTTGTGGAGCTGCAACAGAAACAACAGATTGTAAAACTATGGAATAGTTAACAGAAGTACAGTAGTCTATGAAATACTGTAAAATATAGTGGCACGTACTGTTTGTTTTTTGTCCTGTTTTTTTTTCTTCTAACGGTGACACAGGGACGACCTGCCATGTGGGATACTAATTCATGCAGACTTTTATCTCTCAGCGTACCTGCAAGGTTCGTCTTGCTGGTAGGAAACCTGGCAGTTGCAGATCAGTGGCTAATGCTTTTCTACTGGGAATTGGGATTGACCCTCATACAATTAAATATGGGTTGGCCAAAATGTTGTTGGCCTCTTGCCACATACTTTCTTTGGGTTTAGCAATGAGAGAAAGGTTAGGAGTCTCTGGAACGCCACTTCCTCCTCTATTAATAAATCTGCTCTCTGAACTAGCCAATGGAATAAGCACGTTTTCTTTCTTCTCCAAACTGTCTGACGTATAACCTACATTAGACCAATTCACCAGTTTGGACCATTCCATGGACTTTTATCATAGCCTAATCTATTCTAAGTCTGTTGGACCAATGTCTCAAACTTGGCCTTCTTTAGCCAATACAGAAAGACCAGGAGAAACTCCAAACGCATAGGCATTGGCTTAATCTCCCACGGGCCACAATACCTTCCCCTTAACGCCTCGCAGTCGTGTGATTCGCTAAAATGAAATGATCACAAGTACTTTAGTCAGTAAGGTCACTCCCCATAGAATTCTATGGTCACTCCCACTAAGGCCAACGGTGAATCGTTGATGTACCAGGCTTATATGCGCTGTGCGCAATAGCCTGGGCTTGAGGTTAATGGTAGCCTACTGAACTGATTACCTCCCCCAAGATGAGAGGCCCAATCATGACAAGACGCTTCAGCTGTTGGCAGGGTGAAACACACAAGGCTTATGTCTACTATCCCATAGGTTGAATAATTGCATTCACATGTCAGCCCATTAACATGTTCAGAGTCTCCTAATTGAACCAGTTAAAGCTAGACTTTCTTATACTTTTTTGGGAGTTAAGTGTGTTTTCACTATTTTGGTGGAAGATGAAACGGAGCAATATTTACCTCTGCTCAATTAGAAGCCCTCTTACACGAGGCAGAAGTAGTTCTTATGGAAGAGAGAAACAAAACTTCCTCTCCTACACTCATCCCGAGTGCGCATGAAAGAGAGTGAGTGCCGAGTGCGACGAGAGAGAAAGAGGTAGCATTTTGACAGCAGCATCACAGTTTTGCCTAACTTCGTTGAATAAAGGTGTATTATAACAATTATAATTTGCTGTGCCAACACCTTTTTCATGATGAAATGCAAGTGTGGGGGGTTGGGTGGCGGGCTGGGTTGAAAGTGGTGCTGCGGCTTGCAGTGTCAGCGATTATGGAGTCAGTTTTGAGAATGAATGTGTCATTTCATTAGATTTGTAACCGCATTATTCATTGTCATATATTAGCGGAGGTAGCAGGGCTGCTAGACTGCATGGTAGCAACCAGGGATGTTCATTTTAGCACAGCATTGTCATGATCAAAATGCAGTAGGTTACAATGAAAAAATATTTTATATTTCTGCTGAAATAATGGCATTTAGCAGTGATGAACTTTATCCATCTTCTAATTGGGATATGGTATTTAACACTCTTTCCGATAAAGCGAATGTAAAACTACATCTCTTGCAGTTGTGTAATAGTGTGACTATTTTCATACAGTAATTTAGCCCCAAAAATACTCAATGTTGGAGTAATGTTCTGTTGATCGCAGCAACCCACTCTCACGTTTGTCATTTTTCTTTTCAACCAAAATCTCCTGATCAGTGAAGTGACTCTTCTACGAAAACCTGAGAATGAAGCCAAAAGACCAGGGAAAAGATAGCTTTTGTTCAATTCGTTTTTTTCCCCCGAGGTTCTATTAGGAAATGGATCCCAGGTGTTCGATAAGCCTATAGTGGACATGACAGCCGTGCAATCAAGTGTATAAATTTAATTGCAGGCTCATTTTGTGCCGTTTATTAGCCATTTAAGGGCACATCGCTCCACTTGAACCCTGTTATTGCGAGGGAGAACAGCTGTTTGGCTCATTTTTAACTATTTGTTTCATTGCATAGTTTTACAAAAGTACATTTTAATGGCTGTAGTTAATACATGCTAACCACCTCTTGCAGGGAGGAGGAATTGTATATTTGACTATGCTATTTACAAGAAAAAAATGTTATTTTCTGTTTTTTGGCATGTTTTGATTCTCTTATGGCACATTTTCTCTGAGAATGTAATTTAATACAACCCGCACCTACAATATTAGATGAGGTGTGTAGTGTACAACCAGGACCAATACTACACTGCTAAACACACAGGCCAATAAAATAGGCTCAAACAGTATCTGTCTGATATTTTCCATATATATAAAGTTCCCATAAGCCATACCATTTGTAACAGGAGATGTGATCTGGCTTTGTCCTCTGGCACTGATGAATACTGACAGCTATGGAAGGACATGTACTGAACACATATTGGCATTTTCCATGACAATAAGTAAAATCATGTTTGTACGAAAGACTGTAAGTTCATTATTGCTAATTAGCGGTAGTAGTAGTAATAGTAGTAGTAGTAGTAGTAATGATTGTGATGATGATAATACTGTATATGATAGAGAAGTATTTCCTTATACAGATGAAACACAATATCAAATCAAATGTTATTTGTCACATGCGCCGAATACAACAGGTGTAGACCTTACAGTGAAATGCTTTCTTACAAGCCCTTAACCAACAATGCTTTTAAGACGTTTTAAGAAAAAAAATGTGTAGTAAAAAAACGATAAGTAACAATTTTTTAAAATAAAAGTAACAAATATTTAAACAGCAGCTGTAAAATAACAATAGCGAGGCTTTATACAAGGGGTCAATGCGCAAGGGCACCGGTTAGTCGAGGTAATTGAGGTAATATGTACATGTAGGTAGAGTTAAAGTGACTATGCAAAGATAATAAACAGAGAGTAGCAGCAGCGTAAAAGAGGCATCTGAGTAGCCCTTTGATTAGCTGTTCAGGAGTCTCATGGCCTTTTGGACCTAGACTTGGCGCTCCGGTACCACTTGCCGTGTGGTAGCAGAGAGAACAGTCCATGACTAGGGTGGCTGGAGTCTGACAATTTTTAGGGCCTTCCTCTGACACCGCCTGGTATCGATGTCCTGGATGGCAGGAAGCTTGGCCACAGTGATGTACTGGGCCGTACGCACTACTCTCTGTATTGCCTTGCGGTCGGAGGCCGAGCAGTTGCCATAACAGGCAGTGATGCAACCAGTCAGGATGCTCTCGTTGGTGCAGCTGTAGAATCTTTTGACGAACTGCGAACCCATGCCAAATCTTTTCAGTCTCCTGAGGGGGAATAGGATTTGTCGTGCCCTCTTCATGACTTACTATGTTTTCATGACTTAGTATGACATAGTATGTTTGGACCATGATAGTGTGTTGGTGATGTGGGCACCATGGAACTTGAAGCTCTCAACCTGCTCCACTGCAGCCCCGATGAGATTAGGGGCTTGGTCTTCCTTTTCCTGTAGTCAACAATCATCTCCTTTGTCTTGATCACGTTGCGGTAGATGTTGTTATCCTGGCACCACAAGGTGTTGGTGATCAGGCCTACCACTGTTGTGTCATCGGCAAACTTGATGATGGTGTTGGAGTCATGCCTGGCCATGCAGTCATGAGTGAACAGGGAGTACAGGAGTGGACTGAGCACGCACCCCTGAGGGGCCCCCATGTTGAGGATCAGCGTGGCGGATGTGTTGTTACCTACCCTTACCACCTGGGGTCGGCCCGTCAGGAAGTCCAGGATCCAGTTGTAGAGGGAGGTGTTTAATCCCAGAGTCCTTAGCTTAGTGATGACCTTTGAGGGCACTGTGGTGTTTAACGCAGAGCTGTAGTCAAAGAACAGCATTCTCACGTAGGTGTTCCTTTTGTCCAGGTGGGAAAGGGCAGTGTAGAGTGCAATAGATATTGCATCGTCTGTGGATCTGTTGGGGCGGTATGCAAATTGGAGTGGGTCTAGGGTTTATTTCCCACAGATTGATTTCCAAGCCACATTTCATACTTGGACAATAAAAAGCCATGATATGTTAGTGGTGAAAGAGCTGTGTGTTATGGGGTCCATCTTGGTCCCTGCCAATGCCACACCCACTGTATGAGGCCTGTGGACCTGCTGGCTTTTGTTGAAAACTCCCTCTCACGGCACCCCATTAATAAAAACCCAGAGAAGGCAGTGTTAATTGTTACCATGCACTAGGGCTCTGGCATTCCTATAAATCAACTAGCTAATTGCAACAAATTGTGGGCTGACATTAAGCTATGATTCTGAACGGGCAAATATTCATCAACATTGCAACTAGCCCATAAAACACTGAGCCGGCCATTTCCCAGGCCTCACATATATCTCCCATCTTACGCCCCATTATTTATGGATCTTGCTTGTCTTCAGCATTTTAAGTGCTTCGAGTGAGTGAATGAGATGCCAGGGTGTTTATTTATTTCCTGAGTTTAGCCCTGGCGCTGGCAATGTGACCAGTCACAGGCCTTGTCCTCCTTGTTACCCTGCGAGGGCAGTGTGCTGTAGTCGTTGCCCTATCGATTTCCCTTTCTGACTCGCCCTCAGGCATTGTTGCTATGCAAGCACGCAGGAACCACTAGCTACACCATGTGCACTTCTACTCTGTCCAATCATAGGTTGACAATGGCTTCACATTGGTTCACAACAATGGCAAAGGATTCAATGGTATTTAATATGGAATTGAAATAAACAAAGTTTTGCTTTTAGTTCTGAATGCCCATTAACCAACAGGCAATACAGTAGCCACAGCTGAGTTGTCGTCAAACAGTTCTATGTTGGATCACTTCACCTTTGATTTGATTCGATTTTTTCATATAGACTAGTAGTAACTTAGGCAGTTACCCTTCCATTCATTGGCAGGAGCCGTAACTGTCCAGTCAGTGTGGATGATCTATTCCGGTCAAATGCGTTAATACGAGCGGCTAATGTTGTCATTGTCCCGCCCGCTCAGTTTGGCAGCTTGAGGAACACATATGTGTTGTAACAGCGGGTTAGTAGAGTCTCCCTCAGGTGTGCACCAGGAGCTAAAGATGTCTCGGCAAAGGTCAGCTACTGATTTGTTATGTGAGCGTTCACGGGGAATGTTGATGTGCATTGATCAATCCGACATCCCAACATGCACATAAATCAGTGGTGTGTATTAGGAGAGCCCCCCCCCCCCCTACACATTGTCTCTCCTCTGTTTTGATCCCCTCTTCTCCTCCTCCTCAACTGTTGAGATCCTAGCCAGCTGATAGATCACAATAGCTGGCAAAGCCGTTTGATGTAGGAAAGGGAAAAGGGGGGGAGAAAAAAATCCCTTTTGACCCTCTTTAGCGTTAATGGCTTATTACCATGTTCTCTGATTCAGCTGGTTGTGTTCAAGGATCTTCTGGGCGGTGGGAAAAGGTCAGCTGCTTTTAGTTGTGCTCCGCTAGAATAGTAATACTGTCCTTATTTAAATGATCTGATCCAGCTCTTATTAAATTGCTGGCCTGGCGCTCTAATTTAATAGTGTTGCAGCCCAGGCGAGGGCCACAGCTGCAGTCAGCAGTGAATTAGGTGCTTCGGAGGCAAAGTTCAAGCAGGAGCCCCTGTTTTTGGGGATGCATCTTTCCCACCAAATTAGCAGTCGGTGGCAGTGCGCAATTAATTTTGCGCCAACCAGGAGAAGCTTGTCATTTAATGAGGTGCTTCTTTCCCCCTTACCCATACCTCTCTCTCACTACCTCCATTATTCCCTGCCTCCTTTACTTTCCCATCCCCTCTCCTCCTGCCTATCTCTCACTACCGCCCTTATTCCAGTTCCTTTCCCTCTCCTCTTGCCTGTCCCCCCCCACCACCACCTTCCACTCCACTTTACACAAACAGAGGGAATTGATCCATTAAGTGCGGGGCTATTAATGTTGTTTAATGTATGTCTGCTGGTTAAATGGAGGCACTCTCCGAGTTGTAGCGGAACTCCAGTGTTTGAGAGCCCCCGGTGGGTTGGCCAGTGTGAGTAGAGATGAGCCCAGTTCTATGATTTCACCCAATCAATACACACAGCTCTTTTACATGGCTGACTTAGAGAAAGACGTTTGGCAGACAGTCGGGTTATGTGTGTGTGTGTGTGTGTGTGTGTGTGTGTGTGTGTGTGTGTGTGTGTGTGTGTGTGTGTGTGTGTGTGTGTGTGTGTGTGTGTGTGTGTGTGTGTGTCTGTTGTGTGGTGTGTGTGTTGTGTGTGTGTGTGGTGTGTGTGTGGTGTGTGGTTGTGTGTGTGTGTGTGGTTGGTGTGTTGTGTGTGTGTGCACGTGATCGGCAGACGTTAAATGTGTGCTATAATGTATGTCTGTTTTTATAGGTCTAAAATAAAAAGGCAATAAACAGGTAAAGGACCCATGTTGGAAATACATTGTGGAAGGTCTCTGAGCAAAAATATACCATATATTATTTATCTCCCATACAGTGTTGAGTTACTTTTGTTACAGCTTTCACTGTGTTTTTATTGAAATTTCAACGCTTTAATAGGTGGTTTGAAAACCTTCGATAGCCTGTCAGTTGTTCTGATTGGCTGGTCTCTGCTCAACTGGACAACTGTCATTACCTCCAACCCCCCCCCCCCGCCCCCCCCCCCCCCCCCCCCCCCCCCCCCCCCCCCCCCCCCCCCCTCTTTGCTGTAATAGCAATCCAATATAGATCCCTACACACTGATCCAAGGTCAGATTCTCCCTTTACCTCTCAATTGTGACAGGTAGGTAATTGGGAAGGGTGAGCTGATCTCAGATCAGTGCTGGAGCCCATCTTTAGTCTCTACCCTGTTCCCTCCCTGTGCCCTGGGCCTATTGACAGGTAATGGGGCCTGGTCATGTGGTCCAGTGGGCCATAAATAAGAGCAGGGGCTCTCTATCAGTGCTGACAGAGTACAGGGTCCTTTTGCCTGGCCCTCCGCCCGCTCATTCCCCCCCCACCCCCCCTCCTAATAGACTGCACTGACACCAGTCAGCATTGTTGTTCTCAGATTTATGTGACCTTGATTCAGTCTGCGCAGTGATTTGTTTATTGGCACTTATTTTGATGCATCTGGAAGTGAGTGTTAAAAGCCAGGCGACAGACAGGGAGGGAGAGGAAGAGAAAGAGGGGGAAAGAGAGAGAGAGGGGGAGAGAGAGAGAGATGGGGGAGAGAGAGAGCGAGGGAGAGATGGATAGATGGGGAGAGAGACCTCTGGGTACAGATTACACACTACATCATTCACAAAGCTTTGTTACTGATGCGTTTTTTCCCCCTTCTTTAAATTGGCTTGCGCGGACCCCCCCCCCTGCGCCTTGACAAACACATCGCAAATACACACAGACAACATATTGTATTGTGTCCTGTGCAGTAGGAGTCTGAGGGGCCTTCGGAGACACTGCTGTGTAAGGATAGGAGGCATGGTGAGGTGGTGTATTGATGGAGCTGTGTGTCTGTTATGCTGATATACAGTGTGGGGATCAATAGAGAGAACCACTTTTCTTCTGGCTGTTGGCGAAATAGTGGCATTGACGACTGCTTGACGTAGAGGCATGAGGGACTCCAGAAGGATTAGTAATACGGGGGAATGTAAAACACATGTACCATGTGAACTTGTAATATGACTTGTAACATGCAAGGACTGAAGGGGGGGAAGAGTTTGGCTGACACACTGGATATAACGAGCCATGAGTTTGAGCAATGATGGGGAAGGGTTTGGCTGCGGCGCAGGCAGGCAGGATGACACAGGGCCAGAGCCTGAGGCGGCCAGAGAGGCTGGAGAGCCCAGCTGTCACCTCACTCATCCCCCTTCTCTGGGGGCAACTGTCAATCACCAGCCCCTCATATCGCTCACTCATTGATGCTAATTGCTATTGTCAACCCCAGAGACCCAGAGGATGCTAATGCTAGCTCCAGTGCCCTTTTTGTCGGGAGAATTTGTGTGCCTCCAAACACGAGATGAAAAACAGTCATCCTGAGGATGGAATCAAAGGTGATTATGGTAGTGCATTAATGAGGCATTACCGATATGAAAGGCATGATCACAAAAGTCCCTAAATGGCCATGTTCAAGCCCTCCGTGCAAAGTCACTAAGAAGGGAATGGAATGCATGTGTGTTGAGGGGAAGAGTGGAATCACACGCGGAGCAATAGACCTAATGAGATGGATGTTCTTCAAAAGACGGGTAACTGGGTTATTAATTGCCTGCCGTCCCGTCCCACAGATAATGATGGGATGTATCCCCGTGAATTTGCACAGAATAGATTTACTTTGGACAGATTATTTATTGTGCTCCCTGTCGTCGGTCGGGTGGTGTGTTTGGAATAGTGAATGGGGCTGTGGGGACGGGGGGTAAATAGCCCTCAAGTGGGATACTGTGAGCTCCTGTTCAGTTTATCAATTACAGAATGCAAGCAACACTGAGGAAACAAACAGCACGGCAGTTCTTGTTTTCATTTGGAGTTAGTTGAGGTCGTAACTTTTCTGACCATGTCCGTATAACTTGCTGCATAACAAACAATGCCCACAGGTCTGTAGTTTTGTGTTCCTCGAGACATGCGTCTAGGCAATTACTGATCAAATAATCCATCAGGATGTCACTCCTGGTATACGTCCTGCTATTACACAGCGCGTCAGCTGCCTTTCAGCAACACGTCAAATTGAACAGAATTGCGACGGTAAAGACGAGCATTCTCTCCGCACGTAAAGCCTGCTGGCTGAAATAATCAGACGCCATGCGCGGTAGAAAGAGACGCCCAACAGCACACGATGGCCGGTGATGGATATGCAGTCCAGTCTGCACACTCCAGCCTGCCCGTGTTCTCTTCCTTCATTTGTAGAAGTACGGAGGGACAGCATTATCATAAGATAACAGTGTGCACCCTCCTTCTTCATCGCCACTCACAGCCCATAAATCAGGCCACTGGTGTCATGGCGGCTGGAGGCGTGGTAGCCGTGGCGACGCGGAGGATCCCGGCGTGGGTGTGAAATCACTTGACCCCCGGCATTAACCTTTCTGGAGTGAATGGCCGCTCTTCTCTCGGCGGCCGGGAACAAAAGAGGCCTGGTATTGATTAAACTCCACCGCTCGCACTTGATATTAAACACTGGCTTAGGCGCCTGTGTTCCCTACCACCACCCCCCCCCCCCTCTCTTTCTCTCTCTTTCAGTCACTCTCTCTTTCTCTCAAAACACACACACTCGGACACCCCCCTGACCAGGCTGGAGCGTAGTGCAGAGGTAGCGAGGGTCACAGGGAGAGACCCTGAGAGGGTAAAGGTTCAGGTCCCTGGCGGTGTCAGTGTTTTGTCATCTGGAGCGGTGTTTACCTTCTCTCTCCTCCATGTTCTCCTCCCTCCATCTCCTCTCCCTCCTACCGATCGATACGCGCGGCCTGCCCGTGATGCTCTATGAGGGTGTGAGTGTGTCTGAGGCCACGGGCGCTGACCCAGCTAAAGGCTAGGGAGGTGTAGTCTCTTCCCCTGTATCCCCCATCCCGTTATCAAGTCTATACTGTTGCCTTGGCTTAACATCAAGTTGCTCTTCTAAAACCTCTCTTGGGTATTCTACACATTTAGAAATCAAGGACTTGGACCACGTGTCAACGTTAGTGAAAGCATTACAGCCAATTGTGTTTTTTTTTTTAAAGAGATTGACACTCATAACAAGGATTTGGTTAGGGAGAGCAGTAGCCTGTACTCTCTGCTAAAGGACTAAAATATGACCAAAGTTCTTGAAATGAGCACACTGTGTGCTAGCATGGAGTACGGTTTTGGATAGCTTTTTTAGGGAGTACTCCTCATCTAGTGTTTTAGTGTTTTTAAAATTGAGCACCGTTGAAACACTTTTCATTTGAAGTGTCCAATTAATAACACCCCAAAAAATGGTAAGAGAATAAAATGAGGTGGCCTACTTCTAAGGACCATACACAAGCTCCCATTTTGAATTCAATTACACGGGAATTGTTATGCCATATTACTGTAAAATATATTCTAGGAATTACAGAACAAAACTGTCTAACCTCCTCATTAGAATATTTATACCTTTAATAAATGTATGTGACATTTAATTAGCTCTAGCAAACTGCAAACAAACAACACTCAAATGTTTTTTGGATCATGAAATTATTATATAATATGACTTAATGCATTTTTATGAGAAAATTCATTAATTACGTTTTTCTAAAATGCATTTCATCACTCCTATTGTGACTATTGTGACAAAAATGTGATTGCAAATAACCACAAAAAACAAGCATGATTTACCGTCTACTAGAAAGCTCTTGTTAAGGTGTCATGACACACGCTGTGAATCATTTGTTGCCCTTTTAAATCTCCAACATACTCACTTTCACCAGCAATCCACTGGCTGAAGCAAAGTTATGCATTTTAAATATGTTAAGTACAATCCATTCATTTCTTAATTTCTCTATAAGCCAACTCCATTGCTCTTACAGGTAGTACAGCTAAAAGCTGCCCTTTTGTAATGCATGGAGCAGTGTATGGGTGTTTGAAGGTGGATGTACCTGTTTTTATCTGTACACCTGACCTCTGTCACATGACTGTTGCGTTAGGCTACACAGGGAACACCAGCGTTGGCTTCGAGGAAGGGGCCATCTTGCTTAGGCCTAATTGTCATTCCTTCAAGAGGGAAGGAGAGGGGGGGGGCTGTCCTTGTCACGTCTCGGCAGCCCAGTAAATAGAGCGTGCGATTGTACCCCCCTTTCTGACAGACGAATAGCCCTTCCGTCCGTTGCTCCTTCCCTCCCTCACCTCATCGTCCTCCCCCTCAATTCCATTCCAGCTTTCTTTGCCTCCCTTATTTATCTCTTCTCTGTCATGTTCTTCACACGAGTAGAAAATAATAAATTACTGCGCCCAGTGATGATTTATGATATTACTGACATAATTAATGATGCACATCAATTTCCCGGCTTAATTGAAGGGGGCTGCAGAGCTATCCTGGCACTATGAAAGGCTACAGCCCAGAGAATATAAAAGCACGTCCCCCAGGTTCCTCCTTCCCTCTCTTTCTCCTTCTCTCCCTTTCTCCTTCTCTCTCCTTTCTTACATGATGCTGGACTGACGTTGTGTGCGTGTGTGTGGCTCGCTCAGTAAGATCCATAATCCCTGTCATTGGGCTGTAAATCACACTAAAGAGTCGGACACTTGTTTTGTCATGTAAATATGCATGCATACATATTTTTTTGTCTGGGCATCCATGTGTGCAGGCCTGCTACATAATGTGCCTGTGAGTGTGTGTAGGTAGGTATACAGCGATATATGATTCATGAAGATGTGTGTGAGGCATATGTAATTCCTGCTCTAGCCCCAAGACTATAGATAACAAAGTAAAACATTAATATTTGATTGGAGGGAGAAGGTATAGGGTCTATGCTATGCACTGCATTTTAAACAGTCAACTCATTAAGCTGTGTACGCCTGGGTTAAAAAGTATTTTTTTTAAATCCCATCAGAAGGGATGTTATCAGGAATACTTCTAGAAAAAAGGATACGATTTTGTACTACTATTTTGAAGAATAATTTGTAATACTATGCACATTCACAATCCACACTTTGTGAATTGTCATATGTGATACATACAATGTTTTGACAAAATACTTTTCCCCCCTTCAGAAATGCAAAGTAATATATCATTTATGATATAAGCCTATATTGAGAGGCAGTGCATAACCGACCAAATTATCATATCTCTAGTTAAAGGTCTGTTTTACTCTAGACTCGATAAAGACAAAATATATTATTCATGAAATACAGTATATGGCTTCATGTAGTACCTACAGTATATTACCATCGTTATCAAAATTATAAGTGAAGGTAATTTACAAAAAGTTTTTTCCCCTGTCTAGACAGTGATTTTTTCCCCCTGGCTAGGCGATGATCTAGGAGTTTATTAGAAAATCTGCAAATCTCAACATTTATCAATCAGCTCCAAAAAACATATTTGTGGACCTTCAATCTTACCTGGGCAGATACACTTTGTTACACACCAGACACAATAGTTAAAAAAATTAAATAAGACTCAAATGGGTCAAATACATAGTGTGTGTGTGTGTGTGTGTGTGTGTGTGTGTGTGTGTGTGTGTGTGTTGTGTGGTGTGTGTGTGTGTGTGTGTGTGTGTGTGTGTGTGTGTGTTGTGGTGTGTGTGTGTGTGTGTGTGTGTGTGTGGTGTGTGTGTGGTGTGCGTGCTGTGTCTGTGATTCGTGCATGTGCCGCGCGCGTGCGTGGCGTGCGTGTGCGTGCGTGTGTGTGTGTGAAAGATGGAGAAAGAGTAAAGGAGAGAATGAAAGAGAGAGAGAGCTCCGACCTCAAGCGCCACAGACTCCATTTGAGCGTTTCACGCTGGCTTCACACAGCTTCCCATTTGACGTGTGATCAGGTAGTTCAGACCGACTGACTGTGTCAACACACAGAATGTGGAGGGGGTGGACTGGATTAGTCTCCATAGCAACGGCAAAGTATCCCTGTTTGTAGACAGACACATTCTGCTACATGTGAAAGTGATTGACAGGCCCATTCCTGTGCAGCTGACCCATTGAAATGAGCGAGTAAGCGTTATTATATGCAGCTGCATTGAGGGGGTCTCCATACTTTTAAAGTGCTCTTGTAAGTGCTTCTCTGGCATTTGCATAAGAAACATGGAATGCTTTTTAGAGAGGTGGGGGTTGTTACGTGGTGCCTTCATATCTTTAGCTTGATGGCTTCTTTGTGATCAAGGGGAGGGGAGGTTGCCAGAGGACAGAAGAACTTAATTTCCAAAGCCCTAAAGATGAGAAAGGAGTGGGGGTATAAGTTCACCATGCAGTCTCATGCAGGCAGGCATTAGTACACTGTGTGTGTGGGTATGTGTGTGTGTGTTTATTTTCTGCAAGTAAAGAAGGAGAGACATTTAAAAATGGAGGAAAAGTGTACGGTTTGGCTCTATGGGACAATGGACCCAGTTAATCTTATATCAGTAATAGTTAAGGTACAGTTTACTTCTGACAAGTGCACGTTGGATAAGTGAAAATGTTGGTTAAATATACCCTTTTTTAGTGGGGTTGGTAGGGATTTAAATAAAGGGCTTCCCTAACTCTGGGCAAGGTAGACTGAGCTTATTCCCAGGACGACAATAGTTCCACGGCTAATGAGAGTTTAGTAGGCTAGAGTTTTCATCAGGCCCCTCTTTCAGACACACGCATGTCACACTGCAATGGGTGATTTAACCATCGAAGGGCTGTGACACTGATGGGTTTGTGTGTGTGTGTGTGTGTGTGTGTGTGTGTGTGTGTGTGTGTGTGTGTGTGTGTGTGTGTGTGTGTTGTGTGTGTGTGTGTGTGCTGGTGTGTGGTGGTGTGTGTGTGTGTGTGTGTGTGTGTGTGTGTGTGTTGTGTTGCTGTGTGCGTGTGCGTGCGTGCGCGCGTGCGTGCGTGCGTGCGTGCGTGCGTGGCGTGCGTGCGTGCGTGCGTGCGTGCGTGTGTTGTGTGTGCATGTGTCCATTATCTCACTAATCATTGACACCTCTCACAATAAGTTTACATTATATTTGTTCATAAATACTATACTGTACTCTTACAATACTGCACACTGCACAATGCAACAGTTTAGCTGTGAGCACATGTTTTAGTAAAATCACAACATGCAATATTATAAAATTTTCCTTATTATGACACATAATTCATGTAGCAATTGATCATTTGGAAGAACACAATAGCTCATTATAGTACCCTTCTGTACCTAATTCTACCCATTTGCTTTGATCAGTTTTGTGGTTATTTCTCGTTCAATAGTTAACGCCGTAAGCACTAGGGGGCAGCAATGTTACACAGAATGATTCCTGCCTTCTGAGGCAGTCATCATTGGAAGGAGAAAAATGTGGTGATCCATTTTTTGTTGGCAGCCCTTGTTTAAAAATTAGTATTAAGTAACAATAATACAATTCCATCTAACGCCTTGAAAATATGTCTTTCTCCGTATTACCCGTAGCAATATATATATCTCATTTTTTTTGTTGCAAAAACAATCAAGGCCTTATCAAATAAACAATTTCCTAGTGTGATAAATTGAGGAATGAAGAGGAGCCGTGTTCACTGTAAGCAAGGCGTGCTATTGAAAATGCCAGCCGGTAAACGTTTCTCTTGTTTTAGGTTTACACTAAGCGACAACATTCTGCTGGTAAATGTTGCTAAATAGCAGTCTATTCCATTTGTAAAGGACAACTTTACCTGATAGGTAAGTTTTATGTTATTGGTCCTATAAAATATTTAAATTGGAGACAATAATCATGAGTTGTTTTAAAAAAATATTGTGTTTTGAATAATCTGTAGGCTAGTTTAGCCACTCTCTTTTCTATGTATTACTCACACAAAGTAGCCTACCTACGTAGGAAATAGATCATCCCATGTTCACCTGCTTCATCTGATTTTTCTTTGTCTTCCACAAAAGGCTATTTTATTAATTGCTTGCATATGCAGGAAGTCTAATTCTCAGTGTACATTTATCATATTAAGAGACAGTTAAAATACAGTTGCCAACGCTTACTATTTAAGATTATTGTAAAGTTGCTGGGAGGGGGGGTCAAGTTCAAATTGAAACTCAGATTACATTTAACAAGTTTAACACTTTATTAATAACAGACATACTATTAATGTAAATTAGTATTTCATTATTTGTAAAAATGCACACGCTTTTGTAAGCATTTATAAGCATTACAATTTGAGCTTTTATAACTTTATAGACATTTATGATGGCTTATTCATGAAAGTTATTATAAAGTGCACCGTGTTTGTAGGCTAATACATATTATATTGTTATTCAAAGTTATACTAAATTAATGAAGGTGAAGATTAGTTTACGTTGCACATGAAACCACATTACATTTATCCTAATGCAGTTTAGATTCTTTCTTTGCAGAAAAAAAGGCGTCTTTTCCCCTGCAGACAAAAACGTCTGTGTTTGTATAAATAATTATCAACAGTGCAATATAAAGATATAGACTATATTACATTGAATAGCATGCAAAGTTATTATTTTGACTCATTACCAGCAGTTCAAGGACATGCGCTTAATTTATTTATTCACATTAATTGCAATACTAGTCCAAAGTTAGCCTATAACTCAGTTTTATGGCATTGAGTAGAGCCCCTACTTTCAATTGACCCGAGTTACTGTTTAAATGTTGGTTTTGAATTCATTTAGTGTTTTCTACTCATTCTTTGTTTTCCTAAATCGGAAGCAGACTGGATAAAGGTTGTATAGGATTGTGTAGCATAACAAAGCAGTTCTTTAGCGTGAGGAAAAAATAAATGTGTGGCCAAAGACAGAGCAGTGTCTGCTCATGTCTTTATCTCAACACACATCCCAATGGAAAGCCTCATGTCAGTGTCCTGTCGTTACCAAGGCGTTGTCAAGCCAACGTCATCTAAAGGCGACACGCGTCATCTGTCTTTGACTAGGCAAGTTCCCCCCTTTTCTCTTTTTTAATTCCCTACCACACATACATACATACATGCACGCACGCACACGGCCACGCACGCACGCGCGCGCGCGCGGCGCAGACACACACACACACACACACACACACACACACACACACACACACACACACACACACACACACACACACACACACACACACACACACACAACACAGCCACAACACACACACACACACACACACCACACACACCACACACACACACACACACACACACACACACACACCCACACACACACCTCCTGAGTAATTGTTGTGTTCTGGGTCTGGTCAGCATGTTGTCACCTGTATCCCATTAAGAACATTCTCGCCTCAGCACTCGTACCAACACCTCTCAACCCCATCAGCCTCCCTAATACTGCCCCACATCAGACATACACCCCTTCTGGGCCTTTTGCTCAAATTTCTCCACCCTTACCCCACCCTGAGCTGTCTTTTCATTGGCTTATACAATTTGGTCACTAACAATGGTAGTAAAGGAGAGCAAAGGAGTGGGGAGCTGGCTCTTATTATGTGGTAAAGATGGCGGAATATTATAGAGTGGCTCGTGGGGGTTTTTGTCGCAGTTAGAGCCTGGGGTGAAGGGGGGCAGACCACACCCACACCGGTTGTGGTCTAAGCCTGGTTGGCTTTACGGAGAAGAAGAGGCTGGGATCCATGCTGCGTCCCAGGCCCCCAGGTATAGGGACTCACGGGATGGGTGGGCCCTGGTTTTAACCTGTGGCTAGGCCCTAGGATGGCTTTGTATATAGGCCCCTGCATTGTGCTGCCACCGTTTAAGTATCCACAGTGGATACTGTACAGGAGAGATCTGAAGGAGGTTTGTACAGAAGAAATACAGGATCCTAAGAACGTAGGCTATCTTGCAATTTGACCAAATGAAGTGAAGAAATGTTTCAAGAGCACTTTGGATTCAGAATTTCTCGTGTATTAATTGCTGTACATTGTAAATGAAATACATTATACACCGTGTGAGTTGAGGACTCTTTGAAGTGCTATAGTTCATTCGTTGACTACTGTCCGTACAGTAAGCAGGATTCTCTCTTCTACTTACTTTTTTTCAGTCCTTTAAGGATCTTATGTAAATTTCTACCGGAAACGAAAACATTACATACTGTAAGGCATGCAGGGTGAATGGCAATACTGGCGCATCATCTACGACAATCTCTGCTCCTCTCTCCTCGTCTCTCTCTCTATCTCTTCTCCGCTCTCTCTCTCTCCTTCTGTCCTCTTCGTCTCCTCCCTCTGGCCTCTCTCTGCTCTCTTCTGCTCTCTCGTTCTGGCCTCCTCTCCTTCTCATGCCTCTCTCTTCTCCTCTGCCCTTTCTGCTCTCTCTCTCTCTGCCTCTGCTCTCTCTCTCGGCTCTCGCACTCTCGGTCTCATCTGCTTGCCTCTCTCTCTCTCACTCCTCTCGCCTTCTATCTCTCTATCTCGGCTCTTCTCTCCTCTGCCCTCTCTTTCTCTCTATGCGTGTTAGAGAGCGTGAGCGTGCATTGTTCGAGCTGTCCCCCATGCAATGTGGCTGTGACATCCGGCACTGTGGACCTGGCGAGCTCCGCTTTTAGAAACGACGGCGACTCAAATCATCTAGCATGGCGTAACCTTAACGCCATTCCCTTTGTCCACAACCTCCCGCAAGATCGATTTGTCGTCACCCCAGCACGGTCTGGACCGGCGCGAACAATTCCCCTGGCCGGAGTAGGAAGGGAAATAACATTTCACTGATTAAAGATATTGTGGTGCCTGCTCTTCCACATGCTGTCAGCAGACTGGTAGCAGGGCTCTCTTTCCTCCCGCTCTCTCTCCCTCCCCTCCTCCCTCGCTATCTGCTCTCTCGACCTCCTATGCTCATCCCTCTTTCTTTCTCTCCGGTTGGAACCACTTCCGGTTGATTTTGATAATTTTTGTATTATGCCGCCCTGTCTGTTGATACGTCTTTTTATCACCACTATTAAAAACTATGCCCATGTTGAATATTGTGTCGCGCAAATATTTTCTTATTCGTGAATATTTTCGCAAGACATCTCAGTGACTTATCACAGGTCTTACATTGGGCCAAAACAAATACATTTTCATAAGTGTGGTCAACCCTGCTAAGCGAGTGATCATTTTAAATTCCCCTGCATAGGAACAAGCTGCTTCGGCCAACGTAAAATATCAGGGCTGATGCCCTTACTCTTCATCTCACTATACTGTCCACCCTACCTGATAACAGTAGACTGGTGAAGTCATTTCCGCCCGTAAACTCTGGACTTTCAACCTGTCAGCACAAACAGAAAGTTTCATTTTTTCTATTGACAGTGTTTGTGACATCTCTGTCTGTCTGGTGAGGTGCTTCTCAAAAGTGTTGTCAGAACGGGGAGATGAGAGAGAGAGGAGAGAGAGAGAAGAGAGAGAGAGAGAGAGAGAGGAGAAGAGAGAGAGAGAGAGAGAGAGAAGAGAGAGAGAGAGAGAGAGAGAGAGGAGAGAGAGAGAGAAGAGAGAGAGAGAGAGAGAGAGAGAGAGAGAGAGAGAGAGAGAGGAGAAGAGAGAGAGAGAGAGAGAGAGGAGAGAGAGAGAGAGCTGAGCAGAGAGAGAGAGAGAGAGAGAGGAGAGATGAGAGAGGAGAGGAGAGAGGAGAGAGGAGAGAGAGAGAGAGAGACGCAGAGGAGAGAGAGAGAGAGAGAGAGAGAGGAGAGATGGAGAGACGAGAGAGAGAGAGAGAGAGAGAGAGAGAGAGAAGAGATGAGGAGAGAAGAGAGGAGAGAGAGAGAGAGAGAGATGAGGAGAGAGAGAAAAAGAGAGAGCGAGAGAGAGAGAGAGAGAGGAATAAAGAGAGAGCTCTCATTGGTGTGCAGAGCATGTCTTATTGGCTGTGGGCTTGACCTTGGGCTACTTGCCGTATCCTCCTGTGCTTGCGTCTCAGCCAGCTGTAAAATGAGATGGAGGGCGGCGCGCCCACAGTAAATCAGAAATAGCCGGGGGATGTTGCACCCGTCGAGCTAGCCCAGCGCTGGATGTGTTTAAGAGTCCCTCTCTGCAGTAAAAGGGCCCCGCGTCCCTCCCGCCAGGGCCTGTTAGAGCTGACGGGAAGAAGGGGAGAGAGGAGCAGCCCTGCGTGGGCGAGATGGCCCACTCCCTAACCCCAGTCTCAAATTAGCCCTCTCAGATCAGACCTGACATCACAAATGACCCCCCTCCCCCAACTCTCTCTCTCTCTCTCTTTTATAATCCCTCTCTCCCGTCTCCACTTTTCTCCCTCCCCTCCTCTTCTCTGAATCGTTTGAGACGGAGGGCTTTTAAATGATGAGCCTCTCTCCATGAATAGAAAAACCTGATTCGTGTACAAATGAGGACATTGATTGTCTCCCCTGTAGTCTTGTTTTGAAGATCTTCCCTCCACTAGGGGGTAATGTGACCGAAACAGTAGTTTATGTTAAACTAAATAGAACGAAAACCCCAGATTATAACCACTGTAACTATGCAATTGAGTTGGAGCAGCAAGAGGAACTGCCCCTCCCTCCCTTCAGGTTATGCTCAAACCCTACACCCCAACCCGAGCACTCCGTTCTGCCACCTATTATTTTTGGGCTCTTTCTTAAATAAATAAATGGCGCTAAAATGCCTTGTACATTACGAGTACAATAGTGTACAATATGTCAAGCCTTTTCATTACTCTACCTTCAACATAACCAGGAGTCAAACCATATTTTCTTCTATTTTAAATGCCTTGCCCATTTCCATTCCAGAAGTCACCTCCAAGCCCTAATTAACAGGAAACGCCATCAAATCAAACTTCTCCTGTCCCAATGGTCTACTGTCGTCTGGCAACTGGCACAGACAGGCTCCCTACTCAACTCACCCCTGGCATCTCATTTGCTAGAGTGCCACTGTGTGCGAGAGTGTGGCAGAGTTCAGTGGGTATGAAAATTAAATGGTGCCACTGTCATGGAGGTTAGCCGAGTGCTGTAGAAAATCGTAGCCCCCATGGGCATACGCTCGTGTGGTGTTGTGTGGTGGTGTGTGTTGGACCTGTTGAATGTCCGGCAGTGTGTGTGTTGTGGCATGTTGGTGTGGGTGGTCATTTTGCTTTGGTGGTGTGTGTTGTGGTGTAGGTTGTTGGTGGGCTATGTTGTGGGCGTCGTGCTTGCTGCTGCTCAGCGTGCGTGCTGCAGTGCTGGTGCGTGCGTGCCTGATCCGTCGGCCGTTCGCGTGCGTCTTGTCATCGCCGTGCACGCGTCGCACAACGTGTTCTGCTGCGCGTGAGAACGATCCATGTTCACCCAGAGAAGTCTTTGCAGTATGGAGAGCAGTAGAGTGACACAGTGTTTGACACCAATCTTGCAGACAGGCCCTAAATAGGGAATAGAGAGGGCAACACTGGGGGTAGGAGGAGTATGGCGTGGAGGGTTGATGAAGGGTTGACAAAGGTAATGTGGTGGTACAAAGAAAAGACACTGTGATCTGCTTTGTTTACTCATTTCATAGGTGCGTGTTTATGTGTGCGTGCACCGTACCTTTAAAGGGGCAATCAGCAGTTGCTCCATCCATTTTATGAACTGATAAATTATTGATGTGTACCCATTGATTCTTGCAGAATATAACTTCTAAATGCCTCATGAGCTCATTTTGACTGTCCTACCACATCAGAACCAAAAATATAATAAGAATTCAGCATTTAATGTAGGCCTGTTTAAAAAAGTCAACATCCAAGTTCCCTAAGCAAATATATTAGGCGATGTCTCACTTAGCACTAACACACAGCGGAGGGATGGCATGAATGCCTATTAATCAAGCAACACGAGACTGGTGCAACTCCTTGTTTGAGCAGCCCTGAGAAAAAAGACGTCCCTAGCCTTTGCTTCTGTGTTGTCATGCAACACACATCTCAACATGAGAAAGACAGCTTTTGCATAGCAAGGGCATCCAAGCTAGTCAGGGAGACCCAAGGCTCATGTCCCTTTCCACTGTCCCTGATCCTTTTACTCAATGCTTCAATTTACGGTTCCTAAATAACTTTGCCAAAATCCCTAGGTTTTCCCAGAAATCCTAGTTGGAAGATTCCAACCTGAATTTCTGGAAAACCTAGCGATTTTTGCAAAAGTAACAGGAGTGTCACCTCCGTATGTCTTTGAGATTCACTAATGATCCTTCGTTACTTCCTATCTAATGCTGTAGGAGTACAGTAATCAAGGACTTTCCACTGGGCCCGTTGGCGTAGTTGAGTGTGAATGCATGTAAACGCCGATTATGTATTTTGGACCTTTTGAGGGAAAATGCATACAAAAATACACTATGTGATGATACTGTTGTTCATCTGAAGTGCTTTTACTGATTGGAATGATTTGAAAACGATGCTTCGGTTCGTTCGACAGCTTCTATTCAATTTGTCTGAAATCAAACAATAAATTAGACAGACCAATGTGTGTTTTTTTTTGTTGATTGATTGATTGATTGATTGCTTTCAGCAACTCATGTGCATGCACGTTGAATAACGGTGGCGGCAATGTAGCGACGGCAGCCAGTCAGAAGTGTTGGAAGCATGGCTTATTGGGGGCGTGGCTTTGAGTTTGTTCTTTTTGCCCACCCGTGAGAGTGAATTCATTCCAGTTAATGTGGTCTATTCTATTCCTTATTCAAATTTAAACTTGTACACTGCCAGCTGCTGAAATGATACTGTCATAAGTGCATGTGATATTAAAGAGCCTGATATGATAGTGTAGCTACTAAAGGAACTAACTTAATTTCTTGATTTACAAGGAATTGATTTAATAGCTCATAAACCAATTGAATACGTTTGGATCTGTAATTCAAAATTAAGAACTGAACTTGGAACAAGATATTTTTTTTTTGAATTACATGAAATATTAGTTTGCAGTGTTATTTATTAGGTTTAAACAAAGGGGAAAAGTAAGTTGAGTGTTGATAGAAATAGGTTGTAACTTGAAATATAGGTTTGGTAATAATCAAATAACAGTTGGAATTGAATCATATATTTGGTTTGAACAAATGTAGTATATTTCATGTAATTTTTAGGGGGTTGATCCAGAGAGTATTTTTTTTTTTTTTTTACAGTGTATAGGGAACGTTACTTTAATCATCACTGAATGGACCAAGGATTTTCCACTGAGTCCATCCAATAACACAAGACAGAGAGGCAGGTGTCTTTTCACTTTTCCCCCTGCCTCCGCCCCACTCCTTAGCCGCTCTGCAGACAGACAAATATACCAAGCCTGAGAGGACTAGACACAGCTGTGAAGCCAATTCCAGGGGCCCAATGGAAGAAAGGCTAGTAGACGAGCACTTGACCTCCCATTAATTGTCTCCCATGCATAACTACTTGTTAATTACTTCTGGTGCCGAAATGGCTTCATGAGCTACTTTGTTAATGGTCATTTGCTACTGGAAATTAATGTCCTCAATGGGTCTCAGATATGCATGCCTACCAGGCTCTTATAAGCCAAGGATATACCTCACTCTGATACAAATGTTGCATTTGCGAACTTAAACACACTCTTACCTTTGAAGTATTAATGTACGTGTGTTGGCTGTGATCATTTACTATTTGCGGTTTGAATAAAAACGTAATTTACTATTTGCGGTTTGAATGAGGTTAGAATGCGAACATCCTCCATAGCTTCATTTTTTGTTTTACAGGTTGGTGTTTTACAAATCTATCTCTTCTCTATCTTAGTATACACTACCGGTCAAAAGTTTTAGAACACCTACTCATTCAACGTTTTTTTTTTTTTTTTTTTTTTACTATTTTCTACATTGTAGAATAATAGTGAAGACATCAAAACAATTGAAATAACACATATGGAATCATGTAGTAACCAAAAAAGGGTTAAACAAATCAAAATCTATATTATATTTCAGATTCTTCAAATAGCCACCCTTTGCCTTGATGATAGCTTTTCACACTCTTGCATTCTCTCAACCAGCTTCACCTGGAATGCTTTTCCAATAGTCTTGAAGGATTTCCCACATATGCTGAGCACTTGTTGGCTGCTTTTCCTTCACTCTGCTGTCCAACTCATCCCAAACCATCTCAATTTGGTTGAGGTCGGGTGATTGTGGAGGCCAGGTCGTCTGATGCAGCACTCCATCACTCTCCTTCTTGGTAAAATAGACCTTACACATCCTGGAGGTGTGTTGAGTCATTTTCCTGTTGAAAAACAGATGATAGTCCCACTAAGGCCAAACCAGATGGGATGGCATATCGCTGCAGAATGCTGTGGTAGCCATGCTAGTTAAGTGTACCTTGAATTCTAAATAAATCACAGACAGTGTCACCAGCAAAGCACCCCCAAACCATAACACCTCCTCCTCCATGCTTAATAGTGGGAAATACACTTACGGAGATCATCCGTTCACCCACACCGCATCTCACAAAGACAAAGCAGATGGAACCAAAAATCTGCAATTTGGACTCCAGACCAAAATACAGATTTCCACAAGTCTAATGTTCGTCTCTCGTGTTTCTTGGCCCAAGCAAGTCTCTTCTTCTTATTGGTGTCCTTTAGTAGTGGTTTGTTTGCAGCAATTTGACCATGAAGGCCTGATTCACACAGTCTCCTCGGAACAGTTGATGTTGAGATGTGTCTGCTACTTGAACTCTGTGAAGCATTTATTTGGGCTGCCATTTCTGAGGCTGGTAACTCTAATGAACTTATCCTCTGCAGCAGAGGTACTCTGGGTCTTCCTTTCCTGTGGCGGTCCTCGTGAGTGACAGTTTCATCATAGCGCTTGATGGTTTTTGCAACTGCACTTGAAGAAACTTTCAAAGTTCTTCAAATTTTCCGTATTGATTGACCTTCATATCTTAAACTAATGATGCTTATTTGAGCTGTTCTTGCCATAATATGGATTTGGTCTTTTGCCAAATAGGGCTATCTTCTGTATACCCCTCCTACCTTGTCACAACACAACTGATTGGCTCAAACACATTACGAAGGAAAGAAATTCCACAAATTAACTTTTTTAAGAAGGCACACCTGTTAATTGAAATGCATGCCAGTTGACTACCTCATGAAGCTGGTTGAAAGAATGCCAACAGTGTGCAAAGCTGTCATCGAGGCAAAAGGTGGCTATTTGAAGAATCTGAAATATAAAATCTATTTTGATTTGTTTAACACTTTTTTGGTTACTACATGATTCCATATGTGTAATTTCATAGTTTTGATGTCTTCACAAATAAAGAAAACCCTTGAATGACTAGGTGTTCTAAAACTTTTGACCGGTAGTGTAAATGATGAAATAATGATGCACGCACGCACGCACGCAAACAAACAAACAAACAAACAAACAAACAAACAAACAAACAAACAAACAAACAAACAAACAAACAAACAAACAAACAAACAAACAAACACACACACAAACACACACACACACACACCCACACACACACACACACACACACACAGGGGTGTCATGCACCCCAAAAATTTGAGGGGGCACAAAGTATGTGAAGATGGCTGGGGGGTGGTCGAGAGCGGAGCTAGTTCCCCCGTCAGGAAGTTGGAGAATGTTTCATTTTTCAAACACCTGAAACAGCTTTTTCCTGCATATCTAAGCATACCTTTTAAAGCTGTCTGTATCAGAAACTGGTGTTTCTTTAAAAAAAAACACAACGTAATCTGCTTCTCTGCATCTCTTACTAAAATCTGGGTGAAAGATTGAAAGGAATGTCAGTCTTATCCAGTACATTTAGTTAATGCTTGCTGTTCTAAATTCTACCAACCTTGCCAGCAGGCATAGCAGCTAACATACAGGGAACTGCCAAAATAATGGATCTACTTGAGTAATTGAGGTATACAAATTAAATTGAAAGCAGGTGCTTCCATACCTGTGTGGTTCCTGAGTTAATTAAGCAATTAGCATTCCGTCATGCAAAGGGTCATGTATAAAAATTCTGGGTCGACTATTATTTTTGCTATCATGCCTATGCCCCCATAGAATGACAATGCCCCCATCCACAGGGCACAAGTGGTCACTGAATGGTTTGATGAGCATGAACACGATGTAATCCATATTCCATGGCAGTCACCAGATTTCAACCCAATTGAACACTTATGGGAGATCCTGAAGCAGCGCCTGAGACAGCGTTTTCCAACACCGACAAAACATCAAATGATGGAGTTTCTCATGGAAGAATGCTGTCACATCCCTCCAATAGAGTTCCAGGCACTTGTAGAATCTGCCACGGTGCATTGAAGCTGTTCTGACTCGTGGTGGCCCAACGCCCTAATAAGACGCTATGTTGGTTTCCTTCATTTTGGCAATTACCTGTAGACAAGATAGCTACTATATCTTGATTGATAGCCTGAAAGGCATTCCTGGTAGCTAGTTATGAGGTTGTGAGATTGGGAACCTATCTAGGATAGCTAAAGTCGACTTCTTAAAACTCCTAGGTGGCTAGTCGTGTCACACAGAATCGACAGCAACAAATAAAAATGTGTTCCCACAAAAGTCGATGTGAAATCTAATTGGCATAGCACAAATATTCCCCTAAAAATCATTCAGTTAAAAATAGAGATATGTTTTTTGGCATTGGATGCCTCTCAATCCACCTCAGCCGCCTATGTCGCACTTCCACATCTGCGGTAACAGGTGGCAGAGCTTTAAACGATGTTTGTCAGACCATGAGACGTCCCAAAAATTGGTCTTCTCACAAAATCGTCTGTAGCGTCCGAACGGTTAGACCTTCAACTATCTCTTGTTCCATGTATTGAATATGTTATGCAATGTGTTTGTCTGGGCTAATAGCAGTAAGTTCAAAACATTTTTTTCATCAACATTTTTTTTCAAAATCAAATAGCAAAATTATCCTTGATATGGCCTTTTTAAAACAATTTACATATAGCTTAGTAGTCCGTCCGTCCCCCCCGGCTTAGACAGGGCTTCGACTCTTCTGGTTCTAATTTGATTGATTAGGATCCCCATTAGCCGACGCCAATGGCGTTAAACAGGACAAATCTGAGGGGACACGTGCCCTTGTGCTCCCTATGTGCATGACGTCTCTGCACACACACACACACACACAACACACACACAACACACACCACACACACACACACACACACACACACACACACACACACACACACACACACACACACACACACACACACACACACACACACACACACACACACACACACACCACCACCCCCCCATGGTCACACACACCTCATCTCATTAGCTTCTGTCCCCTCACTCCTTATCTTCACCCTGTCCACATTAGTAGAATAATATACATACTTTTAAATGGAGTTCTTATCAAGCAGGGTCATCTCCCTCTCCTTTATTCGTACAGGACAATGATAAGGAATTTCTGTTCTTTTAAGACCTTGTTCAAAGAGAGGGAAGCCGTGATAATGCGATTAAACGCTAAAGGTTTTCTACACTGCTCTTTAGACATTCTTTCCCCTTTCATCGTTCATGACTGATTACATTTGAGTATTACTTGTCCTCTTTATTGTAGCTTTTGAAAGCATCTAAGTGGCAGCGTAGAAATAAAGGCTGAATTTGCCAGAACTTTCCAGGGTCTTCCAGGGTCTTCCAGGGTAGTTCCAGAGGTTGCTCCTTGAAGTATGTGCAGTGCATTCGGAAAGTATTCAGAACCCTTCACTTTTTCCACATTTTGTTACGTTACAGCCTTATTCTAACATGCGTTAAACACATGTTTTTCCTCATCAATCTACACACAATACACCATAATGACATGGTGAAAACAGGTTTTTCGAGAAAAAAAAACAGAAATACTTTATTTACGTAAGTAATCAGACCCTTTGCTATGAGACTCGAAACTGAGCTCAGGTGCATCCTGTTTCCATTGATCATCTATGAGATGTTTCTACAACTTGAGTGGAAACCACCTGTGGTAAATTCAATTTTCATCTAGTCAGGTTTTCATCTAGTCTCCCAGTACCTGCCGCTGAAAAACATCCCCACAGCATGATGCTGCCACCACCGTGCTTCACCGTAGGGATGAGGCCAGGTTTCCTCCAGATGTGACGCTTGGCATTCAGGCCAAAGAGATCAACCTTGGTTTCATTAGACCAGAGAATCTTGTTTCTGATGGTCTGAGAGTCCTTCAGGTGCCTTTTCGCAAAGTCCAATCAGGCTGTCATGTGCCTTTTACTGAAGAGTGGCTTCCGTCTGGCCACTCTAACATATTGGACTGATTGGTGGAGTGCTGCAGAGATGGTTGTCCTTCTGGAAGGTTCTCCCATCTCCACAGAGGGACTCTGGAGCTCTGTCAGAGTGACCATCAGGTTCTTGGTCACCTCCCTGACCAAGGCCCTTCACCCCCGATTGCTCAGTTTGGCCGGGCGGCCAGCTCTAGGAACAGTCTTGGTGATTCAAAACTTCTTCCATTTAAGAATGATTGAGGCCACTGTGTTCTTGAGGACCTTCAATACTGCAGAAATGTTTTGGTACTCTGCCCCGACACAATCCTGTCTCAGATTTCTACGAACAAATCCTTCGACCTCATGGCTTGGTTTTAGCTTCTTACATGCACTGTCAACTGTGAGACATTATATAGACAGGTGTGTGCCTTACCAAATCATGTCAAATCAATTGAATTTACCACAGGTGGTTTCCACTCAAGTTGTAGAAACCTCTCAAGGATGATCAATGGAAACAGGATGCACTTGAGCTCAATTTAGAGTCTCATAGCAAAGGGTCTGAATACTTATGTAAATAAGTTATTTCAGTTTAATTATTTTTGTAAATTTGCTAAAATGTATTTTTTTTTTCTTTTTTTCACTTTGTCATTATGAGGTATGGTGTGTAGATTGATGAGCTAAAATGTAATTTAATCAATTTTAGAATAAGGCTGTAACGTAACATAATGTGGAAAACGTCAAGGGGTCTGAAAACTTTCCGAATGAACTACAAGCAAGTTGTAGAAACATCTCAAGGATGATCAATGGAAACAGGATGCACCTGAGCTCAATTTCGAGTCTCTTAGCAAAGGGTCTGAATACTTACGTTAATAAGTTATTTCAGTTTAATATTTTTTTATAGATTTGCTAAAATTTATTTAAAAAAATGTTACATTGTCATTATGGGGTATGGTGTGTAGATTGATGAGGGAAAATTAAATGTAATCAATTTTATAATAAGTCTGTAAAGTAACAAAATGTGGAAAAAGTGTAAAGGGGTCTGAATACTTTCCGAATGCACTGTATGTTTCCCAACCCTGGTCTTTGAGGACCCCCAACGGTACACAGTTTCGTTGTTGCCCTTGACAAACACACCTTATTGAATTAATTGAGGCTTTGATGATTAATTGGCAAGTTGAATCGGGTGTGCCTGTCCAGGGTTATAATATAAATGTGTACTGTTTGGGGGTACTCGAGGACCAGGGTTGGGAAACTGCTGTATACTATGTAGGCATCTGATCTGAGCCGTAAGGGAGAATAGGAATCTACCACCACTATTAGATTAGGTTCCCACTTTGGTTCTGAAATAACCATCACCCATTAATTAACTTGTCATTTTTGCAGATTAAGTGTTTGAGCTAGTTATGTATCAACATTTATAATTGACAAATTTTGACATAGCCAATGAATATATAGCACAACTTTGGATTCCACCCCATCTCAAAACCAGATGGTTTTGACCGTTTGGAAGTTTTTAGTGAGCTTATTTTGTCCTCCAGCTTTGGCCATGCAGTGCGCCTCGCAAAAGTGATTCCTTGTTATGAAATGATCAACTTTACGCTGTATATCATGACCATATACAGTATGATGATTGTTTAAAGCTAAAATACTAAAACTATTACGGATGGTGAGCCTGAACAAACAAAATAAAATCTATTGTAAGCCCCATTCAGCAGGTATAGCCAGATAAAGAGTTGTGTCTTTGGTAGCTGACTTTTATTCTGGTAAAACTCTGTTTTCAACAGGCGGAGATAACAATAACTTCACAAATTTCATAGGTTGCCAGTCCACTTATAAAGGCTAACGTCATGCAAGCCATTGCCTGGCGTTTGACCAGGCTACTGATATGCCCAAGGGTTTTGCCATGCAAAATGACTTGCAGATCAATGACTGTCAAAATAGTTATATGCTTAGTTCGACACTGAAGGAGAGGACACATCAGTTGTCACAGAAGATGAGGTATCACATTTTATTATTTGCATACACATATTTAGCAGACGTTACTGTGGGTGTAGCGAAATGCTTGCAGTAATATCCAGTGCAGTAATATCTAACAATACACAACAATACACACAAATCTAAAAAAGTGAAAGAATGGAATTAATAAATGTAGAAATATTAGGACGAGCAATTTCGGAGTCTGGAGTTTATATGCAGCATATATATATATACTGTTTGTATATACTGTGTATATGATGGGATGTATGGACATTATGGACAGTATGTAGATAAAATATGCAATATATCTGTCACGCCCTGACCTTAGAGAGCCTTTTTTATTCTCTATTTGGTTCGGTCAGGGTGTGACTTGGGTGGGCAAATCTATGTTTCTATTTCTTTGTTGGCCTAGTATGGTTCCTAATCAGAGGCAGCTGTTTATCATTGTCTCTGATTGGGGATCATACTTAGGCAGCCCTTTTTCCCACCTTAGATTGTGGGATCTTGTTTTTTCGTTAGTTGCCTGTGTGCACACCATTACCTTCACGTTTCGTTTGTGCTTGATTGTTTTTGTTTGGTGAGTTTCGATTAATTAAAATATGTGGAACTCTACGCACGCTGCGCCTTGGTCCATTCATTTCGACGAGCGTGACAATATCTGAAGGGATGTATAGACATTATGGACAGTATGTAGATAAAATATGTCATATCTGAATACGTAGTATATAATAGTACTGTAAATGTACAGCGATAGTTAAATAGGATGGACTTGACTAGAATACAGTATATATGAAGTGGGTAAAACAGTATATCAACATTATTAAAGTGACCAGTGTTCCATTATTAAAGTGACCAGTGTTCCCATGTCTATGTACATAAACAGCAGCCTCTAAGGTGCAGGGTTGGGTAACCGGGTGGTAGCCGGCTAGTGACTTAAGTTCAGGGCAGGTTACTGGGCGGAGCCTGGCTAGTGGTGACTATTTAACAATTTGATCGCCTTGAGATAGAAGCTGTTTTTCAGTCTCTCGGTACCAGCTTTGATGTACCTGTACTGACTTCGGTTTCTGAATGGTATCGTGGATGAAAAGGCCATGGCCATTGATGTTCATTGATGTTCATTTTGGCCATCCTGTGACACCGGGTACTGTAGATGTCCTGGAGGGCAGGCAGTGTGCCCCTGGTGATGCGTTGGACATACCATACCACTGGAGAACCCGGGGGTTGCAGACGGTACAGTAGCCGTACCAGACGGTGATACAGCCTGACAAGATGCTCTCAATGGTGCATCTGTAGAAGTTTGTGAGGGTCTTAGGCGCCAAACTGAATTTCTTGTTGAAGAGCCCCCAGTGTGCCTTCTTCACCACACTGTCTGTATTTGTGGACCATTTCAGATTGTCAGTGATGTGTACCCTGAGGAACTTGAAGCCTTTCACCTTCTTCACTGCGGCCCATCGATGTGGATGGGGGTGTGCTCCCTCTAGTGTCTTCTGAAGTCCACAATCGGCTCCTTCGTTTTGTTGACGTTGGGGGAGAGGTTATTTTCGTGGCACCACTTCCGCCAGGGCCCTCACCTTCTCCGTTTCAGCGTTGTTGGTAATCAGGCCTATCACTGTTGTGTCGTCTGCAAACTTGATAATTGAGTTGGAGATGTGCGTGGCCACACAGTCATGGGAGAACAGAGAGTACAGGAAGGGGCTGAGCACACACCCTTATGGGGCCGTTGTGTTGATGATCAGTGTAGTGGAGGTGTTGTTGCCTACCTTCACCACCTGGGGGCAGCCTGTCAGGAAGTCCAGGACCCAGTTGCACAGGGCGAGGTTCAGACCCAGGGCCCCTGAGCTTAATGATGAATTTGGAGCTTGGAGGGTACTATGGTGTTTAAAGCTAAGCTGTAGTCAGTATTCTTACGGTATTTTACAGTATTCTGTAGCTGAACAGTAGTCTTAAGTACTTATTCCATTTGTCCAGATGGGATAGCGCAGTGTGCAGTGCGATGGCGACTGCGTCATCCATGGATCTATTGGTGCAGTATGCAAATTGCAGTGGGTCTAGGGTGTTGGGTAAGGTGGAGGTGATTTGATCCTTAACTAGCCTCTCAAAGCTGAGAGCGATTTGTAACATTTTAATCGATTTTCCGTGGACCAACGCAGTCATATCTTAAACACTTGAATCGGGGACCGATGCATATCGGTGAATCATTACATCCCTAGTTCTAGAGAGCGCGAGAAAGTTTGTGAGAGAGAATATTAGGACTTTAGCATATACCCGTTTCAAAATCTCTTGACGGAGCTCTGTATATTTGTGAAGCACCCTATTTGAGCCTTGTGGCAGCACAAAGGATTGATCCCATCCCATGCGTGAGCTCCCCTCGACCTGCTCCACTTCTCTCTTTGCTTTGCATTCTGACACGGAGACACTCCTGGCATCTTCTCTTCAGACAGCTGATTGTTGGTGGGGAAAATGTGCTGCTACAACCTCACCGGGGTCCCTCACCTTTCTCAGGGAAAAACAGCAGATGTATGCAATGCTCTCTCACCTTTCTTCATTCCCCCTCTCTCCCCCTTTTTAATAGCCCCCGCTATTGTCTAGGTTTTTACCGACAACAAAGGGATAAATGCACTGCCTACTGTTGGTCCCCGCGGTTAGGCCTTGGACATGACACGTGTCAGCCTATGATAAATTGGCTGCGTGTCTGTTCAATTTCAAATGCAAAGCTCTAGAGAGGGAGAGGGAGTGTGAGAGAGAGAAGGAGTGTGTGAGAGAGAGGGGGGGGGGGAGGCGGGCACATTTCTGGCGTGAGGAGAGAGGGAGAGGCGTCAGATGCTGGGTGTAAGTGTGTGGCGAACAGATAAGGTGCTGCACAAGTTTTAGTGCAGAATGCCCACTTCCTGCGGTTGGGGAGGTAAAGTCTTGGCAGCAGGACAGGTGTGTGATGGAGGAGGAGAGTGGAGGATGGAGAGAGAGCAAAAAAGAGAGGGTGGTAAAGAGGCAGAGGCTCTTCCAGGATGCGGGTGAATAGTTGTGTGATACGTCCACATAAGCAACACTACACTCCCATCAACACCATCAACCACAATGTTTCTCCTGGGTGCTCAAGGCTTGAATAGGAGTCAGTTGATAGTTTATTTCTTTACATTTTCTTGGCAGGCTGATTAGACATGTATGGGACAATCCATTAAAAGAGACAAAGCAGGATGAATAGACAGCAGCAGCAGTGTGTTGTTCCAGGAGATGCCTGGCTAATAATCTGCCTGTGCTAATCAGTGGAGCTGGGCTGYGAGAGTTGGCTCCCTGACACCAGCCCCGTGTTGGAGAAGAGGCGAGGACGCGGGCCAAATCCAGCTTCTATCTCCCAAGCCGAGCGCGCAGGAGGAGGGGGAAATCGGCTTCTAACTCAGGATCCCTGCCTGCCTGCCCGGGTAAAAGAAAAGGATCGCACTTTCTTTCACAATTGGCCTATGAGGTGACAAAGCTGATATTATGTTAATGTCAATCTAATCAGAGCGAGAGAGATGTCTCCTGGAAAGCCTTGGCAGGAACGTCCGCTAGCATCGCAGGGTCCTCCGACGTTTGGCCCCCTGCTGTGGCCCCGTACTCCTCCCCTCTCCTCCACGCATCCCACCTAAAAATAATCAATTTTTTTTTTTACAAAAGATGGCACACTTTCTGATTGCAGTGGTTGAGCTCGAATGATATGATGCATTGCGAAAATACCGTGTTTTTTCTGAAGAACTGAACACAATGAGTTGATTTCCCTCGGTGGTTAGAGAGAAGCAACCTGGCAACTTGGCACTGTTCTTAGACATTTCTCTCTCCGCGGAAAGCATCTAATTTTAGAGTCTCTCTGTATTGCTCTCTCTGTCTTTCTCGTGGTTGTACCTTGCTTTGTGATCAGACTCCCCTAGCTATCTCATCGCTCTGTAATGTGCAGTGTGAGACTGGAGTGGCCCTCCTAACGGCCGTACATGTCTCTTTGACCTTTAAATGTCATTTTCTAGGTGTGTCGGGGTGGATCACAGCTATTGCACAAATTCGATAAGGAGTTTATCTATCCCAGAGTCCTCTAGCCCTGCGGGAGGGGACACACAGGGGTTGACGACCCTTTAGACCAAGCCGCCCCACAAGAAAGCCTCGGAAATAGCAGCATTGTAATCGTTTAGCATCCGGGAAAAGGAAGCCAAAAAAAGGGTAGTAGGTAGTGCCTGGAATCAGTGCAGCCTGGGTGTGTGTGTGTGAGTGTGATCTATCCCCCACGTGAACTCTTTGACACCTCATCTGCAGTGCTGACGAGGCGGCGCCAAGCCTTAATTGAACTGGGTTTGTCTCATCCCCTGCCCGCTGAGCACTCTCCCATGATCCTCTTCTCCATGGGTCAGTGAGGGGCGGGGTGGTGGGGAGGAACCCCCTGAGTGCCGGGCAATGGTGGGATTGCTATTTCCTTCCTGACGCCCACTGAGAGGATGTTAGATTGAAGTTATTTTATGCTTGGGTTACCTCTCTCTTTCACTCTTCTGCATCATATCTCCTGCCCTCGTCTCCTCTTCACCCCCCCCCCCTCCACCCTCCCCTACACCACTCCCAGATCTCTCCGTTCTGAAAAGCCCTCATGCAGGAAAAGGGGAGGAGGGTTTCAGTTACAGGTCGAGAGCAATGTGATTTTACTGAGATCATGCAGCTGAATAGGTATACTTTCCCCAGTAGAGCTCCGTCTAAAACGGCAGTTGTCTTTGAAAGGAGAGATGGTGTGTGTGGTATCAGTGTGGGTGGCTGCCTACATCTGCTGTTTAATGTGTAAACCTGCAGGAGTTTTTAGGGAGATCACAAACTCAAAATATAAACTACCCACAATATGCTACAAGGGTTGAAGTCCTGTTTTAAGTGTAATGTTTTACATTTTCTGTTGATTTGTGGGCTTGTAGATATTCTGAGGCAAACCAAAAGTAAGACAAAAACTATTTCAGCGGTACTACAGGATTTTGTGTGTCTGTGTGTATTGCCAGGCCAGTTTTTTTTATTATCTCTAAGTGAGGAGCGCATTAGGAGGATGAGGGTAATGATGTGAGAGGCAGCAGTGTTGTGCCAGGGTGACCCTGTGGCTCACATCCATTCCCAGCCCAATGTGTTTCTGATTCCCTCTATCCCTCATCACCATCCACCGCCCCCTCTGACAGCACCACGTGCATATATTCTGGACTTAACTCGCACGCACGCACGCACGCACGCACGCACGCACGCACACACACACACACAC